>NC_045505.1:746635-1046635 GCF_009650955.1 Corvus moneduloides
GGCTGTGGAGCAGCGTGAATGAGGTACAGGATGTACTCCATCCTTGGAGAAGCCACGGAGAAGCTTTCATGGAGCAACAGGAATGGGTGCAGGGCATGCTGGAGAGGCTGTGGAGCAGCGTGGATGAGGTTGGGGTGCAGCGGATGGGGTTCGTGGGGTGCAGCGGATGGGGTTCGTGGGGTGCTGGAGAGTGTGGAGCAGCATGGATAGGGTGCACAGGGATGGGGTGCAGGAAGATGGGGTGTTGGAGAGGCTGTGGAACACCGTGTTTGGGGACAGGGACAGGAGATGGTGTTCACTGGGGTGCTGGAGAGTCTGTGGAACACCATGGAGGAGGATAGGGTGCAGCGGATGGGATTCATGGGGTGTTGGAGACGCTGTGGAACACCTTGTTTGGGGATGGGGTGCAGGAGATGGTGTGCACAGGGTGCTGGAGAGTCTGTGGAGCACCCTGGATGAGGATGGGGTATAGGGGATGCAGATATGGGGTGCTGGAGAAGCTGTGGAGCACCATGGATGAGGATGGGGTGCAGGGGATGGGATTCATGGGGTGCTGGAGGAGCTATGGAGCACCCTGGATGAGGATGGGGTATAGGGGATGCAGATATGGGGTGCTGGAGAAGCTGTGGAGCACCATGGATGAGGATGGGGTGCAGGGGATGGGATTCATGGGGTGCTGGAGAGGCTGTGGAGCACCATGAATGACGTGCGAGAAGATGGGGTGCACGAGGTACAGAGAGCCTGCAGAGCACCGTGTTCGGGGACAGGGTGCAGGAGATGGTGTGCACAGGGTGCTGGAGAGGTTGTGGAACGCCACGGATGAGGCTGGGGTGCAGGGGATGGGGTCACGGGGTGCTGGAGAGGCCGTGGAGGAGCATTTATGGCGCCATAGTGCAGGGTGCAGGAGGTGCTGGAAAAGCCACGGAGCAGCACTCACGGAGCCATGGGATGGGGGTGCAGGATTTGGGGTACCCATCGCCCCGTCGAGGCGCTGTGGGGGTGACCCCACCCCGTCCCCCCAGATCATCAGCGAGCAGAAGTACCGGCAGCTGGAGAAGATCAAGACCATCGGCAGCACCTACATGGCGGCGTCGGGGCTCAACGCGGCCACCTACGACCGCGAGGGCCGGAGCCACATCGCAGCGCTGGCCGACTACGCCATGCACCTCATGGAGCAGATGAAGTACATCAACGAGCACTCCTTCAACAACTTCCAGATGAAGATCGGTGAGCCCTTGCACGCCCCTTGCACGCCCCTCTGCACCTCCAGCCATCCCATGCACGCCCCTGGCTGTCGTTCATGGCTTTGTGCCTGGCGGCTCTTGCACCCCTTTTTCCACTCTTTCCCAATCACCTCTTCCTTTTCCCTTCCTTACCCCCTTTTCCTCTCTCACCCCTCCTTTTCCCCATCTTGCCCTCTCTTTTCTCCCCTCCTGCCCCATCTTCCCCTTCTCACACCACCTTTTCCCCCCCTCACTCCTTCCTTTTCCCCTCTCACCTCCCCTTTCCCCTCTCACCCCACCTTTTTCCCCCCTTCACACCCCTCTTTTCCCCGTAACTCCCTCCTTTTCCAATCTCACAGCCCCTTTCCCCCTCTCACCCCTTCTTTTCCCTCCTCACCCCGTTTTCCCCCTTTCCCTACCCTCTTTCTCTCCCCTGCCCTTGCCCTCCCCCCATTTCCCCGAGCGTGGGGGTCATCCCTGACTCTCAACCGTGTCCCCCCAGGCCTGAACATGGGCCCGGTGGTCGCAGGGGTCATCGGAGCTCGCAAGCCCCAGTATGACATTTGGGGCAACACCGTCAACGTCTCGAGCCGCATGGACAGCACCGGGGTCCCCGACCGCATCCAGGTCAGCCGGGGGTGGGAGGGGCACGGGACACCCACCCAGAGACCCCCACGGGCCCCCCTGACCCCTGTGTCCCCCCTCCAGGTGACAACGGACCTGTACCAGGTGCTGGCGGCCAAGGGCTACGTGTTGGAGTGCCGAGGGCTGGTCAAGGTCAAGGGCAAGGGGGAGATGACCACCTACTTCCTCAATGCGGGCCCTGGGGGCAGTTAGGGGGGTCCCCACGGTGTCCCCGCACGCCGAGGGCTCCCCCAGCCTGTGCCGAGCTCAGGCAAAGAAAAAAAGGAAAATTCCCCAAATCCACGTATTAAAAAAACAAAGAAAAGGGAGAAACGGACACAAGGGAGGTGGTTGGGGGGTGTGGGGAGGTGACCCTGTGCCCCCTCTCCGGGGGTGTTTTAGGGGGTGTTTCCCAGCCCTGCACCGGGGTGTTTCTTGGGGTGGGGGGGTGTCATGGTAACCCCCATCCCTTTGCTGAAACCCCCCATGTGCCAAAGACGGGAGATGGGGCCCCCCCAGGAAAGGGACTGCAGGGGGTTTTGGGGGCGGGGGGCTGCCCAGCCCCCTCCATGTGCCAAATTGAAGTGCCGCCTGCGGGGGGTGGGGAGGCGCAGGCCCAGCATCTCCGCAGCCCCCTCACCCCCCGGGGGTCCCAGCTCCCTCCGGGGGGACTGTGGCGGGGAGGGGGGGGGGGCAGACCCCCCCCTTTTAAATGCAAAAAAAACCCTAATGAAGTGACTTTTTTTTTTTTTTCTTTTCTTTTTTTTTTTTTTTGAAGCAGTTTTGGGGCGGGGGGGGCTCAGCCCGGGGGGAAGGGGGGGGGGGCACTGGCCCCCTCACCCCAGCGCAGACCTGAGGTACTTTGTCCTTCGTGTGTACAGATAAATTATATATAAAACACTTTGGATACGAGCTGTGGCCTGGCCTGTGGGGTGGAGGGCGGCCGGGAGGGCACACGGGGGAATCCCGGTTGAAAGGGGGACCAAGATCCCGGTATCCCGGTGGGAGGAGGGGGGGAAAAACACCGGGATCCTGCTGAGGAGGGGTCCCGGTAAGGGAAGGGGGGTGAGAAGTCGGTGGGGGGGGGGGGGGGTACAGTCAGCGTCTTGAGGTGCGGGGGCCTGCGGGAGCTCGGTAAAACCGGATCTGGGAGGGCTGCGGGCATCCCGGCGCCGCGGGGTCCCGGGCGAGGGAAACATACCGGAGTCCGATGGGGAGAGATACACCGGGATCCCGGGGAGTGGGGGACACACAACGCGGTCCCGGTGAGGAGGGGGCCCCGGCATGGGGTAGACACCCCAATGTCCCGGGGGTCCCCGCGTCTCAATGCGTAGAAGTCCCGGTACGGGGGAGCTGAGAAGCCGGTGGGGGGGGCCCCCGCCGAAATCAGAGCCTCCCCCTCCCCCCCGCACCGGGCGTGAGGGAGGGCGCGGGCGGTACCGGGCCGGGAGTGGGCGTGGCCTGTCAGGGAGTGGGCGTGGCCTATCCGTGAATGGGCGTGGCCTGTCGGGAGTGGGCGTGGCCTCCACCGGTCCCCGCCTCCCCGGCGGTCCCGCCCTGCTTTGGAACGCTCGCGCCTCCAACGGCTCTCCCCGCGCCCGCCCACCCGACGCTTGACGTCATCGCGCCGCCGCGCTGCGTGCGCACGCCGCGTCCCCCGCGCGGGCGCAGAGCCGCCATGGAGGCCTCGGCGGGCGGCGGCGGCGCCGGGCCCGGGCGCCGCTGGTACTTCAGCCGCGAGCAGCTGGAGCGGAGTCCGTCCCGCCGCGCCGGCCTCGACCCCGACAAGGAGCTCTCGTACCGGCAGCAGGCGGCCAACTTGCTGCAGGACATGGGGCAGCGCCTCAACGTGTATCCGGCCGCGCTAGGCCGCGCTAGGCCGCGGGTGGGAGTGGGGCGGGGCGCGGAGAGCGGGGAGGGGGGAGAGCCGCGAGCGGGTGCGGGGAGAGCCGGGAGCCGGTATGGGGAGTGTCGGGAGCGAGTGCGGGGAGAGCCGAGTGTGTTGGGGATCGAGGAGAGCCCGGCCCCGGAACGGGGAGATCAGTGCTGGGGTGTCGGGAAGGCCCGACCCGGCTCTCGGAGCGGGGGAAAGCCGAGCCTGTTTTTGGTTCTGGAAATGCCATTTCGGGCGCAGGGAAAGCTGTGCCGGCGTGTTGGAAAGGTTTGGGAAGGCCTGACCGGCGCGGGAGCGGGGAGAGCTGTGCCGGGGTGCGTGGAAGGGAGCGGAAGGCCCGGTTCGGCTGCGCCGAGCCGGTTTTGGGATCGAGGAGATTTCGGGAGTGGGGAAGGCAGTGCCGGGATGCGGGGAAGGGAAGACACGGGTAGAACGGGAGCAGGGAGAGCCGAGCCCGTTTCGAGATCGCGGAAATCCCGTTTCAGGAGCAGGGAAAGCTGTGCTGGGGTGTCGGGAAGGCCCGGCCTAGGAGTGGGGAGAGCCGAGCCCGTTTTGGGATTGAGGAAATGCCGTTTCAGGAGTGGGAAAAGCTGTACTGAGGCGTTGCGAAGGCGTGGTAAGGCTCGGCCCACGAGTCCCCGCGAAAGCCGAGCCTGTTTTGGGACCAAGGAGATCCCAGAAAGGGTTTTGGGAGCAGCGAGAGCCGAGCCTGTTTGGGATGGAGGAGACCCCATTTTCGGAGCAGGGAGAGCTCTCCTGGGGTGTCGGGAAGGCTCGGCTTGGGAATGGGGAGCGCCGAGCCCATTTTGGGATCGAGGAGAGCTTGTTTCGGGAGTGGGGAGAGCTGTGCCGGGATGCAGGGAAGACCTGCCCTGGGAATGAGGAGAGCCCGTCCCCTCCTGGTGCTGTTGGCCTGTGGGATCTGTTCCAGCGGCTCCCCTGAGCCTGCCCGGGGGTCTCTGCTTTGGCTGCGCTGTTCCTTAACCCCTTCCCAGCTCCCAGCTCACCATCAACACGGCCATCGTGTACATGCACCGCTTCTACATGGTGCAGTCCTTCACCCAGTTCCACAGGAACGTAAGTGCTGGGATCTGGGGAGGGTGGGCGGCGCTGGGAACCCCAAATCCACTCCTGTCGCTGCCTGGGCGGGGGGCCCACCTTGGGAAGGGGTTTGGGAAGGGAGAGGGACCCTCTTCTCTCTCCTGGTGGTGGCTGGACTTGAACAGCCTTCGTTCCCTGAAGGAATATTGAGAATCCACCTGATTTATTTGCTTTAATCGTGAATTTAGTGACTTTTTAAGCAAACAGAGTGTTTTCCTCCACAGTCGGTGGTGCCAGCAGCACTTTTCCTGGCAGCCAAGGTGGAGGAGCAGCCCCGGAAGCTGGAGCATGTAATCAAGGTGGCACATGCCTGTCTGCACCCCCAGGAGCCTCTGCTTGACACCAAGAGTGAGGTAAGTGTGGGGATGGAGCCTTGGGATGTGCTGTGAGCGCTGGAGGCCCGAGGAGTGGGAATGGCATCCGGAATTGCGCGGCTCCGGCGGCTCCTCGACCCTCCCGAGGTGCTCAGGGGCAGCTTCTCAATCCAACCACTCCTGCTACGGAGAGATTTGGGCTTCCCCGCTCTGTGCAAACCCTTTTCTCTTCTGCTGCACACCTAGATCCAGGTGTGCTGTGTGCCACTGTCCCTGGAATGCTGCCGAGGAGGGTGTGGACGCAGGTGTGGAGCAGAGGAGCTCCACTGTGGGAGAAGTTTGTCCCCACACCTTTCTCAGTGGGTTAAAAACGTTGCTGATCCCTCATCTGTCCAGACAGCCCCTTTTACCTGGAGCTAAGCAGCCAGTCCTGCTGGAAGGGGCAGCTTTTTCCAGGGAAACTTGCAGAAAATTTAAAAAAAAAAAAAAAAAAAGACAGGAAAAGCAGCTGATTCCTGCACTGCTCGTGTGCCACCCCAGGAGAGTGGGGGACCAGCACCCAGGGCCCACCCAACACTCTGCTCCCTCTTTCTTAGAATCCCCAGATGGTTTGGGTTGGAAGGACCTTAAATCCCATCCCATTCCACCCACCTGCCAAGGGCAGGGACGTTTTCCACTAGCCCAGGTTGCTCCGAGCTCCATCCAGCCTGGCCTTGAATACTTCCAGGGAATCTGTGCCAGTCCCCCTGTGCAGGGAGATTCCCGTTTTTGCCCCGGAGAGAAGGGTGTTAGGAATGTGCAGGCTTGATCCGAGTGCCTCTCCGTGAGTAACCTGCCTGTCCTCTCAACCCCAGGCTTACCTGCAACAAGCCCAAGACCTGGTCATTCTAGAGAGCATAATCCTACAGACCCTGGGTAAGTTCCTCGAAGCGGCCGGACTGCCACACGAATCCCAGAGCCAGGAGAATTCCACAGGCTGGAGAGCCTCGCCCCTTCCACAGAGTCCACACAACAAACCCCGTTTTTCAGCCCGACTCCTGTTTTAACATCAATTTTTCAGGTGTAACTTGTGCCAGGCTCAGTGCTGAGAGATTTAAGTGTGGTTTATCTCTTTTTTTTTTTTTTTTCTTCCCTGAAAAATCCAGGATTTGTGCTGCCTGGACATCGGTCCCTGTCCTGGGTTGTGCTTTCCAGCTCAATCATAGAATCATGGAATGGTTTGGGTTTGAAGGGACCTTAAAGACCATCCAATTCCAGGCCATAATGCTCCAGTTCTGTTGCAGGAAGCAGTTTGTACTGAGAGATGTCTTAAAAAATAGGTTGAAAGTGAATATTTTGGTCAAATAATTAAAAGGGGGGAAAATCCCCAGAACTCAACAAACCAGGAGCAGTTTCTGGGTGTTTTTGGAAGTAGTCTCCACGTAGGGCTGTGGCTGGTGGAGCTGGTGCCTTGTTTCTTTATCAAATGTACTGTTAAAAGTTGTTTTCACTAACAAATCTTCTGTTTCAGAGGCAGTTTGTAGGTAGATTTTCCCTCCAAAAGAGCAGGATTTGTTATTCCTGACTGGATTCAGAGCAAACACCCCATGTCCCTCCTTCAGTAGGGGCAGAGGTGTCGTGGGCCACAAGCCTGTGGCTAAACCAAGCCCAGTTCTGCAACCTCTCAGTTCTCCAGTGGCCTTTTTGAACATCCCAGTTCTCCCAGAACATTCTGCAGATCTGCTGCACACATGGACCAACTGGAATTCTTTCTTCCCTTTCAAACATAATTCCCAAACTGAGGAGGAAACAGGAGCGAGGATTAAACTCAGATGCCCTCAGTGCTTTAGGCCCGTTCAAAGGGAAAACAATCTGCTTCCTCTCAGCTTTTTGGGTGAGAGAAATTCCATGGAGCAGATGCCATTGTCTTCGCCTTCCTCCCAGCTGCTTCAAGGGGCTTTGTCCTGCTATTTTTAAAATCCTTAATAGTTGTTTTGTTTCCAGTGAGGCCTTTCAGAAGTTGGGAGGTCTGGGAGCACCAGAGACCTTCTGGGTTTGTAGCTGGAGAACTTGAGGCTTCTGGATGCAGGAAAATGGGCTCCTCTATTCCTGCCCGGCTCCAAGCAGGGCTGTAGGAGGGAAGGGGTGCAGGAAATGTGGATCCAGGGCTGTGCTGCTGGTTCTGATGGTCCTTTCTCTGTGTCCTTCCAGGGTTTGAGATCACTATTGACCATCCCCACACCCACGTGGTGAAGTGCACCCAGCTTGTCCGAGGTGAGAGGGAATTGGGAGGAAAGGGCTGGGGAAATACGGGGGAATGTCCAGCTGGAATTGCTCCAGAGCTTCCCAGAGTCCTGGAATGGTTTGGGTTGGGAGGGCAAGGACAACTTCACTTGCCCAGGTTGTTCCAACCTGGCCTTGGATGCTGCTAGGGATGGGGCAGGCACAGCTTCCCTGGGCAATCAGCGCCTCCCCACCCTCACAGGGAGGAATTTCTTCCCACTGTCCCATCTAAATCTCGCCTTTTTCCTGGGGGAAAAACCATTCCTGCTTATCCTGCCACTCCAGGTCCCATCTGGAGTCCCACTTCTGCTCTCTTGGAACCTGAAAGGCCACAACAGGGTCACCCCAGAGCCTTCTCCAGGCTGAACAATCCCAAATCTCCTAGGTTATTCTCCCAGGAGAGCTGTTCCATCCCTCTCATTCTCAAAACAGAGGCAGTTTTAGATGATTCTGGCTCTGCTGAACCACACAAAACTCTCAGTGAGCAGTAGTTCCCAAAATCCTCGTGGCTGTGGCCTGCAGCTGCTCAATCCGTGGGTGGCCTGTGGTTCTTGCACTAAAATATGATAATATGAAAATATTGATAATATGAAAATATGCAGATAACACCTTGATTTTTCCTTTTTCTTTTTTTTTTCTTGCAGCCAGCAAGGACTTGGCACAAACTTCCTATTTCATGGCTACAAACAGGTTATTATTTTATAATTTTATAATTGATAATTTATCTGCTGCCTGTGACCCCAGAGGCATCGTTCAGTCACGGAGCAGCTGGGGATCCCGCAGGAAGAGCCTTAAGAAAGGGTTCCAGCCCTTTTTCCTGCCAGCTGCTGGGTAAAATGAGCTGGAAAATAAGGCAGATGGAATCCTCAGGAGCTTTACTGCTTATTTGATAGGAATTTAGTTGTGAAAGTTTAAAAAAAATGCCAAAAACCCCAAAACTAACCAAAAAGATGGAGGGGAAATGGATACATACATTTTTCCTTGCTTACTCCTTGGGTGTTGGAGTGTTTTCACTCAACAAGGTGCTGTGGAAATTGTCCCTGAATATGGTTTGTACCCCAAAAAAGGCTGATTTAGGGCATAAATGAAGAAAAATCAACCCCAAGTTTTTTGTATGGGTTGTTTTGCCCCTAAGTTTTCCCTGGAAAGAAAAATCATCTCCAGATTCTTCCCCTGATTTGTTTTGTCCCTAAATTTTCACTGCCAGCCTGATGCCAGCACTTTTGTTGGGATTATTTTTAAATTCAATTTCCTGGATTTTCAGCTTCAGACAAATCACGGAGTTAATGTTTGGAACAGACAAAAAAAAAAATCGTGGACATGGAAAACATTGAGGTTTTGGGAAATTAGGGAGGGAAAAGTGGTTTGGGTGCCAGCACAGGTGAAGCTGCAGGGCCGGAGATGCCTCCAAGCCATGGCTGGGAATGTCTGTGGGCACGTGGTTTCCCTTTTCCACCTGGGAGGTGTTGCCTGCTCACCTGCACTGTTTGTTGAAGGTGTTTCGGGCTCCAAAGGGCACCCTGTGGATTTCCGGCCTCGGGAATGTGGTGTTGGTGATGTTTGGGTAAACACAGCCCTGAAACCTGTTTTATCCCTGCAGCAAGAATTTCAAAGCCACGGGATTAGGAGTTAAGGCTGTAATTGAGGGAAATCCAGGCAGAAAGTGTGAAGAAGAGCCTCAGTTTTGTCTGAGAGAGCCAGTTCTGGGATGAACTGCATTTATCCTTGTGCTCCCTTTGGTTTCGTTCTGGGGCAGAGTTGAGGCTCTTTGTTATCCTTGAGTTCGCTCTGCCGAGGCTCTGAATTCCCTGGGTTTGACTTCCCCTGGATAAACCCAGTGTCCACGAAACTTCAGGATTTTTGGATGTAGATGCCAAACTTCTGCCTCTCCACTTCTCACCGATGGAAAAATGTTGAATAGGGTGGTGGGGAGATGGTGCCACGTGAGGGCTCGGTGGCATAATTCCCAAAGGGCCTGTTCAGGAGTGGGCAAATCCCACACTCAAGACTTGCTTCTGTGTTTCCTAAAGCTCTGATGTTCCTGCAGGATCCTCGTAGTCCCTCAGTTCTCCCGATCCTGGTGCTCCCCACACCCCCCAGCACTGATGGCTGAGCTGCCACGTGGAAAATCAATTTATTAATGAAAATATGTGATAGGTCACCTGGCTCAGGTTTTCCTGAGTCACTCCAGCATAGAGTGTATTCCTAAAAATCCTTTGGGAAAGATCAGACCCTTCCTAAAGCTGAAAAGGACAGGTTTGCTCCTTGAATGCCATCCAGGAGTTGTGCTTGGAAGTTCCTCCCCAGAGCAGAGGTGGGGCTGGCAGGTGACCCCAGCACTGACTTCCGTCCTTGGAGATCCCAAATTTCCTGTAGCAAAACAGGGATGAACAAGGCAACCAGTGGAGGAGATCCCAAGCTTCCTGTAGCAAACCAGGAATGAACAGAGATGGAGGAAATCCCAGCTTTCCTGTAGCAAAACAGGGGTGAGCAAAAAACCGGACAAATTTCTCTGCTCCCCAGTGACTTTCCTGCTTGGAGGGGAATCCCAAATTTCCCACATCAAAACAGGGATAAACAGGGCTATCAGTGGAGGTAGATCCCAAATTTCCTGTAGCAAACCAGGGCTGAGCTTCTCCTCAGAGCAGAGGCTGGCAGGTGACCTCAGCACTGATATTCTTCCTTTGGAGGAGATCCCGAATTTCCTGTAGCAAACCAGGGATGAGTTTCTCTTCAGAGCACAGGTGGGGCTGGCAGGTCCCCAGTGGCTTTCCTCTTCAGAGAAGCTCCCAAATTACCTGTATAAAAACTGAACAAAAACTGATGGAGGAGAACCCAAATTCCCTGTAGCAAACCAGGCCCGAACAAGCGAAGCGGTCCCGAAGCCCCGCTGTGCTGGAGCGGGATGGAGCTGGCTGTGCCCCAGGGTCTTTCTGGGGAGGTCCAGAGGGCCACCCCCACGTTCCCCCCCATGTCCCGCGTGGATCTGCAGCTCAGGCGTGGGAGTTGATGGCTTTTTGTTTTCTCTCCCGGTGACGTCAGCCTGCACCTGACCACCTTCAGCCTGCAGTACACCCCGCCCGTTGTGGCCTGCGTCTGTATCCACCTGGCCTGTAAGTGGTCCAACTGGGAGATCCCAGTCTCCACGGACGGGAAGCACTGGTGGGAATACGTTGATGGCACTGTAACTCTGGAGCTCTTAGATGGTAAGTTTGGGAGCGAGGTTTTTCCCCTGCAAAAGGCTCTTAAATTATTTTGGCATCGCTGGTCCTGGGTCTGATGTTCCAACACCACTTCACGGGCTCCAGGAGTTCAGGGCTTGCTGAGGTTTTCCAGGGCAGCAGCAGCTTCTGTAGCAGCACAGAGAAATGAGTTTGAATGGGTCAGTGATTCCAGTTGTCAGAATTCCCCTCCTGGAGCAGCTCCATCCCACCAGTAGCTCCATCCATCAGATGAGGGGGTTGTCTTCATGGACTGGGGCTGCTCTGACTCTCCCGCTTGGGTTTGTGTCTCCTCTGCAGAACTGACCCATGAATTCCTGCAAATCCTCGAGAAAACTCCCAGCCGACTGAAACGGATCCGGAATTGGCGGGTAAGAAACTCGGACACGGGCTGTGATTCCTTTGGGAATCCCAATGCAGGACAGCAGGGGAGGGAGGTGTGTGTGGAATTGGGATACTGTATGGTGCTTGTGGTGCTCAAGTTCATCTGTTGTGAATTAACTTGCGCAGAACTTTGGTTTTCCAGCTGCGTTAGCAGCCCTGCTTCTTCCAGGGGTTGGGAATTTTCGCACAAGGAGGGATGGGAGCAAAGTGGATCTGTCTGTAAAGAAGACCTTGCCCTGTCCTGGTGAGCTGCTTGATTTAAACCAGCTCCAGCGACACCCCAAGTAAACACCCGGTGATCTGTTTCATTCCAGGCCTCTCAAGCAGCCAGGAAATCCAAGACTGACGACCACGGCGAGGACGAGAGCCTGTCAGAGCAGACAATCCTCAACATGATCTCCAGGAACAACAGCTCGGACATGAACATCGCTGGGCTCATGAGCATGTCCACGTCCTCCACTGCCGGCGCAGGGCCGGCGCTCCCGGCCGCGGCCGATTCCCCCGGCGAGCCGAGCGCTGCCGACCCGTCCCAGGCGGATCATTGGCATCCCCCGGCCAAGCTGGACATCCACAGGACTAGCGAGAGCTCGTCGGCCGCCGAGCACCCGCAGCAGGACGGCGCTGCCTACCCGAAGCAGAGTACCAAGAACGCCCCATCGGCCAAGGTGTCCCTCAAGGAGTACCGGGCCAAGCACGCCGAGGAACTGGCGGCACAGAAGCGGCAGCTGGAAAACATGGAAGCAAACGTGCGCTCCCAGTACGCCTACGCCGCACAGAACCTCCTGGTCCAGCAGCAGCGGGAGAGAGAAGGGCAGCAGGACAGCAACCCCTCCCCAATCATCCTGAAAATCCCCATCGCGGGGCCGGAGAACCCCGAGCGCCTGCCCGGCGCCGACAAGGGTGACAAAGCTCTCAAGATGAGGATCCCGGCGGTGGGTGGAGGCGGGGAGAGGCCGATCCCCTCCAAGCAGGAGGAGATCAAGATGCGGATTAAGGTGCCGGGTCCCGGAGACAGACACAGCTCCGCGGATGAGAGTGGAGGGAAGAGCCGGGAGTACAAAGAGAAGCACAAGGGCCACTCATCCAACCACCACCACCACCACCACAACCACCACTCGCACAAACACTTGCACGCCCAGCTCGGCGCCGGCCCCAGCACCGCAGCCAAGCGCCCGGGGGACTTCAAACACAGCGCCCAACCCGGTGCCACCGCCACCACCACCCCCCACAAGGGCTACGGGCCTCTCGCCCCCACCCGCAAAAGACCCCTGCCCGAGGAGCCCCTGGCCATGTCCCACGAGCACCAGCCCAAGGTGGGCAAAGTCTCCAAAGGCCCCGGAGTGCCGTTCCCATACGCCCACCTTCCCGGGGCCGCCCATCTCCCTGGGCACAGCTCAGATTTATCCCAGCCCAGCAAAGCTCGGGGCACCCACAAATCGGACAAGGGGCCTTCGGGGGCCAACGGGCACAACGCCAGCCAGGCCAGTGACTATCAGGACACGGTGAACATGCTGCACTCGCTGCTGAGCGCGCAGGGCATGCAGCCCACCCAGCCCCCCGCCTTTGAATTCCACTCGTACGAGCTCCTGAACCCCCGGGCTTCCAGCGGCTCCAGAGCTGCCGCCAACACGGACAAGCCCCGACCGCCCCCCCTGCCCTCGGAACCGCCCCCCCCGCTGCCTCCCCTCCCCAAATAACCCCCTTTTTACTACTGAGTCCAGAGCCCGAGCCCAAACCTGCAGGGCTTTTCTAAGGGCTTTTTGATCTCCACTGCCTCACGAAGAACTTATTTTATTATAATATAACTTTTATTATTGATATTTAGTTGTTAAAGCTGTGAAAGGATAAGGAACCCTTTCTCTATTCCTCCCTTTCCCCCATAGGCTCCCAGTTAGTGTTGGGCTTTGACCCCTCTCTGGGGAACATGGGGGATATTTAAAATATGTCACAGAAAATTTAAGATGTTTTACAAATAATTTAAGCATTAACTTATATCTTAGTGGTTTGGTTCCTTTTAATTCCGAGGGGCTGTGGCAGAGCCCAGGAGGGCTTTTGGGGAGGTTCCGCTCGAGGTGTTGGTGTTCAGGAGTTTTTGGGGGATGGAGGGATGTGGGGGGCTGAGGGAATCCCAGGTGATGGGAGCTGTTCTCCCTCCTATGGGTCCTGTTCCCTTGCCCCTGGATCTGTTCTGGTTTGGGATCCGATATCCATCCCTTGCTCCCTTCCTGCAGATTCTGGGATTTCCACTGGAAACCCTGGGGGGACCAGGGAACTCGGGGGGTACATTGCCAGTGGGATGTGGGATGAGAAAGTGCCAGGCTGGTCCTGCAGTCACTGTGCCTGGGGCAGCTCTTCCAGGGAATCCCATTGGCACATGGCTGTTGCCAGCTGAGCTGGAAGCAGCTTCTACTGGAACTTCGGCCCAGGACCAGGGGACCTGCCGGGGTTTGGGTTGAATATTTGGGAAAGTCCTATTTCCTTTCTTCTTAGACTTGACTTCTCTGACCTTCAATAAATGAGTGGTCTCTGGATGGTTTTGAGAAACTCTTGTTCCACATCTAGCTTGTTTTTAGGAGGAATTGCTGCTGCCAAACACCCTCCAAGGATTTGGGGACCGATTTGGTCCAGTTTTGGGACCAGTTCTTAGATTTCAGGTTCTGGGCATGGCCCATCCCTTGCTTCCCCTCCGTCTTTTGGAGCCCCTCTTGGAGGCGGCTGCTCCCGGGGTGTCGAGGCTCTGCCCTTCGCGGTGGGGAGCAGTGTCGGCCCGGGAGACCGGGAGGGAACCGAGTGATGCCAGGGGAGCTCGTGACCCCCGTGCTGGTGCTCTGGGACCAAGTCGGGCCTACCGCGAGCGTCTCCTGACCCGGAGCCCGAGCTCACACCCGGTCCCGGCCTGCCCCCCCCCGATTCCCGGGCCGGGCCCCCCCCGGGCCCCCCCCGGTCCTACCCCGGGACCCCCCGCTCCCGCCGCGCCCACGTGTCGCGTTCCCGCCGCGCCGCCCCCACGTGACCATAGGTGGGCGCGGCCGCTCCCAGCGTGAGTGACTGCAGGCTCAACCAATCGTGCGCGGTACTGCCCCTGTGCCCGCCGCTGATTGGCTGGCGGGCGGGCCAGTGAGGCGGCGGGGCGGGTGCACGGCGCGGCAGCGCGGAGGCCGCGGCGGCAGAGAGGTAAGATGGCGGCGGCGCCGCCTGCTCGCAATGGGGCTCGGTGTGCCCCTCAGCGCGGCTCCCGAGTGCTTCTCCAGGGCTCCTCCGCCCTGCATCGCCCCGGAGGCGGGTTTCCTCCCGCTCTCCGCTCCGGCAGCGCTGCCTGGGCGCCCCTCAGGGGGTGCCCCTCACGCTCGCCGCCCGCGGACAAAATGGCGGCGCCGGGGCGGCAGTAGCGCGCATGCGCGGGAGCGCGGAGGCAGAGCACGTGCGCGGGCGGGGGTGCGCAGGGATGGACCGGGATGGGCACCGGGAGAGAGGCTGGGATGGACCGGGATGGGCGCCGGGAGAGAGGCTGGGATGGACCGGGATGGGCGCCGGGAGAGAGGCTAGGACAGATCAGGATGGGCACCGGGAGGGAGGCTGGGATAGACCGGCATGGGCACCGGGAGAAAGGCTGGGATAGATCAGGATGGGCACCGGGAGAGAGGCTGGAATGGACCGGGATGGGCACCGGGAGAGAGGCTGGGATAGATCAGGATGGGCACCGGGAGGGAGGCTGGGATAGACCGGCATGGGCACCGGGAGAGAGACTGGGATGGACCGGGATGGGCACCGGGAGAGAGGCTGGGATGGACCGGCATGGGCACCGGGAGAGAGGCTGGGATGGACCGGGATGGGCACCGGGAGAGAGGCTGGGATGGACCGGCATGGGCACCGGGAGAGAGGCTGGGATGGACCGGGATGGGCACCGGGAGAGAGGCTGGGATAGATCAGGATGGGCACCGGGAGAGAGGCTGGGATGGACCGGGATGGGCACCGGGAGAGAGGCTGGGATAGACCGGCATGGGCACCGGGAGAGAGACTGGGATAGATCAGGATGGGCACCGGGCTACACCGAGATAGAGGCGGGAATAGGCCGGCATGAGCACCAGAATAGACCGTGGTTGAGGCGGGATGGGCACCGGTAGCGGGGCAGGACGAGTCCCCGGGATACATCGGGATAGAGGCGGCGATGGGCACTGGGAGCATCCAGGAAATGCACTGAGGGTGCACTGGGAGAAGAGGATCCCACCCAGATTTCTGCAGGGCTAAAAGTTCCCTCGAACATTGTTGGGAATTACCTCCTTAGGAGCAGCCTCATCTTGTGCTATAGGGGTCAGACTTTTATTCAAATTAATTTCCCGCTGCTGCTTTTCATTTTATCACCGGTTTATTTATTTCTCTTTCCTTGCTCTGCATCCCTCCTGCAGCGTCGGCATGAACAGGATCCGGATCCATGTGTTGCCGACGAGCCGAGGCCGCCTGACCCCAGTGCCGCGGCCGCAGGAGCCCCTGGCCTGTGCCTTCGCCCCCCGGCCCTGCTCCCAGCCCCGCCTGGAAGGGCAGGAATTCTGCATCAAGCACATCCTCGAGGACAGGAATGCTCCCTTCAAGCAGTGCAGCTACGTGTCCACAAAGAACGGGAAGCGTTGTCCCAACGCCGCTCCCAAACCTGAGAAGAAGGATGGGTGAGTGGCTTTGCCTCCTGGTTTTCCAGTTCCAAAACCTATGGAATTAAAAGAGGCAGGGGGAGGTTTTTCTCTTCATCTTCCCTGTTGAAGGAACAGCTGGAGCTGTGTCAGGGGAAGTTTATATTGGATTTTGGGAAAAGGTTCTTCCCCCAGTTGAGCACCAGAACAGCTCCTCAGGGCAGTGGTCACATTCGCAAGCGACCCTGCCAGAACCCAAGGAGTGTTTGGATAATGCATCCAGGAACATGGTGGGATTTTGGGATGTCCTATGTAAGGCCAGGATTTGGACCTGGTGATCCTTGTGGGTCCCTTTCAGGCTATTCCATGATTTTTCTCCTTCAGCTGCTGCACTTGGGTTACCTCTGAGAAGTATCTCCCTTTTTCCGAAGTGTTTCTAAGCTGGAAAAAGACTCCATGGAGTCATTTTGGGACCGTGGGCTGTGCCCTGGCCAAGCAGAAGGTGGCTGGAGTGCTCCAGGCCCTACACTGGATCCATCTGTGCTGTCCCTCCCTCATCCCAGCACTTCCCACTGCCTGTGCCAGTGGATAGTCCCCAGTGCAGCCACTCAGGTCCCTGTGGAGCTTTGATCTGGTTGTGCTGCTGCTGTCCTGAGCTCTTTAAAATACTCCAAGTGCTGGGGATGGAAGGGGATGGAACAGTTATGGACACGGCGATAGAGCACAGATTCCTCACAGGAGCATTGCTTCCAGGGATTTACAGGGATGTGGACAGTGGTTGTCTCCACCCTGGTCCCTGTGCCATAAAATGTGGGGAAGGCAGAGTCCAGTGAGAATGTTTGGAAGCAGAAGAGCTCAAAAACTCACCCACCTCACTGGCTTTAACTGGAAGCTCTTTTCTCTGCCTGCTGCCGGTGCCAGAGGTGACCTTCCCACAGTGCTGAGTGGGCTCTCAGCATTCCCAGGCTGGACCTGCAGCCAGCTCTCTATGAGAGATTCCAGGTGCCGGGGGGTGTTCCCTGCCCTTCTGCCCTGCTCAGGTGAAACCCTGCACCCAGAGCTGCCTCCAGCCCTGTCCCCAGCACAGGAAAAACATGGAGCTGTTGGAGCGAGTCTAGAGAGGCACCAAGCTGAGTAGAGGGATGGAGCAGCTCTCCTGGAAGGAAAGGCTGAGAGAATTGGGATTGTTCTGGAGAAGAGAAGTCCAGAGGTGACCTAATTGTGACCTTCCAGTGCCTGAAGGAGCTGAAGGAAAGATGGAGAGATTGTTTGCAAGGGATGGAGTGCCAGGATGAGGGGGAATGGCTTCCCACTGCCAGAGGGCAGGGCTAGGTGGGATATTTGGAACAAATTCCTTCCTGTGAGGGTGGGGAGGCCCTGGCACAGGTGCCCAGAGCAGCTGTGACTGCCCCTGGATCCCTGGCAGTGCCCAAGGCCAGGCTGGAGGGGGCTTGGAGCAGCCTGGGATGGTGGAAGGTGTCCCTGCCCATGGCAGGGGCTGGGATGGGATGAGTTTTACATTCCCTCCCAATCCAAAGCATCCTGAGATTCTGTGAAAATGCAGGAATGTGGAAGGTTCGGGAGCTGTTCCAGGGTTGGTGGCTGCTCCTTTGGAATGGCTGTGCTCATTGAAATCCCTTCAGGGGCCTCTTAAAAAGAGGATTTTTTTTCCCCCCCATTTTCTCTCACATGAGGAAAAGACGAAGATTTTAATCCCCAGATTATTGTGGCATCCTGCATTGAAGCCAAGAGACTTCAAAGCCTCAGGAATGCATTTAGCCAAAAGCAAAGGCCCAGGATCTGTGGGAGCTGCTCCTCTGAGCGAGGTGTCCCCTCCGTGTTTGGATGCTCCCGAGATTGCCGAGCCCTGCTGTTGGAGGCAAAGCTGGGATGTGCTCTGGGGTTTGGTGATGGAGGAAGGATTCCAGCAGCAGGAGCTGGGAGGGGACTCAGATCAGCTTTTAGATTCTCCCTACCCGAACTATTCCACGCTTCCTTGCCTGGCTGAGGGCCGGGGGTCATAACGAGCTCGTGGTTTGTCCCTCAGCACCTCGTTCTGTGCGGAGCACGCCCGGCGGAACGCGCTGGCGCTCCAGGCTCAGGTGAAGAAATCCAACCCCGGGCCCGTGGGCGAGACCCTCCTGTGCCAGCTGAGCTCCTATGCCCGGGCAGAGCTGGGCTCCCAGAGCATGGACAGCAGCCGGAGCGAGGCCAGCCGCATCCTGGGTAAGGACTGAACCCAAAAGCAGTGCTGGGCTGCTCTGTGGGGGAAAGCCAAGAACATCCCTTCTTAAGTCCAGTGGGAAAAAGATCCCATGGTCTGGAAGTAAAAGCTGGGATTTTGTTAAGCCTGGTGTGTCTCACCTGCAGAGAAATCACGCTGCCAGACCCAAATCCTGCAGGTTTAGCATGGAAATGTTAGTGAGGCTGCTGGATAGTACCACCGGATTTCCGTGGTTCCTGGGAGGGCTGGAGCATCGCTCCCAGCGTGTTCTGGCAGTTCCAAGCTGGGAGGTTTCCTGTTGTTTCCTGCTCCATGTCCATCACTCACAGTTTTGGGGTGGAGAATTCCCTCTTGGCACGAGGCAGAGCCGGCTCAGCTCCATGGGGCCGAGCTCCGGGGTGTCCCTGGCCATCCGCGGATGTGGGACAGTGTCCTGTGACTCCCGGTGCTATGTCCTGCAGATGAGGACAGCTGGAGTGACTGCGAGCAGGACCCTGTCACCGTGGAGCAGACGTGGCGTGGGGACCCTGACAGTGAGGCTGACAGCATCGACAGCGACCAGGAGGATCCTCTCAAGTAGGTTGGAGAGTTAAATTTGTGTTACATTCTGGGGGGAAGGGGCTCAGCCTGGAAAAAAGGCTCAGAGGGAACCTTCTGGCTCTCCACAACTTCCTGACAAGAGGCTGCAGCCAGGTGGGGGTCAGGCTTTGCTCCCAGGAAACCAGGACAAGGGGAAACGGCCTCAGTCTGTGCCAGGTTGGACATCAGGAGCAATTTCTTCATGGAAAGAGTTGTCAGGCATTGGAACTGCCCAGGAAGGTGGTGGAGTCCCCATCCTTGGTGGTGTCCAAGGAATTGACTGGATGTGGCACTCAGGGCTCTGATGGGGGTTGGTCACAGGTTGGACTCAATCCTGGAGAGCTTCTCCAACCTCTGGGATTCCGTGGTGGCTGCTGCCTGCTACACACGTGTTGTATGTTCTGGGCTCACTGAGGTACATTCGACACACGTGTTACGTGTTCTGGCTCCAGGGGACGGTGGTTGTGTTAAAAAGGTGATGACATCAGTGGTTTTTCATGGATTTGTGCCCACGTGGTTTGTTGGCTGTCCTGGAGCTGGGGTTTTCTGGGAAACATTTGCTGCTCATCCTCTTCCACAGTGGGGTGGATCGCTCAGCAGCTTCTCTGGGTGATCCCTTCTCTTAAAGCCTGAAATTGAGTATTTCAGCTCATCACTTGCTGATGGTGTAACCCAGAATTTTCCTAATAACATCAGTATTGTTGGGGGGGGGGCGGATCAACCCTGAGGCAGCCCCACAGCCTTTGGAAGAATAATCCTCAGAGAATTGCCCCCAACCATGGCAGGTTCAGCCTTGAGAGACCCCCACACCCTTCAGGAGAACAGCCCGATGGGACCCCCCCACATCATTTGGGGTTTAGCCCTGAAAGACCTCCACACCCTTTGTGGCAACAACCCCAAGGGACCCCCACACCCTGAGCGGGATCAGCCCTGAGGGACCCCCACACCCTTTTGGAGAGCAGCCCCAAGGGACCCCCACACCCTTTGGGGGTTCATCCCTGAGGAACCCCCAGACTCTTCAGCGGAAAAATCCCATAGGATTCCCCACACCCTTCAGGGATCAATCCCCACACCCTTTGGGGGGGATCAGTCTCCAGGGACCCTCCCAGCCAGACCCTCTTGTGTGGGTTTTCCAGGCACGCCGGCGTGTACACGGCTGAGGAGGTGGCTCTGATCATGCGGGAGAAGCTGATCCGGCTCCAGTCCCTCTACATCGACCAGTTCAAGCGGCTCCAGCACCTGCTGAAGGAGAAGAAGCGCCGCTTCCTGCACAGCCGGAAGGGAGAGCACGAGGCCATCGGTGAGCCCGGGACCTCCTGCCTGAGGGCGTGCACAAAAAAATCTGCTAAAAAACGGGGGTTTGGGCCTTTCTAAAGGCAGATTTCAGAGCAGGGTAAGGGGAGGGTTCCACACTTGGAGTAGGTGTTTCGCTGAGGGGCTGGAGCACAAGGAGAAGGGTCTGGAGAACTGAGGGAGCTGGGAGGAGCTGAGCCTGATGCCTTTTTGGGACTACCTGAAAACAGAGGCTAGACAAAATTAAGAGGATAAAAGCAGTTCTATTTCTTGAAGGGCCTTCAGGTACATTAGGGCAGTCAAAGCCCCCAGGAGCTACACACAAAATGGATGTCAGGTCATGGATTTTCATACTTTTATAAGTTTCGTCCATTTGCATATCAGGGGTTAATCCTTCAATTACAGCTTCAGGTAATGAAGTCATTTACTCCCAAGTTTGCTCCCCTCCAACTCACTGTTGTTTACATTTCTCGGGGCCTGAGACAGTGAGGTGTCCTTGAGCTTCAGGCCTAGAGAGGAATTGTTTTGCCTGACCAGAATGGGAGAACAGTAGCTAACAGTCTATATGGAGTTTAGAATTATACACTGAAGAATTACAGGATATGAAAAACATAAAAGCTACAATCCTAAGGCCTGGAGAAAAGGAAGCTCAGGTGAGACCATCTCACTCTCTGTAAGTCCGTGATAGGAGGGTGCAGCCAGATGGGGATCAGGATCTGCTCCCACAGAACAATGAGACAAGAGGAAATGGCCTCAGTCTGTGCCAGGGGAGGTTTGGGTTGGACATCAAGAGGATTTCTTTAGGGAAAAGGTGGTCAGGCATTGGAACTGCCCAGGGAGGTGGTGGAGTCCCCATCCCTGGAGGTGTTCAAGGAACAACTGGACATTGCACTCAGTGCTCTGGTCTGGCTGACAAGGTAGGGATCAGTCACAGGTTGGACTCTGATCCTGGAGAGCTCTTCTGAGTCCACGATTCTGTGCTGGTCCCATGCCCAGAGATCCATATCATTAGAGTTCCAAAGCTCATGCTTTTCTTTGCTCTTCAGAGCTTGCAGCGTTGGCAGGAAATGAGCTGTAATGTTAATTCTGAGACAAAAGCGCTTATTTTGTACTGGGATTTCCTGTTTTTTCCTTTTACGAACAAAAAATATTCATCCATAAGGCCCTTGGTGTGTGGACAGGAGTTGGTTCCAGTAACACCAGTGCTGCTTCACTGGCAAATTCCTCCTTAGCATGGATGCAGCTTTCCCTCTGCCTCTGCTGACGTTCTCCCTGTGCAGAATATGCTCTTGGGAGCAGGAATTCCCAGTTCAACAGAGGCAAAACCGAGTTGTATAACTGATCCCAAGTATTGCAGAGCAAAGGACTCTTTTTTTTTTTCCAGCATCGTCCTTTAATAGCTCATCCTGGAAAACGCCATAATTCAGCTCAGGCTCAAGTAAAAATAACCAGGAGTTTGGTACATACCAATTTTGCAGAACTCTTTTTAGCAATCGAGTCAGAGAAAAGCAGATCCTGAGCGTTGCCCTGTAATTACACTGGGAATGCTGGCGGGAAGCTTCCAGAACTCACACAGGAGCGACCTGGAATTTGACAAGCTTCTGTTCTGCTGCTGAAATCACAACGGATGGGAGCGGCTGAATTATTTTTAAAGGAGGTTTTAAAAATACTCTGGGGGCCCAAGCGTTCCTGGTGCATGGTGAGAGGTCGGGATAAATTTTGGGATGGAACCTGCACCGCCTGGCACGGCTCCCAAAGCTTCCCCTTGGTCCTGTGGATGGAGCCCTTGACGGCTGATTCGGGCTCTCGATGCCAAAAAAAAAACGGGCAGGTGGGTGGAGATTCCTGACTCTTCTTTTATTTCTGCAGGGAGCAGCCTCCTGACAGGGCCCGAGGGGCTGATGGCCAAGGAGAGGGAGAATCTAAAGCGGCTCAAGTGCCTCCGGCGCTACCGGCAGCGCTACGGGGTGGAGGCTCTGCTGCACCGGCAGCTCCGGGAGCGCAGGGTCCTGGCCACCGACGGCGCGGCCCAGCAGGTCCGTGGGGACATCCTGGATGGGTGTCTCCTCTTGTGTCTTTCTGGGAGTTGATCCCAGGCCCTGGCAGATTTTCCCCTTCCTGCAAGGATAGCCCTGGCTGTCACCCTCGCGGGTTTGGAGAAGCTGCTGGGTTTGTTGAGGCTTGGGGGGGTTTGCGGGAGATTGTGGATCTGTGGTAGCTCCTGGGTCTGCAGGAGCTCTCGGGTCCGTGGGAGCTCTTGGTGTCCACACCTTGAATCCTGGGGTCAGTTTCGGGCTCCTTGCAGCAAGAAAGACACCGAGGGTCAAGTCTGGAGAAGGGAACGGAGCTGGGGAAGGGACTGGAGCACAAAGAGAAGGGGCTGGAAAACTGAGGAATTGAGGGAGCTGGGGGGGCCCAGCTTGGAGAAAAGGAGGCTCAGGGTATTTGTGGGCTTGGGGATTTTTGGGAGCTCCTGGGTCTGTAGGAGCTCATGGGTTTGTGAGAGCTCATGGGTTTGTCAAGGCTCTCAGGTTTTTGGGAGCTCTTGGGTCTATGTGAGCTCCTGGGTCTGAGTGAGTCCATTCCAGTGCCTAAAGGAGGCTTAATAAAAAGAGGGAGAGGGAGTTTTTACATAGACAGGCAGTGACAGGACAAGAGGGAATGGTTTTAAGCTAAGATACGAGAGGTTTAGGTGGGATATTGGGAACAAATTCCTCCCTGCAAGGTTGGGGAGGCACTGGCACAGGTTGCCCAGAGAAGCTGTGGCTGTCCCCTCGCTGAAAGTGTCCAAGGCCAGGTTGGATGTGGCTTAGAGCACCGTGGGATAGTGGAAGGTGTCCCTGCCCTTGGGAACAGGAGCTTAAGGAGCTTTAAGGTCAACCCAACCCATTCCATGATTTCAGGCACACACCACCCGCTCCAGCCAGCGCTGCTTGGCCTTTGTTGATGACGTCCGATGCTCCAACCAGTCCCTCCCCATGACCCGGCACTGCCTCACACGTATCCTTTGATCCTGACACTGTTCCCAGCTGTCTGCCAGCAGTTTGCCCTGTGGCTGTGCCTCCTTTGTCCCTCTCTGGCCCTGAATCAAGGCCGTCGGTTTGCTGTAGCCGTTGGTTTCAAGCAGGAGCCCAGAGGAAACGTCTCCCTGTCTGTTGGTGCTCCCATCCCGTGGAACAGCCAATTCGTGAGGGAGCAACAAAGGGCTGGGCTGGTCCCAGGGGTGGTCCTGCCGTGGCCTCTTGGGTCCAGAGCATCCAAACAGGGTGGGCATTTCACGTGGAAGCAGAGATCCCGAGCTGTGAGGGATGTGCATGAATCCCCTTCAGGGATGGAGACTCCACCACCTCCCTGAGCAGCCCTTCCAATGTCTGACCACCCTTTCCATGAAGAAATTCCTCCTGATGAATTCAGAAATTCCTGAACATCCCATGGCAAAGCCTGAGGCTGTTTCCTCTTGTCCTGTCCCTTGTTCCCTGGGAGCAGAGCCTGCCCCCCACCTGAGGACACACACACCAGAGCGTGGCCTTGGGGATTTTTGGGAGGGTCTGAAAGGGTAGTTCCGAGCCTTTTTGGAGCTGCTGTGGCCCGCCTCAGTCTCTGTGACCCCTGGAAAAGTTCTCTTGTGTGTGTGAACAGCCTTGAGCTGTTCTACTTCCCAAATCAGCCTCAGCTATTGGAGAGCCAGCACTGCAAGTCCCACTGGGATCCCTCAGCTCAGGGATCAGCCCCCAGCATGGGATCAAGGATCCCCCAGCTCAGGGATGACCCCCAGTATGGGATCCCTGACTCCAGCATTGCCCTGGGTGCATCAGCTCTATCCGCTCTTGTGGGAGTGGGTGGATGTGTCCAGATTTGGATCAGGTTGGAGCTGCAGGAGTGAGCAGTGGGGTGAGTCAGGACAAGTTCTGGCGCTGGGTCCCAGGACTGGGTGAGGAGGAGCTTCTGGATCTGTGGAAGATCTTGGGCTTGTGGGGGAGGTGCTGGATTTGTGGGAGCTCTTGGGTTTATCAGAGTTCCTGGGTCTGTGGGAACTCCTGGGTTTGTGGAACTTCTGGATTTGTGGGAGCTCCTGGGTCTGGAGGAGCTCGTGAGTTTTTGGGAGCTTTTAGATCTGGAGGAGCTTTCAGATTTTTTGGAGATTCTGGATTTTTGAGAGCCCCTGGGTTCACATTGTCCCTGGAGTTGTCAGACTCCCCCAGCCCTGTGCAGGGAGCAGGAGCTGGAAGCTGCCTTTGTTTCTCTCTAACCACCACAGACCTCAAAATAAAGAGGAGAAATCCCATAAAACAGCTGGAGAAGCTGCTGTTGGCAGCTGCCACTCCCGGGAGGGAGGGGAAGAGCTGGGTCTGGCAGGAGCTCTCAGCTGACCCTCACTGACACAAACAAGCTTTTCCTCGGGCAGCTGATAACATTGATAACATCTGTGGCTTTTTGGGAGGCTCTTGGGCTCTGTTTGCTTTCAGGAGCTGGATTGTTTGTGACAGGGCACTAAAGGGATGGCGAAAGGCTGGGAGGCTCCAGATGGAGCCTGGGATTTTTGTCCTCTTGGCAGTCTGTGCTTTTGGCTACCAGTAAAGTCGGTGCCGGGAGCTGGGAGTTGCTCCAGGAGATGAAAATCTGCCTTCCCCATCCCCTGGTCCCTCACCACCTCTGCCCTTGGGTGTCCCAGGTCTGTCTCTGTTGGGCTGGGCTCCGACATTGCTGCCAGCCTGGATTATGGCTCTGCCAGGAAGTGGATTCATGAGAAATCCTTGGAGCAGGGAGGAGAGAAGGGTGAATCTCAAACCTAGACAGCTGAAGAAATTGATGTAAACATGGTGTCTTTTCCCAGTTTGTGTGAGTTTGGGAATATTTTCCCCTCTCCCACACTGTGTGTGGTGTCTGAGGAAATTGCAGCGTGAACCCCCCCCAAAGCTGGAGAGCAGTTGGGATGATCCTGGTTGGAAGGGGATGGAAGAGGAGGAAGGGGGGAAGAAGAGGAAGGGGTTGGAAGAAAAGGATGGGGATCAGAAGAGGAGGAGGAAGAGGAAGAAGGAGTTGGAAGAAGAGGCTGGAAGAAGTGAATGGGGATTGGGAAAAGAGGAAGGGATAGGAAGAAGAGAAAGATTAAAAGAGGAGGAAAAGGGTGGAAAAGGAGGAATGGGGTCAGAAGAGAGGGGTGGGAAGAGGAGGAAGGAGTTGGAAGAGGAGGATGGCATCAGAAGAGAATGGGGCTTGGAAGAAAAGGATGGGCGTGGGAAGAGAAAGAAGGGGTGGGAAGCGGAAAGGTTTGGAAGGTGATAGGATCAGAGCAGGATGGGGTTTGATCTGTAGCTTCTGTGCCTCTGGATTTCTCTGCAAGTGTGATGCAGTTGAAGCAGAGTTTGAGATTAAAGGCAGGAAATCCCATTTACACCTCTGGCAGGAACAGGTTTTCCATTGGGAAGGAAAATGCAGTGGGAAGATGGAAATACCATAACTAAACTCCTGGCTGTGGGAAAGGCATTGTGTGTGCTGGGATCTCCCTGCCTGTGGGGCTGGAGCTGATCGTTTTCCACGGATGTCTGCAAACAAAAGTTAATCCCGTGCCTTTGTGCCATCCATCTGAGGATCTGCGAGTGGTTTACAGGGATCCAGCCACATCTCCCAGCCCCCACGGTGGGGGGGGGCTGTGGCTGCTGTCCCAGTTTTCCATCATGGAAATTATGTCACCCACATCCCTGGGCAGTTGGGGTGCAGCTCTAGGCTCTGGATTGCTGATCTGGGAGAAATGGGGGGGTAGTTTAACACCATTTGTGGGGGAGTTGGGAGCGTTTCTCAGCGTTCATCCTTCTGGATGTGTTTCTGGCCATACCTCTGCTGCTTTCCTTGACTGCCTCTTCCCAGATATCTGCCAGGATACAAACCAGACACTCTTCAAGCCGTGCCAGGGCTCAGAGGAAGTTCCATGCAACAAGCCTGTGCCCGTGAGCCTCTCTGAGGAGCCCTGTTGCCCCCTGCACCTCCGCCTGCCCCCCCAGATGTACGTCCCCGAGCAGGTCCTGGCTGTCCCCCAGGAGCTGGGAGCTGCTCCCACCGATCTGTACCTGAGCGCGGCCGAGCTCCAGCCCACGGAGAGTTTGCCTCTGGAATTCAGCGATGTAAGTGGGTCCCACGGGGACGCTGCCCTCCTGAGAGCCCGCCCAGAATGCTGCATCTGGGTCTGGGATGCTCAGCGCAGGAGGAGCTGCTGGAGCGAGGCCAAAGGAGGCCACGGAGCTGCTCCAAGGGCTGGAACACCTCTGGAGCCAGGCTGGGAGAGCTGGGGGTGCTCACCTGGAGAGGAGAGGGATCCAGGGACACCTTAGAGCCCCTTCCAGTGCCTGCAGAGAGGTGGAGAGGGACTTGGGACAAGGGATGGAGTGCCAGGACAAGGGGGAATGGCTTCCCACTGCCAGAGACAGGGTTAGCTGGGCTATTGGGAAGGAATTCCTGTGAGGGTGGGCAGGCCCTGGCACAGGGTGCTCAGAGCAGCTGGGGCTGCCCCTGGATCCCTGGCAGTGCCCAAGGCCAGGTTGGACATTGGGGCTTGGAGCAGCCTGGGACAGTGGGAGGTGTCCCTGCCCATGGCAGGGGGTGGGATGGGATGAGCTTTACATTCCTTCCCGATCCAAAGCATCCTGAGATTCTGTGAAAATGCAGGAATGTGGAAGGTTTGGTGGCTGCTCCTTTGGAATGGCTGTGCTCATTGAAATCCTTTCAGGGGCCTCTTAGAAAGAGGATTTTTTTTCCCCCCCATTTTCTCTCACATGAGGAAAAGACGAAGATTTTAATCCCCAGATTATTGTGGCATCCTGCATTGAAGCCAAGAGACTTCAAAGCCTCAGGAATGCATTTAGCCAAAAGCAAAGGCCCAGGATCTGTGGGAGCTGCTCCTCTGAGCGAGGTGTCCCCTCCGTGTTTGGATGCTCCCGAGATTGCAGAGCCCTGCTGTTGGAGGCAAAGCTGGGATGTGCTCTGGGGTTTGGTGATGGAGGAAGGATTCCAGCAGCAGGAGCCGCCTCAGATCAGATCCCAGCCCCTTTCTGTGCAAACAGGAGGTGGGTTTTTTGGGTTAGGAAGGAAAAACAGGACTGTTTTCCCTCATCCTGTCCTTTGAGAGGGTTCTGAGCTCCCTCTGGAGCGCTGCGGATTTGTGGAAGCTGCTGGGGGGCATCTGTGTTGTGTCTCACGTCGTGCCAGGCTGGGGAAGCGCCACTCGTGAGTCACGGGAATCTCGCCCTTGTGTCAAACCCCCTTTGGAGCCAAAACAAATCCCAGCCTCTCCCCTCGTCAGGGAGAGGGCAGATGGAGGAGTCCTCAGAGCCTGTCCGTCCCCATCTGTGGTGTCAGGGCAAGCGGAGGAGGTGTGAGATCCTAGGAGAAGGTGGGGATGTTCCAGGTGTCCCCTGGAATGTTTGTGACAACCTGGAGAGCAGGGATTGATCTGGGGGTCCCCAGGAATGTGTGTGACATCCTGGAGAGCAGGGATTGATCCGGGGGTCCCCAGGAATGTTTGTGACATGCTGGATACAGGGGACTGCTCTGGGGGTCCCCAGAAGGGCCTGGTTAGACCCTATCGAAGCCATTCCAGGTGCTGGAGGGACATTTTGGGGACAACACATCATGCTGGGCTCCAGGTGGTGTGTCCCACATCTTGTCCTCAACAGTGTTAGCCAGGATCACGGCATTCCAGAGGGAGGAGGAGGAGGAGGAGGAGGAGGAGGGGGTTCCTGGGGTGTGTTCCTGGCTGCTGGCCAGGGGTCCCAGGGGCATGGCGCCCACTCCTCCTCCTCCCTTGCCCTTCTCCTCCATTTCCTGCTGCTTCAGAGGACTGGAGTCTCCTCAGACCCCTCCTCATGAGCCGCTGCGCTGTTTTCCCTGCCAGGACCTGGACGTGGTGGGTGATGGGATGCAGTGCCCCCCTTCCCCTCTGCTCTTTGACCCTTCTGTGACCCTCGATCCATCCCTGCGGGACATGGCCGAGGCTCCCATCGACATCCTGGCACTGGAGGAGACAGACAGGGGCAGCTCCTCCACCCCGCTCATCCCTCCGGCCGAGCTGCCCGCGCAGGTATGGCCGGGTGGGACCCATCACCCACCCCGGGATGGGTTTTTCCCAGCAGGAGACCCCGCCCTTCTTCCCACCAGGAGGGGCTCCTCTTCCACCCCGCAGCTCCAGAGCCTGGGTGTGCCCATGGTCTGGATGGCATTAGGAGTGCCGGGGTGGGGGTGGCAGCCAGAGCCTGGCCCCCGAGGTGGCTCCGTGGGTGGCTCAGTGCCACCCTTGTCCTGGGTGGGGATGGCTGGGACACTGGGGATGTCTGGCCAGGGGGGTTGCCTGCTGTTGGAACCTCTTAATCCCAGCTGGGGGTTTTTAGGGGAGTTGTTTCCCAGGCCAGGGGTTCTCCATTCTTCCTTGGAGTCTTACTTTTCACTGGAATAACTGAAACTTGCTCCTGTCCTTCTGCCTGGAGCCTGGGGCTTCTTTGGGATTTCCCCACAGAGTGTCCTCTTTGGTGATGTCACCCACCTCCCTGTCCTGCCTCCTCTGTCATGAGAGCCGAGTTTTGGGGTGGGGGGGACCCCAGCCCAGGCTCTGACTGAAGACCCCCGGTTTGCTGTAGCCGTTGGTTTCAAGCAGGAGCCCACAGGAAGCGTCTCCCGGTCTGTTGGTGCTCCCATCCCATGGAACAGCCAATTCGTGTGGGAGCGACACTGTCCCCAGCTGTGTCCCACCACAGCCAACACACACCGTCCCTGTCCTGTCCCCTGCAGGGTCACCTCCCGTACCAGCCGGGGCCCCGGCATGACCAGCAGCAGCAGCCACAGGAAACAGCCTCGTCCACCCCGGCCCGGGGAGCAGCTGCCAACGGGAGCCTGGAGCCAGGGGCCGTGAGCTGAGCCCGGCAGCTCCGGCGTCTCCACACCCGGGGGACCCCCAGTGTGGGATATGGGGGGGACTCGGGTGCTGGAGTCCTGCTCCCGTGCCAGGATGAGCTGCAGCTCCGGCTCCTCCACTGGTTCCTGGAGCCACAGGGACCCCTGAAACCCCAGCGTGGGGTCTCCAGACCCTCCCCTCCTCTCTGGGGATGGAGCAGCCGCAGAAGACCTGGAGAAGAGGGGGAGAAACCACGGAAGTTCTGGGATCCTTTGCCACGCCCTGATGTGCCCCGGGGGGGGGTGACGTGGCCCTGTAACGTTTTGAGGGGACAGAGGTTCCTTCCCACGGGGTCCCCCACAATAAAGTGACGGAGGTGGGCGCTCGGTGTCCCTGTGTCTGTGGATCAGCCGGTGGATGGGCGGGGGGATGTCCGGGGGTGCCCTGGGGGCTGTGTCCCCTCCCGGGGAGGGGGGACCCCGCTGCTGCCAGGCCCCGCCTCCTGCTACCGGGGGGGCTCTTTGGGGGTCACCCTTCATTTCGGTCTCGGCTGCAGTGCCGGGGGGGACACACTCGGGGGGCTCCGTGGGGCGCGGGTCGGGCCGATCCCATCCCGGGGCAGCCGCGATCGGTGGCTCGGTACCGATCCCCGCCGCGGGGAAGGAGGGGCGGGGGGTACCGGCTCCGTCTCGGGCGGTTCCGGGGATCACGGGAAGGGGGGGATGCGGGGGGGGTGCCCGGGGCGGGGATGCGGCGGCGGCACCGGGACTCCCCCGCCGCCCCCGGGCGCGGATTGGCGGCGGTGGGGGCGCAGGGCGGGGCCGGCCCGGTGGAGCCATGACGTCACCGCCGCCGCCGGTCCCGCCCCGGCCCCGGTCCCGGTCCCAGCCCCGGCCATGCCGTCCCGGCCCTGGCCCCGGCCCCGCCGTAGCCCCCGGTGAGTCCGGTCGCTCCGCGGCGGGAGGGCAGGCGGGGGGCCGGGGGGTCGGGCCGCTCCTCGGGGGCACCGGAGGCGGGGGGGCATCCGTGGCCTCCGGGCACCGGATCGTGCCGTGGGAGGGTGGGGGTTGACCCCGGGGAAACGGCGGGGGTGGCCCGGTGTTCCCCTGCTGCCCCCCGGTGCATCCCCGTTGTGTCCTCGGCTCTCCCCGCTGTCTCCGGTGCATCCTGGGGTGTCCCCGGTGTCCCCCCAGAGCATCCCGGCTGTTTCTGAGGTGTCCCCGCTGCATCCTGGCTGTTCCTGGGGTGTCCCCAATGTCCCCGGTGCATTCCGGCTGTCCCCAGTGTCACCAGTGCATCCTGACTCTCCCTGGTGTGTCCCCAGTGTCCCCATTGCATCCCGGCTTGTCCTCCCTGGGGTGTCCCCAGTGTCCCCAGTGCATCCTGACTCTCCGTGGGGTATTCCAGGTGTCCCCACTGCATCCTGACTCTTCCTGGTATGTTCCCACCGCATCCTGACTGTCCCTGCGGTGTCCTCAGTGTCCCCACTGCATCCCGACTGTCCCTGGGGTGTCCCCCACTGTCTTTCATCCCACCCGCCGGTCCCCAGTGTCCCCAGTACACCCCAGCTGCCCCCTGCGTGTGTCTCTGTTGTCCCCACCACATCCTGACTGTTCCCAGTGTCCCCACCGCATCTCTGGCTGTCCCTGCGTGTCCCTGGCGAGTCCCAGCTGTCCTCGATGTGTCCCTGCACCCCGAGGCTGTTTCTCTAGCACATCCCACTTGTCCCCGGTGTATCCCGGCTGTCCCCAGGGTGTCCTTGCCGTCCCTGGTGCATCCTGGCTGTCCCTGGACTGTCCCCAGTGTGTCCTGGCTGTCCCCAGAACAGCTCAGCAGGGTTGGGGGCACTCGGGGCTGTCACCCCATGTCCCTGGACTGTCCCCAGTGTGTCCTGGCTGTCCCCAAAGCAGCTCAGCACGGTTGGGGGCACTCGGGGCTGTCATCCCACATCCCTGGACTGTCCCCAGTGTGTCCTGGCTGTCCCCAGAGCAGCTCAGCAGGGTTGGGGGCACTCAGGGCTGTCATCCCACGTCCCTGGGCTCGGAGTGGGGGCCCTGCTGTGGGGCAGGCCAGGGCCAGCCCGTCACAGCCACGCTGGCACGTCCTGGGCTGCGGTTTGGGCACGTGCCGTGCCCCCACGCCGTGTGTCCACAGTGCCCGGGGCAGCGGGGAACAAGTGACTGGGGGGTACTGGGGAGGGGACGGGGGCTCTGGGTGGCCCTGGCTGTGCCACAGCCGTGTCCCCCTCCCCACAGGGACCCTCGCGCTGCCCCCGCGGGGCCCCACGCTGGGGGAGGGGATGGCCGCGCTGTCCATCTGTCGGGGCCCCCCCGGCTGTCCCCGCCGGGGGCTTGGGGGGGCCGCGGGCTGCTCTTCCCCTCCAGACAGAGCCTCACTTCCCCCCGTGACGCAGCCGGAGCCGCCGGCCCCGGGGCCGCTTCCTGCGCGGGGGGCAGGCGAGGGGCCCACGGGCACCTCAGGGACAATGGGGACCAAAGGGACCCGCGTGGGTTCGCCCCACGGGCTGCAGGGGCCGGGGACAGCATGTGCGAGGTCTGCCCGTGCCCCCAGGACCTTCCCCTTGTCCCTCCATCACCCCCAGACCATCTTCTTATCCCCCGCATCACCACCAGACCCTCCTCTTGTCCCCTCCGGTCTCCCTCGTCCTGCCGAGCGCCCCCCGCCCCGCCGCGGTGCCGTGGGGTCCGGGTGAACCGGGGACGCGTGGCCCCGTGTGAACCCCAAAACCCCAAACCTCCCCCTCGTGGGGCGGGGGCTGGAGGCCGCGGCCGGGGGTCACGGCTCGGCGCCGCGTCTGCAGCCCCGGGGGGCTCCCCGAGGGGTTCCCGGGCTCCGGGGGGTCCCTCCAGAGGGTGCGGAATGCCCTCTGGGGATCCCTCTGTGCGCTGGCCTGTCCCCCCCGGCGGTGCCCGGTGCCGCGAGGGGATTCCCGGTGCTTCCTCTCCCGGGTTGGTTCCCGGTGTGCTGGTGCCGCCGCTCCCGGGGGCCCCGGCGCCGGTTCCCCGGGGCTGGCGCTGGCGGAGCCGCGCACCGGGGGAGGCGGTGGCTCCATCCCAGCTCCTCCCCGGCCGCGGCGGGAAGGCGGAGCCGCCGCCGCCGCCTCCCAACAATAGCGCGGCCGGGCCGGGCCGGGATGGAAACGCCGCCGCCGCCGGGACCGGCCCCAGGGCCGCTCTGAGCCGAGACTGGCGGAGCCGCCGGGAGCCCCGGGCGTGAGTACGGGCCGGGGTCGGGGCTCAGCGCAGGCACGCGGTGGCACCGGCGGCGGGGGGAGCCCAGGGTGGAGCGGGGGGTGTGCGGCACTGGGGGGGCCGAGGGTCCTGTGCGCCGGGGCTGCGCATCCCGGTGCCCCGGGGCCGGGGTCAGCACCGGGGGTGCTGCATATCCCAATATCCCGGAGGTGCTGCACATCCCGGTGCCCTGGTGCCGATTCCGGTCCCAGTGGTCCTGCGCATCCTCGTGACCCTGTGCCGGTGGCGGTCCTGGTCCTGGGGGCATACCGGTGCTCCGGGGCTGATGCCGGTGCCCGTCCCAGTGGTGCTGCACATCCCGGTGCCCCAGGGCTGGTTCCGGTCCCGGTCCCAGGCGTGCTGTGCATCCTGGTGCCGCTCAGGTTCCCCTGTACCACCGGGAGGGAGGTGGGCAGCAAGAAGGGTCCCTGCGGCTCTTGGTGCCAGTGGGGTCAGGACTCGGCCCTGGGGGTCTTTTGAGGCTCCTTCCCCCTCCTCAGCCCAGTTCTCCCCGGCAGGTGACACCGCACAGGGACGGGGCTGAGGACATCCGAAGCCAGGTAAGGGAGGGCCGGGCTGTGCAGGGCCTGAGGGTGCCTCAGGCCAGGTGCCACCAGCCAGGGGCCGGCAGGGACCCCATCGTGACACGTGTCCCCTGCAGCAGTGATGTCGGAGAGTGTGGCCGAAGCACCGGGAGCCGGGAGCCCGGCAGCGCTGGGTGAGACGGGCACCAGCCATGAGCTGCTGCAGCGCCTGCGGGAGCTGGAGGTATGCGGGAATGGGACCACCAGGACACGGGATCACTGGGCAGCTGTGGCTGGTGCCACCAGGCAGCTGTGGCCACTGTGAATCCATGGCCATGGCCACCATGCAGCCAGTGCCAAGAGCCAGCTGTGGCCAGTGCCATGGAGCCCACAGTCTGGACTCCATGGTGATGGGTCGCACTGTCCAGCTTTCCACGGCCATTGTGTGCCACTGCTCCTGGGGCAGCCTCATCCTGCCATGAGTGGCCCTGAGTGCCACCAGGAGACAGAGGTCTGCTTGGTGCCATGGGGATGTCCACGGTGTCCCCTGAGCTGTCCCTGCTCTGTTGTAGGCAGAGAATTCAGCCCTGGCCCAGGCCAATGAGAACCAGCGGGAGACGTACGAACGCTGCCTGGACGAGGTACTGGAGAACACAGCCACACACGGGGTACACACGTGGTACACACATGAACACGCGTGTGCGGGGGCACAAGGCCGTGTGTGCCCATGTGCCCCACCCCAGACCTCCCCTCTGCTCCCCAGGTTGCCAACCACGTGGTGCAGGCGCTGCTCAACCAGAAGGTGGGTGGCAGGAGGGCGGGAGGGTGTTGGGGGGCTCGGGAGGATGTTGAGGGGCTCGGGGGGTCCTGGCTGACCCCCCACGCCCCGGTCAGGACCTGCGTGAGGAGTGCATCAAGCTGAAGAAGCGTGTTTTCGAGCTGGAGCGGCAGAACCAGGTGCTGAGCGACCTGTTCCAGCAGAAGCTGCAGCTCTCCACTGGGTCCCTGCCCCAGGTATGCCTAGGGCTGCATCGGAGCTGGGGGGTGGGCATGGGGAAGAGCTCCCCCAGAGCTTAACCCACCACCTCTCTCCTCTCCAGCTGCCGCTGCACCCAGTGCCAGTAGCCCCAGATGTCCCGGTCACCCCCCAGCCAGGCTCTGCTGAGCAACAGCCTCCCCCGCTGCTCCCCGGCCTCTGTGTGCCCCTGCCTGAGGTGAGTACCGGTGTTCCCAACCCCTTCCTGTTCTAGTGTCCCCCTCTCCGGGCTGTGTCACCCCCTTCCCCATTGTCTTCTCCCAGTGTGTGGTGTCACCAGGCCTGTGACACGTGGCTTTCCAGGCCCACGGTGTCCTGTCTCCCTCCCTGGATCTGTGGTGTCCCCATCCATGTGCCTGTGCCATCATACTTTCAGCAGTGTCCCTGTGCTCCCTGTGGTGTCACCTCTCCAGTTCCATGGTGTCCACCTCCCCAAACCCCTCTGTCTGTGATGTCTCTGGCTCCAAAACCCATTGCCCCAGATGTCCCTGTCCCCATTGTGTCCCCATCCCAAAGCCTATTGTGCACCTCTCTGTGTTTCCAGAGTGTCCCTCTGGTACCAGGGGGCTCAGTGCCAGGTGCCCACAGGGTGACTATGCCCGGTCCCCGCAGGTGCTGCCACCGGTGCCATCAGGCAGCCCTGGGCTCAGCCCTGGTGCCCCACCCCTGGATGCCTTGTCCCCCTTCTTCAAAAAGAAAGCCCAAATCCTGGAGGTGCTGCGCAAGCTGGAGGAGACAGACCCGCTCTTGGGGCCCCCTCCGGCCTCCCCTGGCTCCCCCGAGCCCTGCTCAGCCCCGGGTTGGCCCCCCTGCCCACTGCGGGGGCCGGGGGCTGTGGGGGGCTGGCGGGGGACCGAGGGCAGCCCCTGCTCCTCACCAGAGGAAGGGGGGCCGCCGCGGGGGGCTCTGCTCAGCGCCTTGGCTGAGCGGCTGCTGCGAGGTGAGGGAGGGGGCTGCTGCCGGAGCAACGGCGAAGCCCCTGGGGGACCCCCCCGGCAGCGGCGCGGGGAGCACCCCGCCTTCCTGGGACTCTACACGCCGGGCGAGGAGAGCCCCGAGGGGGGCTTCACCCCGCTCTCACCTGGGGGGGTCCCCAACCCCCTGCCCTCCCCCAGCAAGGTGCTCAAGCTGCCAGCCCCCCCCGGGGGGCTGCGCCTCAGCCCCCAGCTCGCCCACCCCTCCAAGATCCCCTGTCGTGGCGCCCACCCCGAGGCCTCACCGGCGCTCAGCCGCCGCCCATCCCCCGATGCCCCCCCCAGAGCCCGGCTCCACCGAGCCCTCCGCCTTCCCCACCCCCGCACCTTCGAGGCGGTCGAGCAGCCCCCTGGGCCACCGGGACCCCTGGCCGGCGGGGAGCGGGCGGCCGCTTCCCCCCCCAGCTCCCGCCGTGGCACGGGGGGCTCGGCTCCCTGCCGCCGCCCTGGCAAGAAGCCCCCCGAGCCGGGCTACCTGCCCTTCAAGGAGCGCCTGGCCGCCCTGGGCAAGCTGCGGGGGGCAGAGGGCCGCGAGCCGCCTGGCCCGGGGCGGCCCGAACGGGGCCACGGGGCCGAGCTGCGCCCTCCGCCCCGGGGGGGTTTGGGGGGCAGCCTGAAGCACCCCGAGCCGGCGCACGGCGCGGAGCCCCTGGCCCGCTGCTACTCCTCCGGCTCCATGGGCGACCCCGGCAAGGCGGGGGGCAAGGGGCGCCCCGTCACCGGCCGGACCCCCTCACGGACCCCCCCCACGCCCCCTGCCAAGGCCTCCCGCAGCCCTCACGGCAGCCCCACCAAGCTGCCCACCAAGGCGGGCAAAGCGGGGGCGCCGCGGGGCGAGGAGCCAGCGGGCGCCAAGGCGGGCGGGGGTCCCCACAAAACCCCCGCAGACCCCGAGCCCACGGGGCCGGCGGCGAGCGCCGCGGGGCACTCGGCCATCGAGGAGAAGGTGATGAAGGGCATCGAGGAGAACGTGCTGCGGCTGCAGGGGCAGGAGCGGGCGCCGGGCACCGAGGCCAAGGGCAAGGCGGCGGGGCTGGCGAGCTGGTTCGGGCTGCGGCGCAGCAAGCTGCCGGCGCTGAGCCGGCGTGGGGACGGGGGACGCGGGCGCGAGTGGGCCGGGACCCCCGCGCCCCTGCGCCGAGAGGTCAAGTTGGCCGCCCGCAAGCTGGAAGCCGAGAGTCTCAACATCTCGAAGCTGATGGAGAAGGCGGAGGATCTGCGGAAGGCGCTGCGGGAGGAACACGCGTTCCTGCAGGGACTGGCGCTGGAGAAGGGGCGTCCCCGCGGGCCCCCGCGAGGCCCCGGCCCCCTCCCCGTCATGTACCAGGAGGTGACGGCCGAGACCTTCATGCAGCAGCTGCTGGACAGGTCAGCTCCCACCTGGGTCCCTTCGGGGTAGGGGGGAGGGTGGGGCGTCCCCCTGATCGTTGCCTCCCCCCAGGGTGGACGGGAAGGACGTCCCCTACGAGACCCGCCTGGAGCACAAGCGGGAGCTTTGTGACCTCCGGAGGGTCCCCCCCGACGCCAAAGAACCCCGGCTCTGCCGCCCGCCCCGCAACGGCATCGTGGGACACCTGCGGGAGCCCTCGGACAAGGTGAGGACCCCCGCTCCAGCCCCCAGGCCTCCGCTCCGGGGGGACCCCGCAGCCGTTCAGCCTCTGCATCCCCGCAGGTGCCTGACGTGGGGCTCCGGGACGAGCTCCCCGTCCGACGAGAGCTTGTCCGAGTCGGGGACGTCGCAGCATTTCGCTGGTGAGGGGGCGATGGGGGGGTTAGGGCGGAGAGGGGGCACCAGGGTGGACCCCCCGGCATTGACCCCTCCCCTTGTGCTGCAGCCTGTGGGTCTCTGACGCGGACACTGGACAGCGGGATCGGGACCTTCCCGCCCCCTGACTATGGGGGGGTCCCCGCCAAGAGCACCCCCAAACCGCGGGGCCGCCCCGAGCCGCTGCCCGGGGCCGTGCCGGCCGCCGTCACCAAAGTGCCGCGCAAGGCCCGGACGCTGGAGCGAGAGGTGCCCAGCGCCGAGGAGCTGCTGGTGCCTGGAAAGCACCGGAGCGCCCCGGGGTGCCGCCTCCCGCCCCCCCCCCAGCTCACACGGCCACTGCGCTGCACCCCAAGGTGGGTGTCCCCTTCCCCGTGCCCCAAGGTGGGTGTCCCCCCTCCGTGCCGGGTGTGCCCCCACCCCCGTTCAGGTGCAACAGGGGCTCGGCCCCACGGTGGGGGGCTGGGGGTGTGGAGGCCCTGCAGGTCAGCGCTGGCCCCCCGTTGTTCCGCAGACACCGGGGAGGACGCCCGGAAGCCGCGGCACGTCCAGCAGAGCAAGAACTGGACCTTCCCCAATGCCAAAGCCTGCAGTGCTGCTGACCCCTTCGTGTGCCCCCCCGGGGGGCTGGAGGGGCTGCATCGGCCTGTGCAGGTAAGGGCGGGCTGTGGGAGCCCTGAAATCCTGGAGTACCCCAAAACCTTGGTGTGGGGTCCCTGAAACTCCAGAGTGAGGACACTGAAGCAAGACCCCAAAACCCCAGCACAGGGACCCCAGACCCTCCTGGCCATGCTGTGGCGATGGAGAAGCCATGGGGAGAGGATGTGGGGGGACACTCCCCAGAGTGATCATTTGCCACATCCTCATGTGCCCCGAGGGGTGGGGGGGATTTAAAATGCCCCTCTAATGTTTTGGGGGGGGGGGCACAGAGGTTCCCCCCACGGGGGAGTGAGAACGTGGGTGTCATTAGCACAGGCAACCCCCCCTGCCCACGCTGTCCCTCCCCAGGCCCCTGTGTGCAGCCCGGCGGGGCATCGAGGGGCATCCCCGGAGGCCCCCCCACCGCTGCCCCCTGCCCTGAGCGCTAGCAGCAGCCGGACCCCCAGCGCCTCAGACGTGGGGGACGAGGGCAGCACGGAGGCGCGGTCCCGGGACGGGGGGCACGGCCCCGCCGGGCTGGAGCACTCCGAGTCCCTCAGCGATTCGCTCTACGACAGCCTCTCCTCCTGCGGCAGCCAGGGCTGAGCGGCCCCGGCCCTGCTCCCACGTCTTCCACCCTGTCCCCGCTGCTCCCCGCTCCCGCTCTGAGGGTGCTGCCTGGATTGGGGGGGTCCGGTGTCCTGTCGCTCCCTGTCCCGGCTCTCTCCGATGGTGCTATGGCTCTGTACAGCCCCCGCCGATGGGTTTTTAACTCAATAAAGCCGCCCCCCCCCCCCCCCCGCCCGGGTTATTTATACACGTGATGGTGCAGCCGCTGTGTCCCTGCGCTCCAGGGAGGGTCGGATGGACGCGGGGGGATGGAGGGATGGACGGATGGACGCGGGGGATGGAAAGACGGGGACGAGAGTTTGGAGTCTGAGCGATTTATTGAATCATCCCGGTGTACAAAGAGCAGAGGTGGCGGGACTGAGAGCGCTGGGAATGCGATGTCCCCGCGGCCCCCTCCCAGCACACGTTCGTTTCTTGGCACTGGTGCTCAAGGGGAGGCTCCACCAATGAGTTTGGCTGAGGGGGGGTCGCACCAACGACCCCCCGGGGGCTGGTTTGGGGCTTTACAGCCTCCCGGGGAAGGGTAACACCCCGGGTGCCGGTGGGGCTGGGGACAAACCTCAGAGGAAAGAGGACAAGTGGGTGACCACTCCAAGGGCCACAGGCTGGGGGGAAAACCAGGGGGAGCCAAATTCCAGCAGGATCCACAAATTGACTGGTTTATAATAAAAAAAAAAAAAAAAAAGCTGAACGAGAGAAAAACCCACGAGGTGCGAAAGCTTCTGGCTGCTTCCTCGGCAGCAAAGCGCAGCCCCTTTAATGACAGAGAGGGACGGGAGGGGACATGGGGACACAGGGGTGGCTCCGCCTCGGCCCAGAGCCGCTTCACTTCTTCTCCTTCTTCTTGTTCTGCAAGAGGAAAGGTGGCCACGGTCACCGTGGGCTCCATCCCTCTGTCCCCCTGCCCTGCCCGGGGACCCTCACCTACCTCGGACATGCCCAGGATCATCAGGAGCTCCCGGAAGATGTTCACGAAGTCGAGGAAGAGATCAACGCAGTGCCTGGGGGAGGGAGGGAGGGAGGGAGAGAGGGAGGGATGGATGCTCAGGGTAGGCCACCCTGCCCCCTGTGTCACCCCCCCTGTGTCCCCAGCACCCACCAGATGTAATCCTTGTCGCCGCTCTCCGCCTTCTCAATGATGAGCTGCGTGTCGAAGAGCACGAAGCCGCACATGATCATCAGCGCCACGTACAGGTTGGCCTGCAGGGGAGAGAGGGACATGAGGTGGGGACAGTCCCCTGCTGGTGTCACCTGTCTGTCTGCCCATCCTCAGCGGGGTCCCAGCAGCTGGAAGGGGACTCACTGTGAAGAGCCAGGTGGATCTCACGAAGGCGTTCACCAGGGAGGAGAGGAGCATCAGGGTGAGGCCGGAGAGCAGGAAACCTGCAGGGCGAGGGCAGGGGGTGAGGGCCAGGTCTGGGGAGCCCCCCACACCCCGCAGGGACCCCCCAGGCCCCTGAGAGTCCTCCCCAAAGCCCCTCTCACCTCCTAGGTAGAGGTAGCTGCGGCGCCGGGCGTACAGGGCGCTCAGTGAGAAGCAGGCGAAGATGGTGGCAGTGCCCAGGAAGGCAGTAGGGATGATGCTGGGAGGGGAAAGAGGTGGTCAGAGGGTTTTGGGGTCAGCTGGGGGGCATCAGCAGGGCTTGGGGGGTAGCTGGGGGTGGGGAATAGGATCTGTGTGGCAGTTGGAGGTGGGGGACGGAGTCTGTGGGAGCATCTCCTACCTGGGGTTGATGGAGATGCACATTTGCAGGAGGGGTCCCAGGTTGATGCCTGGAAGGACAGAACTGATTGTGACGAGAGCCATTCTGGGGGCTCCATCCGGCCCCTCCACAGGATTTGGGGTCCTGTGGGATGCGGGGGGTAGTTGTGGTGCTCACCTACCCGTGAGGAAGGCGAAGCCAACCAGCATCCCCAGCCGCTTCTGCTCAGTCTCGCGGCTGTGCGGGGTGGCCGTGAGCCAAACCATCAGCCCCAGTGCACCCAGGCCAGTCAGGAGCCCGAACTGGGAGAGTGAAGAGACAGATGAGGGCTGGGCATTGCCTCACCTGGGTGGTGCAGGGCTTGGGGTGCCACCTGTGACCCTTCAAAGGCCCCTCACCTGGAACAGGTGGGTCACCACGTTGATGTAGGCGCCTGCAGCCGCCACAAACATGCAGATGGCGAAGCTGCCATAGACCCTCTTCAGGTGCTCCTGGGTGGAGGCTGAGCTGTGGGCAAGGAGGGGGTGGTGAGGGGGTCAGGGAGGGCTGGCGCAGCCCCCCAGGCCCCCCGCCCTGCCTGTGTGTCACTCACATGTGGGAGAACTTGAAGAGGGCATCAAAGTTAATGCTCCGGTCGAAGACGTTCATGGTGCCAGGCTGGGATGGGCCCACGGCCGCTCCACAGGGGTGCAAGCTGTGAGGGGAAGCGGGGTCAGGAAGGATCTGGAGCCTACCCAAAGCTCCCAAACTTCCCCCAGGAGCCGGGTGGGAGCCCAGGAGCTGCGGAGTGAGTGGCAGGAGCTGCGGAGTGAGTGGCAGGAGCTGCGGAGCTGCCGGGGCTCCGGAGCCTTCCTTGTCCAGCTGGTGCAAGCACTGCTGGCTGTTGCAAGGCCACGGTGGCCCCCGGGGTGTTGCAGGGCTGTTGCAAGGCCAGGGCGGCCCTCGGAGATCCCGCAATGGGGCTGTTGTGAGGCCAGGGGAGCCCCTGAAGAGTGCCCGGTGCTGTGGGAGCGCTGCCGGCAGCTGGAAACGTCTTTGTGCCAGGTGACTATTAGTGCCTGTAATGACGTCCCCAGAGGTGGCTCTGGCAGCGGGAGGCTCCCGGCAGGGCCTCCTCCTCCTCCTCCTCTTCCTCGCCCTCCTCCTTGTCCTCGTCCAGCCGGCTCGGCCGGCTCTGTCCCCTCTGGCACCTGCCAGAGCCCGACCTGCCCAGCCAGTGGCACGAGCCACCTGTCCCCGAGGGATGGAGGGGACCAAACAGGGCCTGCCGGGGGACAGGGGCTTCCGGCAGCTGCCCCGGCAGAGGGGAGGGTCTCGGAGAGGGGCCTCATCCTGCCACACCAGCACGGCCCAGGGGTGCACAGGTCACAACTCAGCACTGGGACAGTGGCATGGGGTGGCACTGGACCGGTGTCACCCCTGGGCTGGTGCCACGAGGCCCTGGGGCAGCCCCAGGTCAGAGGGCAAGGCAAGGGAGGAGGTGCGGCCATGGGGACAGTCCCCGCCGGGGTGTGGCGGCGGGGGTGTGTGTGACAGGGGCGTGACAGCCCCCGCCGGGGGTGACACCCCTCGGGTCCCAGTGACAGCCGGTTCCACTGGGCAGGGCCCGGTGAGTGCCGGTCCCGGGCCGGCCGGACCCCGAGCCGCCCTCCCCGCCCCCAGCGCCGCTTTCGCTTTCGCCGGTGCCGCCCCTGGTCAGCTCCAAGCGACCTTTACCCGCTGCTTCCTGCACCCCCTCCCCGGCGCTGCCCCGGCGCTTCCCCCCCCCTCCACCGCCCCGATCCCCCCCGATCCTCCCGTTAGAACCGGGCGGAGACCCCCGGGGCCGAACCCGTGCGCGCCGCTCCCCCCCCACCCCCCCCGCCACGGGGCCTGGTGGGGGCGGGACCGCCGCGGTCCGCTCGGGGCGCGTTCTGGGGGGCGTTGTGGGATTTCCCGGGGTCCGCAGCCGCCCTGGGACCCCCGGGGCTCCCCCGGGGCTGCCCCGGGCCCGCCCCGCCCGCGCCCCCCGCCCGCACCTGCGCCGCGTCCGCCGTCCGTGCCAGGCCGCGAGCTCTGCGCCACGCCCCCGCCTCTCATTGGCTGAGCCCCCGCGTAGTCCCGCCTCCCGCGTCATCCCATTGGCTCTCGTCAGCGCGGGGGGCGGGGCTCGTCTCGAGCCGCCGTCACGGCCCGGGCCGCGCCCGAGCGCCGCCGTTGGGCGAGCAGCGCCCGCCCCCGCGCGCGAGCGCGGCGCTGATTGGTCAATGTGGGTCCGCTCCGGCCAATCGGAGAGTGCCGCTCGCTGCCGGCCTTTGCGCGCCCTCCGGTGGCGCCGCCGCGGAAGTGCAGCGCCGGGGCGGGCCCGGGCGGGGCGGGCCCGGGAGGCGGTGGCAGCGCCGGACACGACGGGCTGAACCTCCCCCGCCGCCCCCCGGTGCCTGGGCCGGGGATGGGGAACGTGGAGAGCGCGGACGGGGAGGCGCTGCCCCGGGGCCCGGGAACGGCGGCGGCCCCGGGGGGGCCCGGACTGTTCGCCCCGGGCAAGATGCCGATGCCGGAGCCCTGCGAGCTGGAGGAGCGCTTCGCCCTGGTGCTGGTGAGAGGCCGACCCCCGCCGCGCTCCCCAGCTCCCGGTGCTCACCCTCCGTTCCCTCCGTGTGCCCTCCCGGTGCGCTTCGCCTGTTCGCTCCGTCCCTGTTCCCGCTGAGCCCCCACTCCGGTTCATCCCTTCCCGGGACTCCTCCCGATGCGCTCTCCCGGTCCAGTTGGCGGGCACCGGGTACCGCCGGGACGGCACCGCCGCCCGGAGCCACCGGGGGCGGGCGGGGAGCGCCGGTGCCCGGGGGGATGGGCAGTGGCCGCGGGGCCGCGGGGAACACCCCACCCGGGACAGCCCCGGGGGGTGACGCCACTCCCGGTGCCACCGCGGGGGCTCCTGAGGCCCGGGAACTTTGTGAGCCGGGAAAGTCCCGTCGGGGCAGCGCGCGGGGCTGGAGTTGGGTTTCTCCGTGGGTGCGGGGGACCGCAGGGCTGGGATTCCCCTCTGGGTGCGGCGGTTCCCGGTGGATGCAGTGGTTCCCGGTGGGCGCGGGTGCTCTGCGCGGTCCCAGGTCCGCTGTCACAGCCGGGGCGGTGGCTACCCCGGTGCCACCGCGGCCCAGGGACGTGGCTCGGCAATGCCACCGGTGCCGCTGGGACCACCAACACCGCCGAGGTGTCCCACCGGCGCTTGGGTCACCCACGAGCCGTCCCGGTGGCCCCACCGCGGCGCCGGCTTTGTTTTGGGGGGGGGGGTGGGGGGGGGCACCATGGCTGGGTGACACCGGTGCCCCCCGGCAACCGGCCCCGCCATCCCGGTGGGAGCCGCCGCCAGCGGAAGCCGCAGCCGGGCAGGAAATGCCGAGAGTGGTCCCACGGGGCTCTGGAAGCCGAGCTCAGGGGCAACGGGGGGCACCGGCAGCCCCGGCGTGGGCGCGTCCCGCCGGTGACGAGCGGCTCCCGCCCGCGGCGGCGCTGCCCGTCCCGCATCCCACGCGGGGCGGATGCGGCCGCCGGTGTCCGCGGGGCCTGTGGCGGGGGGACACGTCCTGCCAGGCGACACCGGTGCCGGGGGGATCAGTTTGCAGGGTGGTGGCACCAGCCACCCCCCCCCCCCCCCCCCCCCCCCAAAATGTCCCCGCGGCCGTCGGCGGCGCCCGGTGCCGTCCCGGCTGCTGCCGGGGGTGGAAAATATTCCATCATGTGATAGAGCTCCGGCGGCCCCCGCAGGCGAGGATCCGCCCCGGAGCCCCTCAGCCCCGGGGCGGGCTCCAGCCCCGGTAGCACCGTTTCCCGGAGGTTTTCAGCCCCGGGACAGCCATGGAGGCTCCCAGTGGGACCAACGGCGGAGGAAGTGCCCGGCCGGGAGCGGCCGCGCTCCCACCACAAAGGCAGGAAACGGAGCGGCGGGAACGCCGGGACGGGCGGCTGCGCTTCAAAGCCCCCCGCGGGTGCCCCTCGACCCCACCCGGGGTCTCTGTGTGTCCTTTCCGCCTCCATTCCCAGGGGGGGCCGGGATTTTACTGGTGGCCACGGGGGAATAACCGCAGTGCTTTGGGGAGGGGATGGTGCCCCTTTTGGGGGCAGTTTTAGCGGCCCCGTGCTGGTGGTCAGTCCCGTGGGAATCTGCGGGTCCAGCGGGACCCCCACCCAGGGGTGCTCGGCCTCGCCCAGGCTCTGTCCCGGTTTCCTGCGGCTCCGTGGGATCGGGATGAGCAGGGGAAGGCTAACTTTAGCTGACATGGGGTGGGTGGAGCAGCGCTGGTGACCGGCTCCTGATAGCGGGGCTGCCCGGAGCTGCGTCACTGGGGTGGCATCTCCCACTAGGGTGGCATCATGCGCTGGGCTGGCATCTCCCACCAGGGTGGCATCACCCAGCACGATGGCACCACCCACCTGGGCTGGCATCTTTCACTGGGGTGGCATTGCCCACCAGAGCAGTCCCAGTCCCATGACCCTCTGGCATCCCTGGTGCCCACTGTGGCACCCCATTTGTCCTGTGCCCCACCCCGCACAGAGGATGCTGGGGTCCCCCCATGGCTCTTCCCAGTGACCCGACGGGCTGGCACCAGAGCCTGGCCTTGTGCCCGGTGCCCGGGTGAGCAGACACCTGTGCTGGGACTTGTGCCCAGTGTCCCAGTGCCGGGCCTCATGTCCGGTGTCCTGGTGAGCTGGCACGGGTGCCTGGCCTCGTGCCGCGGTCAGGAGTGGAGGCTGCGGTTTGTCGCGCGGAAGCGGGTGCAGACAGGAAGGATGCGTCAGGGATAGGCAGATTTGGTGCTGCTGGCGGCTGGCAAGTGGCCCCAGTGGCACTGCTGTCCCCGTGCCACATCTGTGCCTGTTGCTGCATCCTGGTGCCCTGGCTATGTCATGGGTCAGGGTGCCCTTAGAGGAGACCCTGGCTGTGCTGGGGGTGCTTTTTGGGGGCACCTAGGCTGTGCCATGGGTCTGGGTGCCCCTTGGGGGGCACTGTCCCCATGTCCCCCAGGGTGACACCCCCCCTCTGTCCCCAGAGCTCCATGAACCTGCCCCCAGACAAAGCCCGGCTCCTGCGCCAGTATGACAACGAGAAGAAGTGGGACCTCATCTGTGACCAGGTGGGGGCTGGGTGGTCCATGGGGGTCGGGGGGGGACACTGTGCTGCTGTCCCAGTGTCACCAACACCCTTCTGTCCCCGCCAGGAGCGGTTCCAGGTGAAGAGTCCTCCCCACGCCTACATCCAGAAGCTGCGCAGCTTCCTGGAGCCAGGTGTCACACGGAAGGTGAGGGGCTGGGAGGTTTGGGGGAGCCTTAGGGGGTTTGGGGGGTCTGGGGGAGCACGGCTCAGCCTCGCTCTGCCCCCAGAAGTTCAGGAGGAGGGTGCAGGAGTCGACCAAGGTGCTGCGCGAGCTGGAGATCAGCCTGAGGACGAACCACATCGGGTGAGTGTGGGGTCCTGGGGGGGTTATGGGGTCGCAGGGAGGGGTAGTGGAGTCCAGCCCAGAGCTGCAGGGCCGCAGAGTGGGGTGCGCAGTTCCGGATGGGGTGTGGGGTCCCGGGGGGGCGGTGGGGTCCTGTCACCAGCCCCACACAGCTGCAGGGGAAGCCGGAGGCGCTGCAGGAACTGGGCCGGTTCCTGCCCCGGCCCGCGGGCAGGTCCCGGGGGCGGATGCCGGTGCGGATGGCCGGCGATGACGCCCTGAACGAGGCAGCGCGGCCAGATCCTGGCCGGCTCCTCCCGACCAACCGGAGGACTCGGTCGGCACCATCCCCGAGCCGGTGACACCCCGACCCGCACCGGGATGCCCCGGGGCTGCGCGGGGCGTCGGGTGGGACGGAGCCGTCCAGGGGGTGCTGGGGACATCAGCGGCGGGTGCCCGGTGGCACGGTCGTTCCCGGGCCGGCTCGGTCGTGCCCGGGCCGGCTCGTGCACGTGCCGGCTGTTCCCCGCCGCCGGCCCCGCTCGTCCCTGCCCACGGACCCAAAATAGCAGCAGCCGGAGACAGGAAACGGGCTGAGGCGAGGGGCTGGCGGCGGCAGGAAAGGGGCGGCCGCGGCCCCCGTGGCTCCCTGACGCACGGCTGTGGGCAGGCGTGGGGACCCCCGGTGCTCCCAATGCTCCTGGGTGAATCCCCCACCCCGCGCACCCCACTCCGCGCACCCCCACCCCGCTTGCCCCCCTCGTTGCCCCTGGGCACAGCACCTCACAAGTGCACCCCAACACCTTCCCGGGGGTCGGGGCAGCCCGAATCCCCTCCAAATTCCCCCGCGAGGTTCCCAGGGTGGAGGTGCAGCCTCAGCAGCCACCTCCGTTTCCCGCCCACACCGAGCCCTCCCTGCCCTGCACTCCTCAGATAACCCCGTGCTGCCGCTGGCACCAGCGATAGCAGAGGGGCTGCAACCACCACGGCAACCCCGGGGTGCCCCCACCATCCCCCCACCGTCCCCGTGCCAGGACAGGGGTCTCCGTGGTGGAGGGGGTTGTGTCGGGGGGATCCCCGACTCCTGCGGGCTCTGACGGGTCCCTGGTGCCGCAGGTGGGTGCGGGAGTTCCTCAATGATGAGAACAAGGGGCTGGACGTGCTGGTGAACTACCTGTCCTTCGCCCAGTGCGCCGTCATGTAAGTGGGGTCGGGGGGTCACTGGGGTGAGGGGGGACCCAGGGAGTCCTTGGGAAATGTGGAGGCTCCTGGTCGCTGTGGCAGCTCCCTGCTGCCGACGCCTGATACTGCTCGGTCCCTTATCACCCCTACGGCAGGGACCTGTCTGCACTGGGCTTCTGAGGGACGCGGGATTTTCAGAGCCTTCCTGCCTGCTTTGGGGATGCCAGAGCCACCCTCGTGCCTCTCCCCACCCCGCCACTGCCCTCTCGCCACCTGCCTCAGTGCTTGCATCCGTGCTGGAGCCGTGTGCCCCCCGCCAGAGCCGTGTGCCCCCTTGCCAAAGCCGTGTGCCCCCCGCCAAAGCCGTGTGCCTCCTGCTGCGCGCGTGTCCCCCCACCAGGTTGGATTTTGAGGGCCTGGATGGCGGCGAGGATGGCGCACTGGAGAAGCTGCGTGCCTGGAGCAGGTCCATCGAGGATCTGCAGCACCCCAGCGCCCTGCCCGCCCCCTTCGCCAGCAGCCTGGCCCGCTCTGCCCGCCAGACAGCCCTACGGTACGTGCCCAGGGGATGTCCCACTGTGGGGGGACGTCCTGCCATGGGGGTACGTCCTGCTTCAGGGCTCTGCTGGCCACGGCGCTGCCGCTTGCTGCCTGCTGTGCTGCGTGCCATGGTGTGTGCCGGCGTGCCGTGGTGTGTGTGACATGGTGTGTGCCGTGCCAAGCACTGTCCTGCCGTGGCTTGTACAGTCGTGCCCGGTGCCACTCACCGCCCTGTCCTGTGCCATGCACATCAGCTGCATGTCACAAATGCAGTGCCCGGAGCTCAGGCTGTGCCTCGCCCTTGGCGTGGCTCTGCTGTGGCACGTGCCACGCGTGCTGCGTCCCGTTCTGCCTCGCGCGCCGTGTCTGCCCTGCCAGCCCGTGCAGCCCCGGCGCTGCCGTCACTGTCCGGCCATCGCCGTCCTGCCTGTCCTCTGCCCACCACGGCTCCGCTCACCCCTGCTCTGGCTCTGCCCCCGCGCCCCGGGGTAATGCACCCCGTCTCTGCTTCCAGGGCCGGGGTCCCCCTCTCTGGCTGTGCTCTCTCTCTCTCTCCTCCGTGCCCACCTCGCCGCTCGCCCGCCCGCCGGGTAAGTACTGGCTGTCCGGGGCCAGCCCAGTGCCGCGTCTGCAGACTCTGTCCCTCTCGCCCTCCGACCGCTTCTCTCTGCCTTTGCCCCTCCGAAATCCCTGCTGTCCCCACACTGTCCCCACACTGTCCCTCGGTTCCCACCCGGGTGAGCGCTGGCGGTGCAGCACCGGTGGGGGACGGTCCCGCTCACTGTGTGCCGTGTCCCGCAGCTATGGGACACTGCCCAGCCGCAGGGCGCTGAAGAACTCGCGCCTGGTGAGCCAGAAGGATGATGTCCACCTCTGCATCATGTGTCTTCGGGCCATCATGAACTACCAGGTACTGTCACCCTGCGGTGGGGACACTGCTGTCACCACTGCCACCATGGCTGACGCCGTCCCTGCTCCGTCCCCACAGTACGGCTTCAACCTGGTCATGTCTCACCCGCACGCTGTCAATGAGATCGCCCTGAGCCTCAACAACAAGAACCCGAGGTAAGGGAGAGTCTGGCAGGGTGGGACAGGGGTCCTGGGGCTGGCTGGGGGTGTTGCTGATGCTGATGGTGACGCTGTGCCCAGGATGAAGGCTCTGGTGCTGGAGCTGCTGGCAGCTGTCTGCCTGGTGAGGGGCGGCCACGAGATCATCCTCGCTGCCTTTGACAACTTCAAGGAGGTACGAGGGGAGTGGGAACTGCAAGTCTGGGCTGGGGGGTGGGAATGGGGGGACACAGGACCAGACTGGGATTGGGGGGGACCAGAGGGGAGACAGGAACAGCCCCAAATGGGGGGAACAGGAGCACCAGAGAGAGGCTGGGATTGGGGAACAGGACCCCAGGAACGGAGGAAGGGAGGACCCCAGGTCCAGACTGGGATAGGGTCACTGGGGACCCCAGGACCAATGTGAGATGAGGGGAAACCCCAGGAGAAGGCTGGGATGGGGAGTCTGGAGTGAAGGGGATGGAGGGATGAGGGAGGATGAGGAATAGGGGGTCTGGGAGCACCAGGACCAGACTGGGATTAGGGAAGTGGAGTCCAGGAGATGGGGGGAGTCAGTGGCTGGGGGGCCCACGCCAGGTTAACCCCGTTTCTGCCTGCTCAGGTGTGCAAGGAGAAGCACCGCTTTGAGCGGCTGATGGAATACTTCCGCAACGAGGACAGCAGCATCGACTTCATGGTGGGACACCCTGTCCTGGGCGAGGAGGAGGGTCTCTGGGGGGCAGGAGAGCTCCCAGTGACACCAGCCCTGCCTGCAGGTGGCCTGCATGCAGTTCATCAACATCGTGGTGCACTCGGTGGAGGACATGAACTTCCGCGTCCATCTCCAGTATGAGTTCACCAAACTGGGGCTGGAGGAGTTCCTGCAGGTACGGGGGGGGTCGAGGGTCAGGGGAGCTGTGCCAGGGGGCTCCCCCATCCTTGACGCCGCCTTCGTGCCCACAGAAGTCGAGGCACACGGAGAGCGAGAAGCTGCAGGTGCAGATCCAGGCATACCTGGACAATGTCTTCGACGTGGGCGGGCTGCTGGAGGATGCCGAGACCAAGAACGTGGCCCTGGAGAAGGTGGAGGAGCTGGAGGAGCACCTGTCCCACGTATGTGAGCACAGGGGGATGCAGGGACGTTCCTTGCTGGGTCCCGGGGAGATCTGCGGTGACACCGGGGGGGGGGGTCCCTGGGCTGCTGTCACAGCCGTGTCCCCCTCCCCAGCTAACGGAGAAGCTGCTGGACCTGGAGAACGAGAACATGATGCGGGTGGCGGAACTGGAGAAGCAGCTGCTGCAGCGAGAGAAGGAGCTGGAGGTGGTCAAGGTGCGTTGTGGGGGCCGTAGGGGCTGTAGGGAGTGGGGAAGGGTCCCGACCCCCCCCGGCCTGACGCTCGCTGTCCCCAGGAGACCTACGAGCACACGAGCCACCAGGTGCACACGCTGCGCAGGATGATCAAGGAGAAGGACGAGGCTTTCCGGCGGCACTACGGCTCCGAGCCGCCTCCGCTGCCCAGCGCCGAGCCACCTCCCCCGCCCGAGCCCTTGGAGGAGACCCTGCGGCTCCCGGTCCCGCCCCCGGTGGAGGCTGCGCCCCCCCCGCCCCCACCGCCTCCCCCGCTGCCGCCCCCCGCGCCCCCGCTCCCAGGTGAGGAGGGGAAGCCCCCGGGGCACCCCAAAACGGGGACATCTCCGAGCTGAGCTGTGCCCTGGGTGGGAGGGCTCCCAAACAGGGAGGTTCCCGGTGCTGGGCCACGCCCGAGGCTGGGCGGTCCCCAGAATTGGGGTCTCACCCTCTGATGGCTTCGCAGGGAAGTGCCCCCCGGCCCCGCCGCTGCCCGGGGCTTCACCCTCCATCGCCCTCACCGTCGGGCTCTCAGGTACGTGGGGACATGTCCTGTGCCTCCACATGACAGTGGGGATGAAGGGGGACCATGGGATGGGGACAGGGAGGGTGTGGGGACCGCAGGGATGGGGATGGAGGCCAGGGAGGATGTGGAGACTGTGAGGACAGGGAACAGGGAGGACGTGGGGACTGGGACAGTGGGGACAGAGACAGGGGACAGGATGGATGTGGGGACCACGGGGACGGGGATGGTGTAGGGACTGTGCAGGCAGCGAGGACGTGGGAACTGTGGGGACAGGGACAGGGAAGGGTTGCAGGCACCAGGGTGTTGGGGTTGCAATCCCCAAGGAACACCCACTCAGGGATGGGGTGGCCCAGGGGTGGTGACACCAGGCTGGGGTGGCTCAAGGTGGGCACAGGACATGTCCCCATGCCCCGGGGGTGCTGAGCTGGCTCCCACCCTGCCGGCAGCCATCCGGATCAAGAAGCCCATCAAGACCAAATTCCGGTTGCCTGTGTTCAACTGGACGGCGCTGAAGCCCAGCCAGATCAGCGGGACGGTGTTCAGCGAGCTGGACGACGAGCGTGTGCTGGAGGTGAGCCCAGGAGCCCCTCCCCACTGATGGGCACCCCCACCCCCACTTCTGACCCTCCTCGTCCCCCCAGGACCTGGACCTGGAGCGCTTCGAGGAGCTGTTCAAGACCAAGGCGCAGGGCCCGGCGCTGGACCTGGTGTGTGCCAAGAGCAAGGCGGCGCAGAAAGTGGCCACCAAGGTGACCCTGCTGGAGGCCAACCGTGCCAAGAACTTGGCCATCACCCTGCGCAAGGCCGGGCGCAGCGCCGACGAGATCTGCCGGGCCATCCACACGTATGGCCCCGCGCCGGGGGGACAGGGGGGCTGGGGGACAGGATCTGGTGGGGGTGCAGGGGAGCTGGAGGGGGGCAAGGGGGCCAGGAATGGGGCAGGGAGGGTCAGGAATAGGATGCAGGGGGCAGACAGGGTTCAAGGGTGCTGGTGGGGGTGCAGGGGACCAGGCAAAGTGCAGAGGGGCTCGTTGGGGTGCAGAGGGCTTGGACAGGTGATCTGGCTGAGGTTCTAGTGGCTCGGGGGGTGTGGATGGGGTGCGGGGGTTTCAGGCAGGGTACAGGGCCTTGGCTGGGGTACAGTGGGAACAGTTGGGATGCAGGGGAGCCCGTTGGGGTGCAGAGGAACCAGGCAGGGTTCATGGGGATTGGCTGGGTTGTGGAGGGTTTGGCTGGGGGGCAAATGGTCTGGTTGGGGTTCAGGGGAGCCAGGCAGGGTACAGGGGCACTGGTGGGGTGCAGGGGGGTTTGTTGGGGTTCAGAAAGCACAGGCAGAGTGTGGCAGGCCTGGTTGGGATGCAGGAGGGACAGGCAGGGTTCGAGAGGGCTGAGTGGGGTGCAGATGGTTCAGCTGGGGGGGCAGAGTGAATGCTTAGGGTTCAGGGGACCTAGGCAGAGTACAGGGGGTCTTGGCAGAGGTGCAGTGGGAGTTGTTTGGGATTTGGGGGTGCCAGGCAGGGTGCAGAGAGACTGTCTAGAATGCAGGGGGGCTTGTTGGGCTGCAGAGGGTCTGGCCAGGGGAAGGGGGGGTCCATAGGGGTACAGGAGAGGCAGGCACAATGCAGAAGGGCTTGTTGGGGTGCTTGTTGGGGGGCACGTGGTCTGCTTGGGGTTCAGGAGGTCCAGGCAGGGAACAGAGGTTCAGGCAGCGTGCAGGGGGTCTGGCTGAGGTTCAGGGTGGCCAAGCAGGTTGCAGGGAGCCAGGCTGGGATCCAGGGTTCGCAGGCTGGGAGCTGCTCCCCAGCGTTGTGGTGCGGGGCAGGTTTGACCTGGCAACGCTGCCGGTGGACTTTGTGGAGTGCCTGATGCGGTTCCTGCCCACGGAGGCGGAGGCGAAGGCGCTGCGGCAGTACGAGCGCGAGCGGAAGCCGCTGGAGGAGCTGGCGGATGAGGACCGGTTCATGCTGCAGTTCAGCAAGGTGGAGCGGCTGCCGCAGCGCATGGCCATCATGGCCTTCCTCGGCAACTTCGCCGAGAACATCCAGATGCTGACGCCGGTACGGAGCTGGGGAGGGGGATACCGGACACGCCAGGGGGGTCCCTGCACCCCGAGGCCCGGCTGAGTCCCCCCATCCTGTCCCCCTGCAGCAGCTCAACGCCATCATCGCAGCCTCGGCCTCTGTCAAGTCGTCCCAGAAGCTGAAGCACATGTTGGAGGTGGGGATGTGAGGATGGGCCGGGTGGGGGTCCTGCACTCCCACCTCACCGTAGCTGGGTGAGGGGGATCCTGTGGGGGTCTCGCTCCCTCTTGACCCTCCAACCCCACTGCTTTGCCCCTGCAGATCATCTTGGCACTGGGCAACTACATGAACAGCAGCAAACGTGGTGCAGTCTACGGCTTCAAATTGCAGAGCCTGGACCTGGTGGGCAGCCCCTCCCCGGCTCCCTGGGACCCCGGGGCTCCCATCCCACAGCACTGACCCCTTCTCCAAATCCGCCTGCAGCTCCTGGACACCAAGTCGACAGACAGGAAGATGACGCTGCTGCACTTCATCGCGCTGACAGTGCGGGAGAAGTACCCAGAGCTGGCGACCTTCTGGCAGGAGCTGCACTTTGTGGAGAAGGCTGCAGCAGGTGCCCCTCAACCTGTGCCCACAGCCCCACCTCGCTGTCCCAACCCCATGCAGCCCCTGACCCGCCCCGTGTCCCTGCAGTGTCCCTGGAGAACGTATTGCTGGACGTGAAGGAGCTGGGCCGGGGGATGGAGCTGCTGCGGCGGGAGTGTGGGCAGCACGAGAGCGCGGTGCTGCGCGGCTTCCTGGGCGGCAGCGAGGGGCAGCTCGAGCGGCTGCAGCGCGACGCGCGCACGGCCGAGGTGAGGGTGGCCCACACCTGGCCTGGCACTGACCACGGGCACACCTGCGCAGCCACACCTTGCTCTGCACACTCCCCGTGCACAGCTGATCATCCACACCTTGCCTTGCATGGTCCCTGTGCACATCTGGTCCCACTCCTTGCTTTGCACACTCCCCGTGCACACCTGCTCATCCATTCCTTGCTTTGCACACTCCCCGTGCACACCTGCTCATCCACACCTTGCTTTGCACACTCCCCGTGCACACCTGCTCATCCACACCTTGCTTTGCATGCTCCTTGTGCACATCTGCTCATCCACACCTTGCTTTGCACACTCCTTGTGCACATCTGCTCATCCACCTTGCTCTGCGTGCTCCTCTTGCACTTCTGCTTTCCTTTGCATGCTCCATGTCATTCCTCGTCATCCACACCTTGCTCTGTGCATTCCTCATGCACATCTGGTTCCACTCCTTGCCTTGCACGCTCCTTGTGCACATCTGCTCATCCACACCTTGTTGTGCACGATCCTTGTGCATTCCTTGTCATCCACACCTTGCTTTGCACACTTCTGGTGTGCTCCTGCCCTTTCTCTGCACGCTCCCCGTGCATTCCTTGTCACACACACCTTGCTCTGCACGCTTCTTCTGCACTCCTGCCTTGCTTTGTTCATGTGTGATGCCCGCCATGCCTTGCACTCGCCCCGTGCCGGACACTGCCCATCCCTGACCACCGCTCCTGTGCCAGGACGCCTACAACACCGTGGTGAGGTATTTTGGCGAAAGCCCCAAGACGACCCCCCCGTCCGTCTTCTTCCCAGTCTTTGTGCGGTTCATCCACTCTTACAAGGTGAGGTGGGGCCGGGAGGGGATACACGGTCCGTGGGTCACACCACGGGGGGGGAAAGCTGACGCTCCCCACCTGCGTGCCCTGGCAGGATGCGGAGCAGGAAAACGAGACACGGAAGAAGCAGGAGGAGGTGATGCGAGAGAAGCTGCTGGCACAGGAGGCTAAAAAGCAGGAGAAGGTTAGTGGAGGCAGGCATGGGGTGGGCTGGGCAGTAGGGGGCACAGAGGGAACACCCGTGCCCCTAATCCCTGCCCCACTTGCAGCGGAACAAGTGGCAGCAGCAGGAGCTGATCGCGGAGCTGCGGCGGCGCCAGGCCAAGGACCACCGGCCCATGTACGAGGGCAAGGATGGCACCATCGAGGACATCATCACCGGTACGGCCCCCCTGGCCCCTGGCCCCCTGCCCTGGCCCCGCCAGCCACGGGGGCTGACGTGTCCCTGTCCCCCCCGTTCCCTGCCCGTACCCTCACAGCGCTGAAGAGCGTCCCCTTCACTGCCCGCACGGCCAAGCGGGGCTCCCGCTTCTTCTGCGACCCGTCCCACCACGACGAGTCCAGCTGTTAAGACCCCAGGTACAACCTGCATGCCTGGATCCCCTTGGATCCCACCTGGATGTTCCTGGGTTCCCCCTGACCCTGCATGCCCCCTTCTGCACGTCCCCTCCCTGCATGTTGTCACCCCAGGGTGTCGGGTGTGCTCTGGTCCTTTGGATCGGGGCAGGATCTTAATGCAAGGCTGGATCCCAGCACAGGATCCTGGCACAACATCCCAGTGCAAGGCTGGATCCCAGCACTGGATCCCGTCACAAGATCCCAGTGCAAGGCTGGATCCCAGCACAGGATCCTGGCACAAGATCCCAGTGCAAGGCTGGATCCCAGCACTGGATCCCGTCACAAGATCCCAGTGCAAGGCTGGATCCCAGCACAGGATCCCGGCACAAGATCCCAGTGCAAGGCTGGATCCCAGCACAGGATCCTGGCACAAGATCCCAGTGCAAGGCTGGATCCCAGCACAAGATCCCAGTGCAAGGTTGGATTCCAGCACAGGATCCTGGCACAAGATCCCGGTGCAAGGCTGGATCCCAGCACAAAGCTGGATCCCAGCACAGGATCCTACTGTAACGCTGAGTCTCAGCACTGGATCCTGGTTCAAGGCTGGATCCCGGTTCAAGGCTGGGTGCAAGGCTGGGTCCTGGCACTGGATCCCAGTGAAACGTTGCTGCCCTGCACAGAGTCCTGGCACTGGATCCCAGTCCAGGATCCCGGTGCAAGGCTGGGCCCTGGCACAGGATTCCAATTCAATGCTGGTACCCAGCACAGAGTCCCAGCACAGGATCCCAGCACTGGATCCTGGAGCAAGGCTGGATTCCAGCACAGATCCCACTGCAATATTGGATCCCAGAGTGGGGTCTTAGTGCATCACCGGATCCCAGGGCAGGATCCCAGTCGGTCCCAAGATGAGATCCCAGCACAATACTGGATCCTAGGCTGGCATCCCAGTGCACTACTGGGTCCCAGTACAAGGTCCCAGTACACTGCTGGGTTCCAGGGCAGGATCCTAGGGCAAAACTGGATCCCAGGGTAGGCTCCCAGTGCACTACTGGAGCCCAGAGTGGGGTTCCCAGTGCATTACTGGGTCCCAGCCCAGTGCCTGGAGGACTCACCCTGTGCTGCCTGCGCTCTGGGGGGGTCACCTGGGCCCCCCTCAGGCCAGGCCGAGTGTCGCTGGCTCTGTCCCTGACTGTCCCTTCCGTCCCACAGCCCGAAGGTGGATCCGCCTGTAGCCGAGCGAGGCTGAGGAGCCCGACCAGGGGGCAGGGGAGGACTGGGGTTGCCTCAGTTTCCCCTCCTCACCCCCCTCTGCCCCCCAGGTGCCCAGAGAGGCTCCGTCCTGCCCTGACGCCATGTGGGGACAGGGCCAAAATGTCCTCGTGCCACCATCCTCACGGGTGACATCCCTGTGCCTGGGGAGACCCTGCACCCAGACCACCCCCTGCCCACCCAAGGCAGAGGCCAAATCCATCTGTGGTGGAGCCCCAGCATCAGGAGCTGACCCGTGGGGTGCCCCCTCCCCATCGGGGTCCCCTTGTCCCCGGGGGGCTCACTGCCTCAGAGCCCCCACCCCCACTACAGGGACCACGGGGACCCCCCCACCCAGCGCTCGACACTTTGACCACTGATGTGAACACTAAGTGCCAAAAAAAAGGGACCAAAGCCAGGCTGGGGGGTGCCGGGAGAGGGGCAGGATGGTGCCCCCCGCCCCAGGACCCCCCTGGCCCTCCCCCCACAGTGACTTTTTGTACATGTGAAATATATGGAGTCTTTTACACGGCCACTGCCTGATTTGGGGGAGCGTGGTGGGGGCACAGAGGCAGCCCAGGAGCCTGAGGAGCCTCCCCAGGCCAGAGCTCCTGTGGCGGGGGGTGAGGAGGGGGCACACAGATGTGCAGGGAGCAGACATTTGGCAAGGCTTTGCAGCGCTGTTACTAAAGCTGTGGGATTAAGGAGAGGGGGCATCTGCTTTTGGGAGGAATTGGGAGCCCCCCCCACATCACCAGCCCCACTTCAGTGTGGGGTGACCCCCAGTTCATCCCACTTTTGGTGGCTGTGGGGTGCTGGGAGCAGAGTCAAGGCTGGGAGGGGCAGCAGGGGGAGCAGGATGAGGTCCCAAAGGGAGCAGAGGGGCAGGATGGGGCCAGGAGGGCAGAAAGGGCTTGCGGGGGTGGAATGTGGCCATGGGGGTGCGAGGGGCTGGGAGGGGCAGGATGCGACCCCAGACCCCCAGCAGTGGCACAGGGCCTGGCCTCCCTCGCTGAGCTCCACCAGCCCAGGGATTAGCCCTGAAACAGGGAATAAAAGTTTCCCCTAATCCTCTTGGGGGGATTACCAGCACTGCCGCACCCAGGGTGGGATCTGGCCCGGCCTCAGCCCCCCCAGCGCCGCTGCTGACCTGGGACCTTTTAATCCACATTTAATGGATGGGCCCCTGCTCCGTCCTGGGGGACCCTCGGAGATGCTGTGGGCAAAGATGCTGCTGTCCAGCCATGTCCATCCACATCCAGCCGTGTCCATCCATCCATCCGTCCATCTCTGTCTGCCAGGCTGAGGCAGGTCCCTACCTGCCCTCAGTGACATCCACCCCCGAGTCCCCAGCCTCGGGGCAGGATCCCAGTGCACATCCTGCTCCGTTCCCGAGGGTCACTGGAGATGCTGCAGGCAAGGATGCAGCTGCCCAGCCACGTCCATCCACGGCGATCCGCGTCCACCTACCCATCCGTCCATCTGTCCATCCACTGGGCTCTGCCTGCCCAGTCCCTACATGCACTCGGTGACATCTACCCACACAAGCCCCCAGCGCTGTCCCAGTCCCTTGGAGATGCTACGGGCAAGGACGCTGCTGTCCATCCATATCCGGCTGTGCCCGGCCGTCCACCCATCCATCTGTCCACGCACCCGGCTCCCGCCGGTCCCTACGTGCCCTCGGTGCCACCGTTGGGCTCGGACAGGCGTCGCTCGCCCTGGGCTGTGGGTGCTGCCAGGCTCTCAGCCTGCAGGAGCAGGTTGCAGCCGAGGAAGAGGATGGCAAAGGTGACAGCGAGGCAGAGCACCAGGACCACGGCGATCTGGGCAGCCTCGCTCACCCCCGTGTCCTCGCGGGTAGCATTCATGTCCCCCTCCTCCTCCTCCTCCTCCTCCTCCTCTTCTTCCTCCTGGGAGCCGAGTGTGGCGGTGACAGACGGGGAGGGTTTAAGTGATGTCAAGGACTGTCTTATCCCTCCCTGCCATGGCCCCCCTCACGCTCGCTGGCACTGGGTGCCCCCCCCGGGAAGGGGCAGTAGCTTTGCCCCGCCTTGGAGCCCCCCTGGAGGGGTGCAGGGTCCTGCAAGGAAGGAGGAGTCACCCCAGCCCCCTCCCTAGGTGCCTTGGGGGGCAGCTGGGGCTGCCCAACTGCCCATTCTGCCTCTCCCCACTGTAGCAACTCAGCCTCGTGGCACTGGGGTGCAATGGGGACACCCAGCTCAGCCCCATGGCTCAGGGGACCCCCAGTTCAGCCCCACAGCACTGCGGTCCCCCAGCTCAGCCCCATGGTACGAGCTGTGCAATGGCATTTCCCAGCTCAGCTCCATTACACTGGGCTCCTCCAGCTCAGCTCTACGGCACGGGGGTGGAGTGGGGACCCCCAGCCCAGCCCCTTGGTTTTGGATGTGATGGGGGACCACCAGCTCAGCCTCAGCATCCACTTCCCCCCTCCCACGGCCCCCAGCCCCCACAGCCAGGATGTGACCAGGCTCCATGTGAAAGCAGAAACACTTTATTTTTGGGGCAGCTCTGGCCCCCCAGGGACAGGGGTGACACCGGGGGACAGGTGGTGATAAGGGACATGGCCAGCACTGGCTGTGTGGCACCAAGTGTGCTGCAGAGGGGTGGGGTTCAGGTGTCACCCTGACCCCCAGCACCCTCTGCCAGGCTCCAGCACCACTCTGAGCTGGTGCCACAATGCCCTGAGGACTCACCCCGGTCATCAGCCAGGCCGGAGCCACCGAGCCAGCTCTCCAGGATGGACAAAACCTCACAGCATAAACCAAGGAGCAGCAACCCCCAAATTACAGGCTAGGCCAAGCCCAGCTCCTCCCAGAGGCTTTTTGGAGGTGAAGGAGGGGATCCAAGCAGGGTCACTGTCCCAGAGAAGTGCCACTGCCCATGGTGACCCTGCCTGGGTGACACCAGCCCTACAGCGCCAGTGTGTCCTTGATGAGCCGGCGCATGGTGGTGGTGACTGAGGTGCCCAGGGAGTCCGTGATCTGGTAGGAGATCTTGTACAGGTAGGGCTGCACGTCCTTCAGGCTGGTGTCGAAGACATTGTCCACCTCGGACTGGGTGGGCATCTTGGGCAGGTACTCGTGGCGGTTCATCACCTCCACGATGTTGATGATCTTCTCGCAGAGCTTCTCACCCACCTTCTCGCGGCAGATCTGCCGCTCCTGCTCGTTTGCCAGATTCACCACATTCACCTTGATGGTCCAGAGCTCCCAGGGGATGCACTCGTCCGAGAAGGGCCACCGTGACTTCTTCTTCTGGTAGAACTCCAGGGAGATTTGCCCCATCCCATCGGAGCCGGAACCACGCAGCGCGTCCTGCGTGACAGCGTGCGGTTCATGAGGGAGCAGGGACTGCCTGACCCCTCCTCGGGCACATCCCATTGGCTTTTACAGAATCACTGAATGTCCTGAGTTGGAAGAGACCCCCAAGGATCATCCAGTCAAACTCCTGGCCCTGCACAGGACACCCCAACAATCTCACCCTGAAGCTCTGGCAGCCTTGGGGCCATGACCAAATCCTGGGGAGCTGTTCCAGTGCCCAACCATCCTCTGGGGGAAGAACCTTTTCCCAATATCCAGCCTTTCTTGACACAGCTCCATCCGTTCCCTCGGGTCCTGTCACTGTCCCAGGGAGCAGAGATCGGAGCTGCGCTAGGGATGAGCCTCCTCTCAGTCTCCTCCAGCTGAACAGATCTTGTGCCCTCAGCTGCTCCTTGTATGCCTTCCCCTTAAGGCCCTTTACGCTCCCATTTTCATCCCTGCTGGCTCCCCCCTTTACCTTGAACTCCCCGACGGCCTTGCGGAGGGCCCGGTCGAGCTCCTCAGAGGAGACACGGACGTAGGCAAAGTCGATGAAGTCGCAGTCCACGTCCTGGGTGCCCACGGTGCCGATGGAGTAGGTGCCCTCCTTCTTGTAGTGGAACTTGCCGGTGCTGCGGTGCAGCAGGACGGTGTGGAGCACGGCCAGCATGGCCTCCTCCACCTGCCGCCCCTCCACCGACACCTCCAGCACCTCGGCGCGGCAGTTCATGGCAGGGGCGGCGCTGGAGGGGGCACAGCAGCGGGTGCTGAGGGGACACAAGGGTGGGTGGGGGGTGTTGGTTGCACCCCTGCTTGGGTGACAGCCCCTCTGCCAACTCCCCTGTGTGCTGGTGTCCCAGTGAGTGCCCCCCCAGAGGGACCTGGTGTGGCCCTCCTGGTAATCCACAGGGACCCAGATGTCCTGATTTGAGTCCCTCACGTGCCACAAGGATCCAGGCGTCCTTGGTATAGGCCCCCCGTAGCCCCACAGAGACCCAGATGTCTTGGTCTGAGTACCTCACATCCCACAGATATGGACCCTCCCACGCACCTCGTAGAAGCTCGGGGCGTCCAGGTCTGGGTGTCCCGCAGGGATCCGGGTGTCCACAAGGACCCAAATACCCCGCTCTGGTCTCCTCACACCCCAGGGCGGTATCCCAGTGTGTGCCCGCTCACCTCACAGGGGCCCCGCGGTCCCACTACAGGCCCCTCAATATCCCACAGGGACCCAGATGTCTTGGCTCGAGCCTCTAACAACCCAGAGAAACCACCTCAGTCTCCCTCGGAGCGCCTCAGGTTCCCTCCAGGCTCGAGGCCCCGAATCCCCCTGGGCCCCCGGGCCCCCTCACCCCCGGTCCCGGTGCCGGTGCCGGTCCCCGCCCGAGGCCGCACTCACCGCCCGGGCCCGACCATCTGACGGCGCGGAGGAGGGAAGTGGATCGTCCCATCTGCGCAGGGGATCAGAACACCCCACCGGCCACCTTAGTGGCCCTTCCCGTCATATCCGCCGTGTTCATCACTCTGAACTTGACTCGGTTGACACTGTGTCCCTTCGGTGCCGTTCCCGGCCGCGGAGCGTCTCCCGGGGGTGGAATCGCCGTTCCGAGTGCGCGGATTCCCCTCTCCCCGGTTTGGTTCGTTCCCAAGGGGCCATAGAGCTGCAATGCCGCAGCGCAGAGCGGCTCAGCGGCTCCATTGCGCCCCCTGTGCTGGAGGCTCCGCGGCGGTACTGCAGCGGGGCGGGCGGTCCGGTGTCCCCCGCTGACCCCCGCGGGGACACGGCGAGAACGGGGCGACACGCGTGGGGACAGGGGCCACAGGGGCACGGGGGACACCTCTATGGGGACAGAAGGGACACGAGGATATGGGACAGCAGGGCCGTGGGAAAATGAGGAAAGGGGGACACAGGGACAGATGGACACAAGGGACAGAGTGACGCAGCGATATGGGGACACGGGACAGATACTGGGTAAAGGGACATGAAGAGTAGGGGGACAACGGGACAGCGGGATGGCTGGAGATGGGGATATGGATAGACATGGGAGACACATGGGTATGGGGACACAGGGCACAGGGGATAGTGGAAACAGGGACGTGGGGACTTGGGGGACGCAGTAAGAGGGGATGGATGGACATGGGGACACAGGGCACAGGGAATACTGGAAACAGAGACCTGGGAATATGGGGGATATGGGAATAGAGGGATGGATGGAGAGACACGGGGACAGTGGGACGGATGGACACAGGGAAAGAGGGATGGATGGATGGGCAGACATAGGGGACACAGGGAGTGGGGACATGGGGATTTGGGGCACTGATCGGCCACGCTGCCATGGGGACACATGGCCTGGTGTAAACAGCAGCAGGAATGTGGCCATGACGTGTCACCGGGCGGGGAGCTGGGCACACACCGAGACACCTGCGCAGCACACACCGAGACACCTGTGCAGCACACACCGAGACACCTGTGCAGCACACACCGAGACACCTGCGCCGCACACACCGAGACACCTGTGCAGCACACACCGAGACACCTGTGCAGCACACACCGAGACACCTGCGCCGCACACACCGAGACACCTGTGCAGCACACACCGAGACACCTGCGCAGCACGCACCGAGACACCCGTGTCTGTGCCGTGCAGCCCCGGGACCACCGGCGTGGCCGGAGCTGCCCACGGAGCTGCTTTTACTCGGCCCCGCTGGTACCATCCCCGTCCCTCCTGCAGCAGCCCCTGCCAAGAGAAAGGGGACAGCGATGAGGACAAGGTGGGCAGAAGCCGGCCCTGAGCTGTGGGGAGGGGACGGAGACCTGCGGCACGGCCATTCCTGCTCCGCAGCCGGAGCAGAGCCACGCGGAGCCGAGTCGTGCCGTGCCGGGTGCCCACCCCGTGCCCCCCGTGCCCACTGCGTGCAGCTCCGCTCTTCCCCACCCCGACTCCCGTTCGCGGCCCCGCCGTGCGTCAGCGCTGTGTCCATGGCGGGGGCGGCGGCGGGGGGGACAGAGGGACCCTTGTTTTGTGTCACCGCGGGGCGCCCCCGGCCCCGCGCCTCAATGTGGCCCTTGTTCCGCATCGGCCCTGGGTGTCCCCGTTAACGTTTGCTCCGGGGCCAGGCTGTCCCCAGCAGGAGGAAGGGGACAAGCCGGGGGACACATAAGCCGCGCGTGTCACCCCCCTGCCTTGGAACCCCCGGCTCCGTCCCCAGCTCCCGGGATCGGGACCCCAAAACGCCATCACCCCCCCCCCCCCCCCGCCAGGGCTGGCCCTGCCAATGGCCACGTCCCCGGGAACACGAGCGGGGGACACGGTCACGCTTCCCGGTTATTTTGGGGAGGATAAATCAGGCAGGCGACAGGTGCGGGGCCGCGGCAGCCGCCGATGAGTGACGGCTCAAGGGCAGCGGCGTGGGCAACGTGCGGCTCCGGCGTCCCGGCTGTCCCCGGCTCCGGCGTCCCGGCTGTCCCCGGCTCCGGAGCCCCGGCTGTCCCCGGCTCCGGCGTCCCGGTTGTCCCCGGCTCCGGAGCCCCGGCTGTCCCCGGCTCCGGCTGTCCCCAGCTCTGGAGCCCCGGCTGTTCTTGTCTTTGGCATCCCGGCTGTCCCTGGCTCCGGTGCCCCAGCTGTCCCCAGATCCACCGACCCGGCTGTCCCCAGCTCTGGCATCCCGGCTCCGGCGCTCCAGCTGTCCCCGGCTCCATCGCCCCGGCTGTCTCAGCTCCAGTAGACTGTTTTTTTCCCCAGCTCCAACGTCCTGTTTTTATCCAGCCCAAGTGTTCCAGCTGCCTCCAGCTCCGACACCTACACTGTCCGAGCCCCGGCTGTCACCAGCTCCAGTCACCAGCTCCGGTCCCCAGCTCCGGCTGTCCCAGCTCCAGTGTCCTGTTTGTTCCCAGCTCCAGCCCTCCGCCTCTCCCCTTCCCCGGCGTTCTGGCTGTCCCCAGCTCCAGCATCCCCACTCTCCCCAGCTCTGCCATCCCGTTTTTCCCCACCTCCAGCGTCCCAGCTGTCCCCAGCCCCGTCGCTCTGTCCCCCCTTCCCAATCCCGCAATATTCACTAACGGGGAGTACACGCAACAAAGGTCCCGCTCAGTGGCTCTCGCTGTACGTACAAGTTTATATACAGAAAATGGCCAAAAAGAGGGAAACCCAGAAAAATATATATAAAGGGGAAGGGGCCGCGGTTGGGGGGGCCGGAGCCACCCCTCGCCCACGCCCCCCACTCTGTACAGGACCCGGCTGGCGCTATTTACATCAGGGGCATTTTTACAGGGGAAGGGGGCACCGCGCCGGCAATGCCCTCGGGGAAGACGGCACCGGGGCTGCTGTGGGGCTGTGCCCTGGGCCGTGAAGGCACATGGGGCACCCCCAAGGGCGCCCCCAAGAAGACTCAGGCATCTGAGGGGGGACCCAGATATCCTGGGAGTGATCCAGAGGGGATCCCAGGCATTCCTGGAGTGATGTAGGGGTGGTCCCAGGCATCCCAGGGGCCACCTAGGTGTGCCCAGGGGGTCCCAGGCATCCTGTGGATGACCTAGGGGGGGGTCCCAGGCATTCTGGGGGTGATTCAAGAGGGGTTCCAGGTGTTCTGGGGGTGATCCAGGGGTGTACATAGGGTCTTAGGGATGGCCCGGGGAGGTCCCAGGTGTCCCAGAGGTCATTCAGGAGTCCACAGGGAGGTCCTGGGCATCCCAGGACTGATCCAGGAGTGACCAGGGCCAGTTCCAGGCATCCTGGGAGTGACCCAGGGGTGACCAAGGCGGGGTCCCAAACATCCCACAGTTGATCTAGGGGTACACAGGAGATGTTCCAGGCATGCCAGGGGTGACCCAGGAGTGCCCAGGGGGTTCCCAGGCATCCTCGGACTGAACCAGGGTTGCCCAGGGCGGGTCCCAGATGTCCCCAGGCAGGTCAGGGGCTCGTGGCAGCCCCTTGCCCGGGACTCAGAAAGGCAGAGTGTCCATGAAAATCTTGTCAACGATGGGCGGTGGCGGCACCAAGTCCTCCAGCTTGAGGTAGAAGATGCGCTGGAGGCCCTGGGTGCAGAGGCTGCGCAGCTCCGGCAGCTTCCCCAGCAGCTTGGAGAGGCAGCTGGAGCGCCCGGGCTCGGCCCCTGCTGCTGCCACGTGGTCCTTGAGGCAGCCCACGATGCGGTTCTGCAGCTCCTCCACCCGCTTCGGCTCCTTCAGCCCATGCCGGTCTGGGGTTACACACAGCGTGTGGGACCGCGGCAACAGACACGAGGTGGGGATGGGGACAGCAGCCAGCCTGGAGCTGGGGGGGGTCTCACCTGTGATGATGACGAGGGCGGCAAGGCAGGAGAAGGAGGGGACGTCGACGCTCATGCGGTGCAGGCTCTGGGAGAACTCGAGGATGGCGTCGATCCACTCTCCGAAGCCGCGCACGCACTGCTGCCGGTGCAGCACCACCCCGTTGCAGAAGATGAGTTTCCCTTCCTCTGGCTTAGAGCTGCCAGCACAAATCCAGGCGTCACCCCTCGGCACATCTCGGGCTCCCCCTGCTCTGCGCTGCCCCAGGGCTCACCGGTATGCCAGACGCAGGATGAAGAGCTCCAGGAAGGCTGACTCCAGCAGAAGGTCCTGGTCCTCCTTGGGCAGCTCGGAGAATCCCTGGATCTTCTCGGCCCACTTGCGGATGACGTCCATGGAGCCGGTGAGCAGGTCATAGAACTGCTGCACGTCCACCGAGTCCTCCTTCTCAAACGGGCGCGGTGCTGACTCCTGGAACTGCGATGGGGATGGGTCAGGATTGGGATGGGGACGGGATCAGGATCTGTTGATGGGGATGGGTGAGAAACTGGGATGGGGATTGGGTCAGGATCCAACCCCAGCCCTGGCATGATCTTGGGGAGGGCATGGAGTGGCACTGGCCCTACCTTGGAGTAGTCGAGCTTGGTGGCACTGGGGATGGAGTCGATGTGTGCCCGCACCAGCGAGGTGATGAGGCTGACGGGGGACGCATCTGGCAGCTGTTTGGGCTTGGAGGGGAGACGGCCCCGCCGCCCTTTCAGGCTGTCGGTCCGGACCACTGTGGTTGGGACTTGCAGTGAGTGTGTCTGTCCTCAGTGCAGCCTGAAAGGCTGCAGAGTGGGGACTCCCCACTCCTGCTGGGTACCCCCCACCCAGGATGGGACCCTGGTACCTTCTTTGACCATGCCGACGGCCAGGCACTTCTGGAAGCGGCAGAACTGGCAGCGGTTCCTGCGCCGCTTGTCCACAGGGCAATCCTTGTTGGCCAGGCAGATGTACTTGGCATTCTTCTGCACTGTGCGCTGCGGGTGGGGAAGGAGCGGCTGAGCTCAGCCCGGGGCGCCGAGCTCCAAACAAAAGCCCTTCTGTCCTCCCCTGCCTCCCGCTCCAGCCCAGCATCCGGCTCCATGTCCGTGGGGAGGGCTCCATGACCGTGCTCCCTGCCCTGCCCCTCGCTGGGGCACCCCGCAGCATCCTCCTGCTGCTGCAAAGCATTGTGGGAACATCCCGGCAGCCCGTGTTGAGTTGGGGGTCCCCTTACCTTGAAGAAGCCCTTGCAGCCCTCGCAGGTGCGCACACCGTAGTGCTGGCAGGACGCGTTGTCCCCGCAGACGGCGCAGCGACCCTCGCCCGCCCCGGGGCTGCGCACCTTGGTGGGCGCCAGCGCCGGCCCCTCCAGCAGCGGGGAGGTGGGGGCCAGGGGCAGCCCCGCGAAACCCCTGGCAGGACCTTGGCTCGGGGGGAAGGCGTCCGTGTCTAGCAGCCGCGGGTCCACACAGGGTGCGGGGCCTGGCTGCCCCTTCAGGGTCACGGGGGACCCACCTGGGCTGGGGGCCGGGGGGCCGAAGGCAAAGAAGGGGGGCTGTGACCCCCCGCCCTTGGCTGGCTCTGCCCAGGGCTGCCCACCCTCGTAGTTCGGTAGCGGTGAGTACGCCCCGAAGGAGCCCTCCCAGCCTGGGGCCTGTGGAGGCTGGAAGCCTGGCGTGGCAGGCGAGGGGATGGAGCAGGGGCTCCCGTAGCAGTCCGAGCCACTGGAGGAGAGGGCCTCGTCCGGCTGCCCACCGAAGGCGCTGGGGTAGCAGCCGTAAACCTGGAAGTCCTCCAGCTTGAAGGCGGTGGCGGCGCTGGACTGGCCGCTTGCTGGCAGCTGGTAGAGGAAGGCGTCAAACTCGCCAGCGTAGCCCTCCATGAAGGTGCTGAAGCTGGGCAGGGCAGGGGCGGCCGCCAGATCGGCTCCAGCCACTTCCATGGGGAATCGGCCGCCTTCAGGGCTGAGCAGCTCGGCCGGGCAGCGCTCACAGGGGCCAGTGCCCGCGGTGCCGTACTGTGCCTGGATGCAGGGCATCTCTGTGGGGAGAGAGGGGTGTCAGCGGGGACCCCGATATCAGCCCTCCGTCATCCAGGCAGAGGATGGAAACAGGGTGGGAACCACGGAGATTCCCCTCGTGCTGGAACTGGACCCCCATAGCCACCGGCTGTCTGGTGGCGGCCACCACTATCCCTGGGAAAGGTCACGGCACAGCCAATGGGTACAAAGGACATTCCCCAAAACGCTGGCTTAGCAAAAGCCCCCGAAAGGGAAGGAGGGAGGAATGTGGCCAGCAGATTCCCAAGCCCTCGGGCTGGCTGAGGGAAAACAGAGTCAGGGCTGAACTAGGTTTTGAGGATGCCACTTCCCCCACAACTCCTTTTGGGGCTTTTCAGGAACATCAGTGCAGGCAGACCTCCAGGTGCAGGGGGAGAGGAGCCCACCCTCTGTCCCTGAAGCCCCCCAGGGCTGTGCATGGACCCGGTGAGACACAAGACAAGCGGAGTCCCATGTCCAGCTGAAAGCCAAGCCAGAAGTGATCCCAATGGCAAGCCGATAATGTAATTCATCTTGCAGACCTTTAAAGGTCACGCTGTGCTGGCCCCCAGCCGCGGTCCTGGCACGGCCCTGCTGCCAGAGCACCCGCCGGCCCCCGGATTCCCCCAGCCAAATCTGGGCAACTCTCGCGGGCACCAAGAAAGCCGACACCCGCCAGAAGCTGGGTTTAAAAATACCCAGCGTGGGTCCAGCTCTGGCACCCATGAGGTGGCACCAGCCCCCAGCCCACTGCTGGCGTCCCAGCGGAGTTTGTGCGTGTCCGGTTTGCGCGTGGGTTCAGAGGGGACGATGACCCCCCAGCTGCCTCCTGTCCCCAGATGAAGCCGAGAGGACCTGAGGCCGTGCTGGGGACACGGCCCCGGGGGACACTGTCTCTGCCAGTGGGAGTTTTCCTTGCCTACACGAAAACCCCGGCGGATGCAATGCCTCGACCCTTCCCGTGGTCCCGGTTATTTGAACGCTTTTGCTCTCACCCACTCACTGACAGCATTTGGGGTCCTCTCTGCCCTGTTTCCCCAGGGACTGGGCACAGATTCCCGCAGCAGCCTCCGCGCTGCCCACGGCTGGGCTCTATTTGCAGATTCCTCATTTGGGAGCGCAGGCAGCTGCCTGTGCCCAGCCCTGAGGCTGCTGCCTGCACGGGCGGGTGGCAGCCGCTGGCACCGGGCCCCGGGCCGCGGGCGGGCGAGAGCAGCCGGTGGCACTGGGGGTGGGCGACGCTGCCCACATCCCTGCCGGCACCTGCTGCCCGGTAATGCCGTGGCGGCTGCTGCCAGGCCTGCGTGGGCAGTGCGGGGTTTGCCTGCACATCCCTGTTTCCACTGCCAGGTCCTGATGCTGCCTGCACATCCCAGCTCGCAGCGCCGTAATCCCCGTGCTCCCCGCATGCTCCTGCCTGCCCAGCTGCTGCCCACTCCAGTTCCATGACCACTCTGCTCAGGGATCCCGGAGGGATGCCCGCTATGGGGTGACTCTGCCCCCCACAATCCCCAGAGACGGGGTGTTCCTGCACGTGCAGCTGGCCCCGGTCGGGGTGCCACGATGGGGGAAGCAGCCCCGATCCCCACAGTCCTAGTAGCGACTCCCGGTCCTGCACAGCTCCTCACAGAGGAGTGGGTGGTGTCGGGCTCTTCCCGGGACCCCCGGGGCCGGGATCTCTCGCTCTGCCAACTCCCGTCTGGTGCGCGAGCCCCGGCTCTTCCCGGTGCTACCGGGACTCCTGATCCAGTTCCTGCCGCTGCCACCGGGACGCCCGATCCCGTGCGCCTTCCAGCGCCACGCGGGACGCCCGACTCGGTTCCCCCTGGTGCCACCGGATACCCCCAAGAGGCAGTCCCGCACAGCGCACACCGCCCGGTCCCTTCCACCGGGATCCCCGACCATCGCCGGTGGCACCGGGAGTTTCTTCCACAGTGTCCTTCAGACACGCGAGCCCCGGCTCCACCCGGTGCCATCGGGACGCGCGACCCGGTTGCCCGTGCTGCTGCTGGGACACCCGACCACATACACCTTGCAGGACGCCCACGTACATGCGCCCTGAGCCCCCGGTGCCACCGGGATGCCCGACGCAGATTCCCCCGGTGCCACCTGACACGCCCGATCTGAATCCCTCCGGTGCCGCCCGGGACGATCGGTCCTGTTCCCCCTGGTGCCACCGGGACACCCGACCCCGTGCACCTCCCGGTGCGCGCAGCCCGCCCCCACTGCCAGCGGGACCCCCGCCCCCGGTGCCCCCCGCATCCCGGTGCCGCCCGTACCCGGCTGCCGGCGCGGCGGCGCTCCGGTTCCTGCTCCTGCCACCGCCGCTCCGCGGGCTCCGCCGGGCTCCGGCCCCGCCACTACTTTCTCTTAAGCGCTCGGTGACGCGCGGGGCGGCGCGGGGCCGGTGACGCACGGGGGGGGCGGCCCCGGCGGGGGCGCGGCCGTGACGCACGCGGGGTTCCATTGACGCACCCGCGGCCCCGGCTAAAAATACCCCCGCGGCCCCGGCTAAAAATAGCTCGGGCGCCCCTCGCTCCCCCACATATCCCCCCCGGGGCTCCGGGGGCCGCCAGCGGGGGGAGGGAGGCCCCGGTGTCAGGGGTATCCCCGGTGTCCCCAGGGCCGGTGCCCCTTCAGTATCCGCGGTGTCTCCTCGCTGCCGGTACCCCGGGGCTGGCATTCCCCGGTGCCTCCACCCCGGTGCTCTCTCGCTGCTGCTATTTCCGGTGTCCCCTCGTTGCTGGTACTCCGGTGCGCCCACCCTCCGTACCCCCTCGGTGCCGGCATCACTTAAGTCCCTGCCCCCGGTGCCCTCTCGGTGTCGGTATCCCCGGTGTCCCCTCGTTGACGGTACCCTGGTGCCCCCATTCTCGTTGCCCTCGGGGTGCCAGTATCTCCGGTACCGTTATCCCTGGAGCCCCCTCGGTGTCGGTATCTTCAGTGCCCCCATTCCCGGTGCCCCCCCGGTGCCGCTCTCCCCGGTGGTCTCCCCGTACCCCCGGTGCCGCTATGCCCGATGCCCATCTGAGCCGGTATCTCCGGTGCTCAGCGGCGCCAGTACCCCCGGTCTCCTCCTGCTCGGTGCCCGGGTGCGGGGGGAGTGACGCGGGGTCCCGCCTCCGCCCGGTCCCCCGGGGAGCCCCTGGCCGGGCCGATGGAAAGAGCGGCGGCTGCTGGCGGGCGCCGGCGCCGGGAACAGCGCCCGCGGGCTGGAAAGATGAGCTCAGCCCGTGCAGAGCCGGGCCGGGTCCGCGGGAGGCCGAAGGGTGAGCGGAAGGGACCCAGAACTTCCCAGTACCCTTCGGTGCCACGCCGGTACCCGCCCAATACCCTCCGGTACCATGCCGGTACCCTCCGGTACGGCTCCGGTACCTCCCGCGATGCCCCCGGTACCACCCCGTATCTTCCCAGCCGGTACCCTCCGGTACTACCCCAGTACTCCCTTGGTATCTTCCGGTACCGACCCGACACACTTCGGTACCAGGTCGGTACCCTCCCTTGCCGTACCCGCCGTTATCCGCCCCCGGGGACAAACCGGGGGTCCTGGGGGACCCGGCCCGCTGTGCCCGGGTTGGCAGCGCCCCCGGGGTGGGCGGCCCCTTTCGTTCTTCTCCATTAGTGCCCGCTGCAGCGGCAGAGCCCCGCGGTACCGTCCCACCGGGGGAATGGAGCCACCCTGAGGCCGGTGCCCCGGTGCCCCGGGAGCCGCAGCCGGCGCCGGGGGTGCTGCCGGGACCCCCGGTACCGGGACCTTGCCCGGCCTCACGAAACCCCGGGCCCCGTGAGGAGCGGCGGGGGCGGGGGCAGCCCGGCACCAGAGGGGCCCGGAGGGCTCACGGGGGTATCAGAGGTGGTGGCCCGGGGGCGGGCGCCGTCGCCGCCTCCTCCCGTTGCCCATTACCTCGCTGCGGCCCCGCTTCTCGCTGGCGCCCGCCCCCGACGGGGTTCCGTGACATCACACCTGCCCGCTGACGTCACACCTCGTCACTGACGTCTTGGGGATCCCGCGGCACCACCGGGGCCGCCCCCAAAGGGATCCCCCGGGCTCGGCAGGACCTGCCAGGGTCCCTGCAACACGCGACGAGCAGCACGGCCGGTGCCAGCCCGGGGATACGGCCGGGAGTCCTCGGGACAGGTCCGACAGCGGGGTCCCAGAGCTCTCGGGGGTCCCAAAGGCACCGGGGGTACGGAGCGTGGCGGCTGCAGCCCCCCGCATCCCTCGCTTGGTTGCGGCGCTACCGGAGGCAGGAGGGTGACACTGGCAGCCCCCGCACCCGGGATTAGCTGTACCCCGGGAGAGGCCGCGGGGACTGCGACAGCCCCGGGGGAGGAAACCCGAGCCCAGCCACCCTGGCAAGGCCACGGGGGTGCAGGGGGGACCCCTGTTCACACCAGCCCCGGGGATCCACCCCGACACCCGGGTGGGGACGCGGCGATACAGTGGCCACCAGCCAGCCCTTCCCGAGTCCCAGGGCGGGCGTTGGGGCTTGCAGGGTGCCCATGACCGGGCGGTGATTAGCCGGTGCCCACGGCCGGCGCTGGCTCCCTGCCCCGGGCCTATATTTATCGGTAATGACAGGCTGCTCCGGGGCGTTCCCGGTCCGTACCCCGCAGCCTTGGCCCCCCGGCCCTGCCCAGCTCAGCCGGTGCCACGCGTGACCCCGGTGTCCCACGGCCACCTGCCCATTTCCGGGCACACGCAGCCCCAGGTCGGGGCTATAAAAAGCTCAGCATGGGGTGGCAGCTGCGACGGGGGGACCCGCTGTGGCTTTGACAAGAACGGGGTGCTCCGACCCTGGCAGCACGCGGGAGGATGCCGGGAGCTGCCGGGGCTGTGGGAGCCAGACCATAAATGTCCAGCACGAAGCCGAGCTGGAACAGGGACAAGGTAGGAGAGTGTGGGGGAGCCAGCAGAGCCCCCCACCCTCCACTCCATGGCGCACACACCCGCAGCTTTGGGGTTCTCACCCCCAGGTCTCCGGAGAGCAGACACCCCTGGGATCCTGGGGTGGGGGAAGGGAAGGGGAGGGGGGAGAGCTGAGCCATGGGACACTCCAGGACCTGAGAGCTGGGGTCCCCAAACACACAACAGCCCAGCCAGGGGGGAAACCGAGACACGGAGCAGGGGGCTGGGGGCTCTCGGTGCCCCACGGAGCACCCGTGCAAGGGAATCGTCGTGCAAGGGAATCCCTGTACACGCAGCGGTGCTGCAGCAGCAGCTGGGGGGGCTTTGTGTCCCCCAGCTCCTCTGGATGCTGCTTCAGCGGCTCTGGGGGACACTGAGGCAGGGCGTGGGGGGACCCCCGTGCCCGTCCTGCGCGGGCACCCTGTCCCCCGCGGGCGGAAGGGCTCCGGGTGGGACCCGCTTCCCGCCGGCTACCGGAGGAAACGGGGCAGGAAGGGCCTGGCCGGGGCCCCGCAGCGCCGGGACGTGGCCTGCGGCACCGGGGGCTGCAGCAGGCGGGGGGACACGGGGAGCCCCCGGGAGCTCACTCACGTCCGAGGCGACATCAGTTGGTCACCCCATGGCCACCCTGCCCGGAGCCCAGCGGGGAGGCCCAAGGGGGCAGTGTGGGGGCTATGGGGGAGCTGTAGCCTGGTGGGGTCCCCCAGGGACCCGGCCCCCCCAGGCACCCCATCCTGGTGCCCACGGGGCTCCGTCCCCCCTCAGTCACAGCCACACATCGCTGCAAATCGTCTCTGTATTGGCGAGCACCGACGTGGTACAACAGCCCGGGAGGAGCAGGGGGTGGGACCCCCACAGCCCCCCTCACCTGGGGAATGGGGGGCTCCCCCGGCGCTCCCCTCCAGGGAGGAAGGCAGCCATTCCCGAGAGCAGCGACAGCTCCGTAAGCCGCCTCACGAGAGTCCTCATGTCTGTCCCTTGGTGTCACGTCCGTCCCTCAGTGTCACAATCCCCACGGCCCGGGGGGGGGGTGCCCAAATCGGGACCCCTGGGGCCAACCCAAACCTCCTTCCTGCAGCCCCCAGGGATGGGGACCGGGGGAATGAAGCTCCTCGCAATAAATAAGTGAATAGTCCTGGGGGGCCGGGGGCCGCCGGCTAGAGGTGACTCTCCTCCTCCTCCAGCGCCCGGTTCAGACCCGGGATGAACTTGAGCAGCCGCCGGCGGAAGCTGCTGTGTCGGCCCTTGCGGGGAGCGGCCGCTCCCTCCCCGGGGTCCCCGGCCCGGGCCCAAAGCCTCCCCGCAGCCCCCGGGCCCCCTGCACACTTGAGGCTGGCGCTGCGGGCCAGGGCAGGTCGGGGGCGCGGTGGGGGGGGCGCAGGACCCCCGCTGTCCTCATCCTTGTCCTTGTTCCCATCCTTGTCCCCATCCAAGGAGCTGGAGGAGGCGAAGACGCAGGTCTGGTACAGGGAGTCATCGCTGCCGCTGGCACGGGAGGAGCCCCCCGGCAGTCCCTCCCCCTGCAGGCACCAGCGGATGGACTCCAGCGTGTCGTAGATGCTGGGGTCCTTGGCCACCACACCTGGTGGGAGACACGGGGGTGTCAGGGGGGCCGGGCAGTGCCCCAAAGCCCTCCTGCCAGCCCCCGGCCCCCACTCACCCCGCACCAGCCGCTGCTCCTGCACCATCAGCGAGCGAAACTCCCCCCACTTCTCGTAGAGGGTTTGCTGCGGGGAGGGTGAGGGGGTGAGGACTCTGGTGGAGGGGGTCCCCAACCCGCCGTGACCCCTGCCAGTCCCTGCTCACCTTCAGGTACTGCAGCCGGGCCTCCAGCTCGGCCCTCCGGATGGACGTCCCATAGAGCGTGTCGAGCCTGTGGGTCAGCAGCTGTCAGCAGGGGGGGGCTGCATCCACCCAGGCCCCCCCTGCGCCCCCCAGCTCACCGGAGTACATTGCCTGAGCTCTTGATGATCTCCACGATCTCGCGGTGCCGGATGCCCTCCACGTTCAGCCCGTTCACCCCCGTGATTGTGTCCCCTAGAGCACGGGGGGAACACGGGTTCAGGGACGCTGGTCCCCACTGCCAGGGTCCCCCCGGCTCTCCCAGGATGTGCTCACCAGCCTTGAGCCCTGCGGCCTCGGCCGGGCTCCCGCCGTGCACGCGGCACACGAAGGTGAACATCTCCACGCTGTTCCTGTCCTGGTGGTGCAGCCCGTAGGTCTGGAATGGGGGTCCAGTGAGGGGCATGGGGACACCCCGACCCCCAGGGACCCCCCAGCAGCAGCCACGGGGCAGCAATTGCGGTGTTTAATCGCTCTGGGGTGATACGGGGCAGCACTCCGGCCGCCGGGAGGGGGGTCTTACCCTGATGGCTGCACCCCAGTGTGCCCCCCCGGCTGCCCCCACTGGCACAGCCGGGGGAGGTTCAGTAACACGGCCCCGCTAAAAATAACCCTGAGCTCAGAAACAACTTAAAAATACCCTCGATGCAAAGCAAGGTGCGGGTTGGAAGGGTGGGGAGCAGGGTATGGCGTGGCCGGGCATGGCCGGGCTCGGATCGGCTCAACACCCACCTGGATCTCGAAGCCGAAAGACTCCTCTGCCTTCTTCTCTAGCGTCACCACCCTCCTGGGGACACAGGGATCAGGGACAAGGCAGAGCCCCTGGCACACCCAAACCCCCCCGTGCAAACTTTGGGCTCTTCTCAAAATGCGCCTTTGGGGTCCCCAAGGACAGGACACCTCTCCCTAAAACGGGATTCCCCCCCTGGTCCGCAGGGATGGAACCCCCCCCAGTTTGCCTTGGCCAGAGTTCTGTCACTTATCCTGTGGGTGCCAGGCAGGATCCCCACAGGGTCTGGGGTGTCTGAGCCCACCAGGCAGCTGTGACCCCATCGCTGCTCTCACCTGCCGCAGGTTTCCCCATAAAACCCCCCTCATTCCCAGCCCTCCTGGGGCCTCCAGTGTGGAACAATGTCCCAGGGCCAAGCTCCAACCCCCTGGGACAGGGACCCCAACCCCACTCCTGTGTCCCCTGTCCCTACCTGTGCTCCTCCGGGGACTGGCTCGGGGATGCCCACTTGAACCCTGCGTCCTGCGGCAAAGGAAGAGCCATCAGCGGGGAACGCCCGAGGGGACATCCCCCCCCTCCTCCAGGGACAGCCAAAACAGGGTGTCCCACCAGGACAGCACCAAACCCTGGGGGAGCACCGTGCCAAGGCGGCACCGAACCAGCACCCGGGTGCCCCCCGGCCGGCTGGGCATAACGGGGCTTTGATCGGTGCTCAAAGGCACCCTCAGAGCTGCCCTGCGCTCGCCCCATGCTTTGACGTCAACTGCGCCGCACCCACCCCACGCCACGCTCGGAGGGGCCCCGGCACAGAGAGGCCCTGTTGTGGTCACAAAGTCGGGTTTTTTCATGCAAAATCCACCCCCCCCCGGCCCAGACAATGTCCCCGTTGTGGCAGGCGCAGAGGCGTGGGCGGGTGGAGGGACTGGCCGGGCAAGACAGGACCCTCACCGCAGGGCAGGAGGTGACAGGGCTGTCCCCAAATGCCCCTCTGTGGCTGCTGGGCTCCCAGTGCAGGCAGTGACACCATAAGCTGCCCTTTGAGAGCGGCACATGGCACGTCTTGGTGGCAGCCGGGTGCCGGCGGTTCCCTCTGTGCTCTGCCACACGGGTGTCACCAGCCCCGCGGGTGTCACCAGATAGTGACCGACCATCCCAAACACATCCATGGGTGCAGAACAACCAGAATTGGGTGTGTTCACCATAGGGAAAGTTGCTGCCTGTCACGTTGGGCCCCACGTCACCACAGCGACGGGAAGGAGACGTGGGAATGTCCTGGACCCCTCAGGGACATGTCTTGTGGTGGCCTTGGCCGGTGAGTGGGAGCTGGGCCACCATGCATATCTGGGCTGTGGCAGTGCAGCCGTGAGGCCACTTCTGCTCCGGATGTCGGCTCTGCTCTCGCTTCCCCACAACACTCAGGAAGCACCACGGGGCCGGGGGGAGCGCCAGGGCGGTGTCAGTCCCAGCGCCACCACAGAGGGGCTTTCCTAGGGGCCCCGTGTTCCACCAAACCAGACCCGGGGTACCCTGTGACCTGTCCCCTTGCCCTTCTCACAGGACACAGTCCCGGGGGGCCGTGGGGTCACCCCTGTCCCAGTGACAGAGCCACGTACACTGGGGTGGGGGTCTGGCCCTGCGCCCTGAAAGCTGCAGGGCAGGACATGGAGAGGGATCAGGACAGGACGCGGGGCCTGGAGGGACACTGGGAAGGGGCAAGGGAAGACACCTGAGAGAACGTGGGGAGGGACCTGAACAGGACGTGGGGCTTGGGGGAAAAGCCAGGGTGGGGGTACAGGGGTAATACCGGGGCACGACGTGGGGAGGATCCGGGACAGGATGTGACGCCTGGGGGGGACAATATGGAGCGCGACGGGGACACTGGGAAGATGCTGCGGCAGGATGGGACAGGGTGAGGAGATGCTGGGGCAGGACAAGAGGCTGGGGGCGGTCACCGGGGCAGGATCGGGACACCGGGGCGGGATGGGGACACGACGAAAGCTTAGGCGGGCCCCCGGGGCAGTACAGGGAGACCTCGGGGCGGGACAAGAGCTCAGGAGAAGACGGCGGAGCAGCCCCGCAGGGCGCAGGGACCAGCGGCTGGGCGCGATGGGGACACGGCGCAGCCCCGCTCCCCCCGCGGCGCCGGTTCCCCCTCCGGCCCTGGCGCACAACCGGGGGGCACTGGGGCGGCTCCCCCGTTCCCCCCGCAACCCTACCTTGCGTACGCGGGGCAGGGTCCCGCCGGCCGCCGCCAGCGCCCGGTAGAGCTCGGCGGGGCCGGGGCTCTCCGGGGCCACCGCCGGTGCCTCATCGTCCTTCGGCCGGAGCCGCCGCCGCCGCCGCCGCCGCCGCAGGGTCATGGCCGGGCCGGGCGGTCCCGTGCGCCGCTATATGGACCCTGGGGGCGGGGACACCGCGGGACGCGCCCCTTTTGGCCCCAAACCGCACCCACTTGGGCGTTAAACCACGGTGGATTTGTGGCTTGGCCACGCCCCGTGCCGGGGAGCCTGTGCCGTGTCCGGCGTGTGGCCGGCACCGCTCCGGCCCCGGGCCCTGAGTAGGGACCACGTGGAGGTCCAGTGAGGGGCCCAGTGTGAGGGTCCTGCTCGGGGACCCCATGGAGGTCCAGCGTGGGGTCCAGCGCGGGGGTCCGTTGGGTGGGGTCCAGCAGGACGGTCCTATGCAGGGTCCTGCTTAGGGGTCCCGGGGGATCCAGGGGGAAGGTTCTGCCTGGGGTCCTGCTCGGTGACCCTGTGGGGGTCCAGCAGGGGGGTTCAGCGTAGGGTCCTGCTCAGGGACCTCGTGGGGTCCGGCGTGGGGGTCCAGTGGGAGGGCCCTTCATGAGGTTCTGCACAGGGATCCCATGGGAGTCCAGCGCGGGGGTCTGGTGGGAGGGTCCTGCGTGGGCGCATCCTCAGGGACACCACGGGGTTCAGCGTGGAGGTCTGGGTGCTTCTGTGGGGCAGTAGGAACCTGGGGGAGGTGGTATTCTGGAGGTGCAGGGCAGGATGCTGCTGGGGATGTCACGGGAGGCACTGTGGGGTGCCAAGGAGGGTTCCCGGGGATCACCTCAGGGATGATTTGGGGAGAAACCCGTGGGTTTCCGGGAGCAGAAGCAATGCGGGGCTCTGCTGCTCCCCGACAGCTGCCACCACGTCATCCCCAGGCCACCAGCCGCCGCCAAAGCCGCATTTGGGAGTTAATGGGAGGCAGGAGCTGGGGCAGCGGTGGTCACAGCCCCCGGCCCGGCTCCCAGCGGGGGCGGCCGGAGGGATTTAAACTGTGGCTGCACGATCTGTGCCGGCGCTGAGCTGGGACACGGAGGGAAGAACAATTCCCGGAGGCAGCCGCGGTGTCTGCTGCGGACACGTCGCGCGGCTCCGGCAGCTCCTCGCTGCGCCCCGGCGGGAGGCAACGGGAATTTTCCAGCTGGAGTTGAGAGCTTTGCCCAAATGTTTGTTTAAAATTTGCCAAAAAAAATGAAGATTGTAACAATCCCGCTGGCGTTCCACCCAAACCTCCCGCCCACAGCCTGGCCTGGGGTTACCAGGGAGGCAAGTTTGCTCCAGGAGCAGAACTGCTCCGGGTTGGAAGTGCTGGGGAAAGGATGGGATTGAGCCCAGCTCCGATGCTGAGGCACCAAACCACTGGGAATGAAGAGGAACACCCCATCTTGTTCCCAAAATCTGGTAATGACTTGGCTCCTCGGCTGAAGCCATCCTAGACTGTTTTCTCATCCCATTTCCTAGAGGAGCAGACAGATTTTGCTTTAAAATCCCTCATACTCTCATCTCACTGCTGCCCACGTTTCCAGGATGGGGCTGGATTTTCCTGGGGACTGCAGCAGGAGCTCCAGACAAAGCTGGGAATGAGGAAGGACAAGCCCAGATGGTGCCTCCCCCTCCCCACCTTGTCTGAGCCCGGGGGGACCCCAGGCCTCGGCAGATTTTCTCCCTGATCCGCTCACAACAGGCTCGTTTGCAGGAGGCTCTAACCGAGGAATTAGCAGGGGCAGTTCCCGCAGCACCATTTGCCCTCGGAGCAAACAGGATTTCACAGGAGCACAGGGCAGTTTGCTGTGGGATTTATCCTTCCTTGGAGCCACGGGTCCGTGTGGAGGCTCGGGGATGCTCCAGGGAGATGCCCACTGTACCCACCACATCCCCAGGGACGCTCTGAGAGGATCTCCAGGGTATTCTCCGTAACCCCTCCTGCTCTGTGCCTGTCTCCAGAGCTGCTCATCGCTGCTTCTGAATCCCACCTGCCACCTCTTTGTCTCACCTGCACTATGCTGGCGCTTGGTGGCTGTTGGAAGCTGCATCTCCACTAAAAATGGGAATATTCAACATTAAAATGTTTTGACCAAGAGTCCTAAAGAGATTATTTTAGCTGTGAGGGACCAGCTCCCCCCCACCCCAGATCCCTCTGTGGGGGACTGAGCTGTGCCCTGCACTTCCCACCCCTCACAGTGAACTGAGACTGCAACAACTCACATGAATAAAACAAACTTTTAATAATGTACAGCAGAAATCGACAGCCTGGTTTTATATTAAACAAAAGATTTCCTATCTTACACCGTATGTACATTTGCATACTGAAGAGGTAAAGTGGCTAAGTGGCTATTTTCTTACAGTCCTTTGCTAAGAAAATGTACAAAACCAAACAAACCAAAGGGGCAGAGAAGTACCAAGAGTTCTGTCCTGCAGCCACGTACTGCTGATGGACCCCCTCCTTGTCCTGCACCGGGCTCCCCTCGGAACTGCCTGGAATGCTGCTTTTTCCCAGAGCTGCTGCAATTTTTGGAGCCAGGCAGCAATTCCCATGTGCTCCGTCAGCTCGGCAAGCACTGGCACCCCCGGGCACCAGTTTGCATGAAAGTGCTGTGTAAATGCTACATGGTCAGCGTTCCTGCCTCGGATCCTGCTTGGTTTTCCCCATCTCTCCCGAAACAAAGCTTTTCCTAAAATCCTGCTCGTGGGGATGTTGCCCTTCCCTCATCCCTTCTCACCCGCTCGCCGGCCGCTGTTTGGTTTAGTGCTGAGGCAGGTGCATGTGTGGCTACAGTTGGAGGGGGTGAGTCAGTGCAAGTTCGGAGCCGACGGCATCCTTGGGTGCCGGCCTGCAGCCACTGGGATGGAGACCCAACGGAGAGCCTGCAGTACCTACAGCTGGGTGATGTCCCTTCCTGGCCTGCCCGTCCTTCCCCCCGCTCCCAGGGCATCCCTGGCACCTGTTCCAGTGGCCTGGGAGTCCTCAGGGCTTGCCAGTGCCCGCCACCCCCTCGGCCTCTCAAGGCAGGTTTAAGGGACACACGTGCCTGGAGACCGGTGGGAATCTGTGGCTGAGATGTGACTCAGGACAAACCGGGGGGGGACAGGGGACCCCCATCCCGCTCTGCGAGCCGGCGCTCCCACGGCAGATCCGCGCCGCCAAAAACTCCTTGGGGGATGCAAAACGGCCCCTAACATGATTCAAAAACCACACTCCTCACTTTATACAAGATCATGGACACACGGGGAATTGGGGGGAGAGGGACACATGGACAGGGACACAGACAGCAAGAACAGAGGGATTGAAATAAAGACTTAACCCTGGCGGCCGGAGCAGAGATGAAACTTCACCTTAGAGAGCAGGAGCAAGGTCAGAGTAGAAACAGTTCCAGTGTAAATCGAGCTGTGCATTTGGTTTTTTTTCTTTTTTTTTTTTTTGCAGTGATTTCTTTACAAACCAACAGGTCAAGAGGTAATAATTAGAGATTGTTTTTCTGCTCTTAGAAAGAATTAACAATATTCAAAAAAGTTAAAATCCAGACCCTCCCAGAAAACAATAATAATAATAATAATAATAATAATTTAAAAAAAATAATAATCAAAACCACTCCAGTTAAAAGTTATGGCTTCAGAGTTCTCTGCTGCAGACACTGACCTGACTTCCACACCACGGCTCTTCCTGACTGCCAAAGTCATCACGGCAGCCACAGCCCTGACTTCCATGTTTGCTGTAGTCACCCCACCTCTCCCTCACCTGGATTCAGCACTGAATCAAAAGAAAACCCATGCAGATCCCCCCACCCCACACTGAGACACAGCCACTTCCACATTAGGAGATATTTATACACTTATATTAAAATGATGGATGTTGATTTCCCAACCCACACCTGCAGTCAGATCCTGCCCAGCACCTCTGCGAGGTGCAGAGCACCCCCAGCACCCACATCACAGAGTCACAGAATGAACTAGGTTGGAAAAGACCTTTGAGAGCATCAAGTCCAACCTATGCCCCAACCTAACACCTCCTCATCAACTAAACCACGGCACCAAGTGCCACATCCAGGCTTTTCTCAAACACGTCCAGGGACGGTGACTCCACCCCTCCCTGGGCAGACGATTCCAGTGCCCAATCACTCTTCCAGTGAGGAATTTTTTCCTGACGTCCAACCTGAACTTCCCCTGGCGCAGCTCAAGGCTGTGTCCTCTCGTTCTGTCAGTGGTTGCCTGGGAGCAGAGCCCGACCCTCCTCTGGCTACAGCCACCTTTCAGGGAGTTGCAGAGAGTGATGAGGCCTCCCCTGAGCCTCCTTTCCCCAGACTAAACAGCCCCAGCTCCCTCAGTCGCTCCTCACAGGGCTTGTGTTCCAAGCCCCTCACCAGCCCTGTCACCCTCCTCTGGACACGTTCGAGCGTCTCCACGTCCTTCCTGAACTGAGGGGCCCAGAACTGGGCACAGCACTCGAGGTGTGGCCTCACCAGTGCCGAGTACAGGGGAAGAAGGACTTCCCTGGTCCTGCTGGCCACACTATTCCTGATCCAGGCCAGGAGCCGTTGGCCTTCTTGGCCACCTGGGCTCACTGCTGGCTCATGTCCAGCCTGCTGTCGACCAGTACCCCCAGTTCCCTCTCTGCCTGGCCGCTGTCCAGCCACTCTGTACCCAGCCTGTAGTGCTGCATCATCAGGCCCCCAGAGATCTGCCTGGGTGGTGGACTCGGGAACTGTGTTCCCAGGGGAACCGAGTCCTGCATTTCCCCACGTGCCGGCCACAGCGCCTGCTCCATCTCCGACACATCTCAGCTCCCGGCTACCAAGAATTACAAACCCCAGGGGCTCAAGACAAAAAAACCTGGATTCCAGGAGCGATTCTCAGTTCCTTATTTGTTTTGTCTTAAAAAAAGGGAAGGGGTGGCAGTGAGGCAACCTGATGGGACATTCTGACAGCCGGCGGCGGAGTCAGCACGGCCGCGGCGCCCATCGGGGAGCCAGGGATCCGCTCGGCAGCAGCCCGTCCAAGCTCCACAACGCTCACGACTCAGCACGGAGAGCACCAGCGCAACAGCTCACGAACGGGACACTCGAGATTTGCACATGCACAGGAAGCACGGACAGAGATGAGCCACCCACAGGCAGACACCGCACGGCTATGGAGGAGATGACCAGGCACAGGGACACGCGCACCCCGCGCATGCAGACACCGGTGCGCCCCGACGGCCGCCAGGGCGCTGAGTTGGACTTTTTCAAGCTTAAGAAAAGGAGGGGAAACGGTTTTGTGAAGCTGATCAACTGTTCCGGCTCAGCCTCTCGGAAGAGAGCACCATTTGTTTTGCTTTTTCTGCATTAACGTGCCAGTCCCTGGAAAAATCCTCAAGAGTACGGCAAGAAAACCTTCCCTTTCCCTTCCCACTCCCGGCACCGAGCACCCGGGCTTGGCTCCGACCCCACCAGTGGGTGCTCAACGCACGCTGAACTTTACAGGGATTTCCTTTAAAGGAACAAAGAGTTACGATCATGGCTGAGATCCCTCAGGTAAAGTCCCTCTCAAGTCTCCACGCTCTCAGGAGGTGATCACAAAAGGTTTCAGATTGTTTCATACCCAAGCAGGGAAGAGAGCGATTCTGTAGGCTCCGTCCCCCTGCCTAGCAGCCTGCAGGTCCCGCTGTCTGGTTGTAGCAGTAGGTTGGGCTGAAACACGAGGTAGGCCTCCATCACATGTCTACTGTAGCACAGCAGCTCCTGTGCAGTTTCCTCCTGCTGAGGCTCAGAGCCTAAATTTTCACATCTTCCTGGACACTGAGCTGGGAGAGGGTTTTCTTGATGCGGAGGGCAGTGAGCCGAGCTGCTCCGTTGGCGTACCAGCACTCTCGCATCATCTTGCCCATCACCCGTAGTGCCTGGGCAAGAAACAACAACGAAGGTCAGTGCTCTGCTCTTCCCCTGGCCCCACTGGTCTGCCAGGCTGCTGCTCTGCCTGGGCACTCACACAGCCTCCACACCCCCCAAAATCAGAGTGCCCCTTACAGCGCTCGTTCGTTACCTCCTGGGGGAATCACAGAATGGTTTGAGTTGGAAGGCACCCTAAAGCCCCTCTCATCCCATCCCACTGCCATGGGCAGGGACACCTTCCACTATTCCAGCGTGCTCCAAGCACCATCCAGCCTGGCCTTGGACACTTCCAGCAATCCAGGGGCAGCCACAGCTTCTCTGGGCACCCTGTGCCAGGGCCTCACCACCCTCACAGGGAACAATTCCTTCCCACTATCCCATCTAACCCTGCTCTCTGTCAGTGGGAAGCCATTCCCTGTGTCCTGGCACTCCTTGTAAATAAGTCTCTCTCCATCTTTCTTGCAGACTCCCTTCAGGTACTGGAAGGCCACAATTAGGTCACCCCAAAGCTTCTGTTCTCCAGGCTGGACAATCCCAATTCTCTCAGCCTTTCCTCATAGGAGAGGAAGGGGGCATGGAGATGAAAGCAGACCTTACCTCGTAGCTCTGCCACCAGTTTGGGATGTTTGGCCGTAATTTCTGGTCACACACGACCTTCCGCATCTCCTCAATCGAAGGATCAGAGGGTACAAGGTCGTAGTAGGGAAGCTGATACTCCTCATGGATACCTGAAAGGCAGAGCAGGGAAAATGAAATTCCTGGGAACAGGGACCGTGGCCACTGTGCTTGCTAAAGGCAGACGGATAAGGTTTGGGCTCCATGACTCACTGCTGAGATGCGTCAACACTTTGCAGTTATTTAGAACAGAAATGAAGAATCTGGAATTGGAGTTAACAAGAAAAATTCAGGGAAATAAAATGCAGCTGCCTAAACTGGAACAGAGTCAGCAGGCTGGGATCAACACCTCCCAGCAAGGCGCCAGGGTCACTGAATCTCCACAGCAGTGGGACTGTCACACGTGGGATGATGCTGCAGCTGCACATGCCAAGACATTTATACTGATCTGGGGGAGTCCCCCACCAATCGGCACCACCACTTCCTTAAAATCCATCCAAAGGAACATCAGCCACCACTGGGAGCACCAACACCCTTGACCTAACATTGGCCAGGCTTAGCAGCAGTCATGAGTCACTTCTGTTACCTCCCTCAGTGACAACACACGGGGACACGTCCTCCCACAGCCCTGTTCTCGCTCAAACCTCCCAAACTCCCGATCAACAGGAACCCCAAGGTTGTGATCAATAGGAACCCCAGGGCTGGGAGACCCTGGAGCAAGTGTAGCCAATGGCCCAGGCACACAAAGGACGTTACCTCCTGCGTTGCACCTTCGAGCAATCTCCCAGTAGACCAAGCCCAAGGCGTAGATATCGGCACATTTAAATGAATCAAAATGCTTCATGTTGATGGTTTCATCCAAGACTTCTGGGGCCATGTATCTGCAGAGAGAAAGGAAAAGCATGTTCATTCCGAGAAGGAATTCTCTGGAAGATAGTAAATGATCACTTTCCCCACACAGCACTTCCCAGCAGAAAAAGCTCTGCTTGGCACAGACACCATCAAAACAGAACTGGGCCCCGTGATCTAAGAGAGCAAAGAAAATAACTCAAGAACTCCAGCAAGCTGGGAGAAGAGGTAAAAATGTCCCAAAACTACATCAAGCTCCCAACAGAAGGTCCCAAAGGCTTTAGCGAGGCCAAGCTGCTTGTCACATATCACATGAGCTCCTGGTGCCAGGTTTACACAGCTGGCCCACACCTCCCAGCATGGTGACACCTGGAACATCCCTTTGGCATCAACTCGGGCACAAAACTGATCCTGCAAGACGCTGGGAAATGCTGAATTCAGAGAATTCCCCCAATGCTCAACCAGCAGCTCAGGCATTTCCAGTCACACTCAAACACCTTCAAATGCACTTTCCTACCGTTTGGTGCCGACCCTTTGATTTGGTGCGATATCAATCGTGTCCGTGACGGAGTCGTGCCGGACGGCCAGGCCCAGGTCAGCGATGGCACATGTGCCGTTCTTCTTCACCAAGATGTTCTTGGACTTCAGGTCTCTGTGAGCGATCCCAGGTTTTCCTAGCAGAGCAAAATAAAAAGCAGCAAGGGTCAAGCTGGGGAATTCCATTTGTCGAACGGGCGCAGAGGCAGCACCGGATTTCAGGGCGTTAAACCCGCTGTTGCAACACATTTTCCTGTTTAGATTCGTAAGGAACGGAGCAGGGAAAGGCTCCAATCGTGTTTTGGAGGCGCTGCTGATGCAGTGGCACCCAGAGGCCTCAAGAGGGATGTAAACTCCACATCCCAGCACAGGCGCCGACGTCAGGAGTTTGTGATTCTGCTGCTGCCTGTGCTCACATCCCACCCAGGCAGCGCCAATTTTAGGATGGGATGTGAAATGGTGATATAACTCCTGGGAGCGAGCGCCAGGTTAACCCACTTCGCAGCCAGCCAAAGCAATCGCTCTATTTCTGGTCAATAACCACCAGATGAAGCCGGGCTGACTCAGGCAGGGTTTGCTGTACAGCACATCAGCTCCTTTCAGCAGTCCTGCTTTATCCTCCCCTCAAGAATTCCCAATGCCTTTTCCAACTTCGGTTTTACCCTGAGTGCCCACGATCTCCATGTGCAGGTGGGCCAGCCCACTGGCAGCAGACAGGGCAAGCTTGATCATGCCCTCGATAGTCACCGTGTACCGATTCAGGTAGTCAAAGAGAGACCCGTGCTCATGGTAGTCAGAGACGAGCCACAGCTGAGTCCATGTCCCATTATCTGCAACAGGAAAGAGATGGAGCTCAGGCAGATCCAGTGCAGGGATGGCCACTGAGCATCCCACAGGCTTTTGGGACAGAGCAGAGCTGCTGCGTAAGGCTGCAGCTCCACAGGGGCAAGTAAGAAATGGCTCATATCAGCCGTAGCGTGGCCAGCAGAACCAGGGCAGTGACTGACCCCCCGTGCCAGGCACTGGTGAGGCAACACCTCGAATCCTGGAGTCAGTTTTGGGCAGTGTAGAGGCCCTGAGAAGTTGACTTTAGTCAGCTTTAGTCCCCCATGACAAGAAAGACGTGGAGGTGCTGGAGTGTGACCAAAGATGGGCAGTGGAGCTGGGGAAGGGTCTGGAGAACTTCTGAAGAGCGGCTGAGGTAGGTGGGGGCTCAGCCTGGAGAAAAGGAGGCTCAGGGGGGACCTTCTCAGTCTGTTCAACTCCTTGACAGGAGGATGGGGCCAGGTGGGGTAACAAGCGACAAGAACAGAGGAAAAGGCCTAAAGTCGCACCAGGGAAGGTTTAGATTGGGTATCAGAGAAAACTTCTTGGAAAGGGTGGTCAGGCACTGGAACTGGCTGCACAGTGGTGAAACCTCTGCTCTCAGGCACTTCTTACCTTTGTTATCCGCAGCAATAAATCCCAGGATGTTCTCGTGCCGCAGCATCACAGTTTGGTATATCTCTGCTTCCCTGAACCAGGAACGCTCCTCACGTGAAGAGAAGATCTTCACAGCCACGTCACCTCCACGCCACCTGCCCCGCCACACCTCCCCAAAGCGGCCTTTGCCGATGATCTCCTGAAGGACAATTGTCCGAGCCACGGTCCGCTGGACAAACAGAGGCAAGCCTGGGGACAAAGAATCGGAGGAATGAATCTCTGTGGTAGCAGAAAACCTCCTGAAACCCCAGAGGCTGAAGAATGTCCTCAAACCCAGCAGGCTCTACATCTGATAATGACTGGGAGCCTGAGCAAGACCCAAACCAGGGAATGGTGGCAGCTCTTGCGTGGGATGTGCCACTGCTTGGGCAGCATCTGCATTTTGCTTTGAAGCAGAGATCCGGCATGGAGCAGTTGGGGAACTTGTGCTCCACGACAGATCAAAGGAACTGCAGCCTCAATATGCACAGAATGGAACTCGATGAAGTCAGTTTCTGCTAAAAAGCAGAAAACCCCCCCAAATTCCTCTTAAGAAAGGAGTCCCAGCATCGCTGCCATTGCTTACAGAAAGCACGGAGCTCACCTGCTCACAGCATGCATAGAAGACATCCCAAATATTTTACATATAGCAGCAGATGTGCTGCTGAAGGTTTATTCCCTGGTCAAATACCAGGTTGTGACATTCTCTGTCTCCTCTGTGGATTTTCCTGCAGTTTCCATCTGCTGCAAAATGCCTTATATTCTTTAACCCGACTACCTTCCTAGTTCAGAGCCACCACTAAATGATGACTTTCCATCTATTCTGGGGACTCCTTTTAAGTGCTACAGAAGCAAACACTGCACACCATCCACCTGGGGAGACCCAAGGGTTCTCTGGGATGAAATGGGCTGTGCAAATGCACTGTTTGCACCATAAAATGTTGATATGCTGGGATCTTCCCCATTTTCCTGCAGCTTTGATGCAGGTGACATCCTGCATTCCCCTCTGAAAGCCAACAATGCACAGGTTAGCAGTTAATGCCTGTTTCCAACCCAAATCCTGTTCCAAGGCTAAACTGGGAATAGATGCAGCTGTTTGAGGTATCCTCTTGCAGTTAAGGAGGAGTTTAACTATTGCTCTTACCACAACAGAATTTAAACATCCCTTCGAGTTACTCATGACAGACCCCCTGAACAGACTCATGACAGACTCCCTGAACAGGCTCTGAGGCAGCAGCCTCACCGCTGTGGCAAAGCTGTGGCAACCACGAGCCCAAAGAGACAACTCCAGCTACAACTTCTCGTAGGTCACGTCCTGTCATCTTGCAATACCTGAGCCAGAGCCGGAGGTGGAGAGATCATAGACCAGATCTTGCAAGGTCTTATCCTTGGAAAGGCACATTTCACAAGAAGGGTCTTCCATGTCCAGCCGCTGGCGGTTGTGGTAGACTCGTTGGTGGTGATGGAACACAAAGACTACAATGATCATTACAACAAACACGAGGAAGACGGGCCCGGCAATCACCGCCACCAGCTCCACGGGACCCCAGCTTGATGGGGGCTCATTGTCTTTCAGGTGTCCTTGGGAGGAAAGGGAGGAGAAAACCAGACACTTTGAGAAAATTATCATTCCTTTGAGGACTTTCTTCTTGTGTTTTACTGTTCTCTCAGAGCCTGGACAACTTTAGCCTGGGGACACATCAAACAACGATGTTAAGGTGGGGCTGATCATCAGGCAGGCAAAATGAAGCTGAAACCCCAAAATGAAGATGGAGCTGCAATTGTGAGATCAGGGATTATGGGCATTCATTCCTTTAGACAGGAATGTGTTCTGGGCTGATTTTCCAGAACAGCCTGCAGTTCACCTTCCATTTGAACTCAACCAGTCAGCCAGGCCTCCCTACTCCCTCTTTCCCTTTTGCCCTGCAACAACCACTGAACTTGTACCTAAGACAATTATTTGTTCTTTTGAGCACAGATGAGACCTCCTCACTGCTCCCAAGGAAAATTACTCCACAGTCTTCACAGCACCCACTAAAAACCAGCCCAAAACAGAAAGTAGGAGGCATGAGGAAGCACCACATGCCCTCTCCGTCCCAGGAATGAGAAGCAGAAGTTTCCCACACCCTCACTCAGAGGCAGAGCTGCTTCCCCTGCGTGTATTCTGAACCCGGGCACCTTCCTCCCCACACACTTTGCTCTGAAGCTGCTGCAATGTTCCCACACTTGTGCTCGGCACTGAAAAGATTTGGACTCCTGGAAGGGAAGCAACTCCAGCTCATAAAGGCAGGTCCAGCTCGGTGACAAAGGGAACGCATGCATTCCCATTTTCGTTTGAAGTAGTTTGTTTTCTCCACTTTACAGATGAAGGAAATAAACCCAGTGCTCAAGTTCATGCAGCAACTGAAGGGAAGAAGTGAAAACAGGGCCGAGAACTCCAAATTCCCAATCCCAAACAGACAGCTCCTCTCCTCCCACTTCAAACACATGATTTATCTGACTCTCTACTCACCGCTGGGAACCATTAAATCAATTTTGTTGCAAAAATCAGAGTAGCAGCAGTGAGTATTACGCAGATCCTCTGAACTCAGACAGTAGAAGGGTTTCCCAGCAGGAATCAATTTTGCCTCAGGAATGCAGGTCCGAACATGGTGTTTGACACCATCCAGGTTGAAGACTGAGACCATGCAGGCGCCGTCCGTCTCACACGTGGAGTTGGCTTGTTTGCAGTCAGAGCACAGACATGTCAAAGCTGAAATCAAAACAAGATCAACTCCTTAAAACCCACGGAGAGCAACAGCTCGAACAAGAGGAAACCTTCTTTATATTCTCCATTCCAGAAGGGCCGTTCTCAAGCTCTGGAAGAACCGGCTCTGCAAACAGCATAAGTCATACCCAGTATTCCAGACCTGCAAGAATCCAATTTCGGCATGAAACAGAGTGTGGAGGCAGAGGAGCCTTTCCAGGAGGTGCCTGCCCAGGCAGCCCTTTGCCTGCCCCTGTTGCAATCACCACCAGCGCTGACCCAAATCATCCCTGCAAACCGGGCGAGATCCGACTGAGATCCACTCCCAGCCCAACCTCGGGTCAGACTCAAACCAAAACCAGCAATTACTCAAACTGACTGACCTGATTCCACCTGGGCTGACTGTCCAGGCTCCAGGAGCTGCCCAGTCTGGGCTGGCAAGGGACCACCACCCCGGCTCACAGAGACAAGGAGCAGCTGGCAGATGCCAAACCAAACCCAATCCCAACCGACTGCACGAGCCAAGCGTGCTACACCCAGCTAGATCAGCCACTTATTTAGTAACTGCTTTCCTGATCTGAGACACTACCTTGGGTCAAATAAATTCCTGGCTTTTTGCCTGCTCTCCACAAAGATTATTTGGATAAAGAGAAGGAGAAACTCTGAGGCAGATTCCCACATTTTTCCACCTCCCAGCTGTCATTGTACTTTTCTTAAGCTGCCTGAAAAACTGTAAGCAAATCCCCAGGCCTTGCCATCCTTGGGAACAAAGAGGAATCCAACAATGTCAAGAAGAAGGGTGGGGCTTGTTTAGCAGCATGCCGGGTTTTCACCAGCTTTCCTCAGCTCTCCCAGCCTTCCCAGAGGGAATCCAAAACATGTCCCTACCCGCTGCAGAAATGGGCTTTCAGGTAGGGAGGGTGTGAAGAAGGGTTTTAAAAGATACAAGTGCCACAGTTAACTCTGCCCAGGCTGATCTAAATCCTCCCAGTGTAAAGTCACACACAAAGTCACCTCAACACTCGTGTGTGGGGCCATGTTACCTTAAGCTTAATGAAAAACAAGCTGGTCCTGATTCACTCACGGTTGGTTTAGGAGGAAGACACCCATTAGCCCTTATCCCAGAGACCTGGGTAAATCAATCAGGGTAATTGCATTACTATTCACTTAAGTCTCTCTGGAAGCTGCTCCTCCTTTTCCAGCTGTTGTTGCGAGCTGTTTCAGATGGGCTGAATGTGGGTGCTGGTTAGTTTGGAATCAACAGATTCAAAACTGCAGTGAAAAGCCAGTGACAAGAGCCAAGGGAACGTCTGGAGCTGTGTCAGGAGAGGTTTAGGATGGGTATCAGGAAGAGGTTCTTCCCCCAGAGGGTGGTTGGGCACTGAACAGGCTCCATGGTCACAGCCCCGAGGCTGCCAGAGCTCCAGGAGCATTTGGACAACACTCTCAGGCACAGGGTGGGATTGTTGGGGTGTCCTGTGCAGGACCAGGAGTTGGATTGGATGATCCTGGTGGGTCCCTTCCAACTTAGGATATTCCAGGATTCTGTAACTGTGATTAAAACCTGAAGAGCTGTTGAGTGAGACACCTTTAAAAAGCATCATGAGCAAATGTAGCTTATTACCAGGTGCTCAGCACAGGCCAGTGAAAAGGGACACGGGACAGAAAACGGACAGGGAAGACCCTCAGACTGATCTGTGTTGAGAAGGGTGCAGAACATCCACAGATTCTGAAGATTTTAAGAGGAAATATTGTAATGAAAGGAAAAAAACCCTCCACTAACATTCACCTCAAACAGCTCCAAGATCAGTGTTTTCCCATGGTCAGCAGAGTGCAGAAAAGACAATTCTGAAGAATATATACACTTGGGGGAACAAAGGTTGGTGATAAAGGAGATTTTATGAAAATCTGAGATGGCAAAGAGCAGCCAGGGCACATTCCTGCCTTCATGTCTACTTAAAAGGAAAAGGTCTTTTAAAGCATCTCCCTTATTACTTATCAAAAGCTCGAGGTACAAATTAAAAACATTTAACCCACACACATTTCACTGTGTAGGTTCTTTTCAGTTTGATTTAGATACAACAAAACTGAACTTTGTTCCTGTTGCACTCATTTTTGAGGTCTCAATCCCAAGATTTAGGCTGTGGCAGTTTTGCTTCCAGAAGCTCCAAAGCAAACAAAGCACTTCAATGCACTAATAAAACTGGTTTTGTAAACTTCTGAGTGAAGTATCTGGCCTGAAACTAAGCATGCCTTTGAGAGGGAAAGCAGAGAAGCTGGTTGTGTCTGCTCAGTCTCATTTGTAGGATTAAAAACCAAAAAAAAAAATCACTTTACCTGCAAGGTATGATACCAGAGCCCCAGCCCCGAGACAGAGCGAGATCCTTATCTGTTCTGTGCAGAAAGCCAAAATTTCCTGCTAAGGAGGGGGATGCCCCACGGCTTCACTTCACCCCGTTCCCCCTCTGAGACAACTGCTCTTTTTTAACTTCAATTCTTATGTTTGCACCTCAAAAATCCCCACGGTCAGAGAGCAGCTGGAACAAAGAGAATGGAGCCTTCAGCACACGACTGTCCTTCTCTACACGTCTCATCAGAGACCCTTGAGGGGCTTTCCAGGTACTGCTGGCCAGAACCTCCAGGCTGCAGGCAGGAACTCTCCAATTTTCTGTGTGTGCCAGGGAGGAAAGGCCTGTCTGCAGCAGGGTTCACTGGGAATCTCCTGGCAAAGAGGAGAATTACAGTGCAACTCACGCGGGTCCAGTAACTCCAGTTTGGTTAACCAGAAGGGAAAACTCTTCTCCTATCAGAAACCTACTAGAAGCCAGGAAAAAGCAACTGTTGTTTGCCCTTGGGTGGGGGACAGAAGGTGGACAGGGAAGCAGAGCCCCCCGCAGGTATCTCTTGGGTGCTCTCGAGAGCAGCCAGGGCAAAGCAAGAGTGGATAAAGGGATTTTTCATGCCAACAGCATTCTTTTTCTTCGGGAAGAAAAGCTCCTATTGAGCCAAACATATAATCTACTTAATAAAAGAAACCGCCTGGGCTGAAGGAAATAGATGGGGTGAAGGGAAACAAAGAGCAGTTCCCAGAGCTGGGGCGGCGCGTTCCCCCCTCGCAGAGCGCCCGGGGATGAGTCTGTGTGGAAGGTGCAAGCGGAGCTGGAGCAGAGCCCGCCCGATCTGCTCCCCACACCGACATCCCGCTCGGAGCCCAGCCCTTCAGACACTGTTTGAACAAGCCCAACGTTCAGCTGCAGATCCTGTGGATGAAGCTTTGTTCTCACTGGAGAGATGGAGCAGGTTGGAGCAAACCTTGCTGTGATTCGGCCGGGCGCAGCCAGCCGAGTGCAGGGCCTCTTCCCCAAAACCAGAGAGGTCAGTCAGCACTGCCAAAAGACAAGCTCTCCTTGATCCTCAATGTATCCCAGCCCAGGGTTTGACTCCTTCAAGCCCAAGAGCTGCTTCTGCTCCCCACGAGGTTCCCGGGTTACGGCCCCAGCTCTGAAAGGATCCCGGGGCACAGAGGTATCCATAACCCCCTGCATCAACCACTGAAGAGAGGAAAACAAGGGCTGGCTCTCTCCCACCAAATCCCCCCCATTAAAAGCAACCTGTATTCCCCAAATGGATCCAAACAAACAGGTGGGGGGCTGCAGATTCAAGCTCTATGCTCCAGGGAGACTCAAATACTGAGCTCTGACAGGCAAAGAACATTTCTCCTCCTTTCCCAGCAACTCTCCGAGCTCATTTTGCACATATTTATTCTCACACGGAGTTGCATGTGTCAAGATGTCTCTGCAGCTAGACAGGGGAAAGTTTCACAGCAAAATCTCCTGCAATGGTGTTAACCACCTTTTGGAATACATTTTCCAGCATCTCCCAAAGCTGTGCCTGAGAAAGATGCCATTTTCTCAGGGCTGAACTCTACCTGATCAATATGTATGAGGATAATTAACCTGAAGATGATCATTGGTAAAATTGCCAATAACCACCCACGTATTTACCAGATAAACAGATTTTTTGCAGGGATTGTAGCTGCTGTTCTTTTTCAACAGTTTGAATTGAGGCTGGAAGAATGTTTGCCCTGACTTTGAGCTTTTCCAAGGCTCTGGAACAGGAGCTGCAATTGATTGTGTTTTTGTGCAGCACCAAACTTAACGAGCCCCACTCTGGGAGCACCAGTTTCATGCTGCAGCAGCATAACGGCAGCAACAGAAATGGGAAACAATTGGCTTTGTAGCTCTGCTGCTTCTTCAGATGCTTTAATGAAGAGGGACGTGTGTAAACATGCTGGAAGAAAGAAATACCTGTCAGTGTCTGGCTCTGTGCTGTGCCAAAATAAAGAACAATCCGTATCACAGGGGGTTAGGAATAATATCCATTCCCTCGTGGTGAGGGAGCAGAGGTGTGTCCAGGAGTCCCTGCGTGCTCCTTGTTCAGCTGGATAAAGGAACAGAGCTCCAAGAAAACAACCAGCTCCCATTCCCAAAGGCAACAATGAGGGCACACTGAGCCATCTGATGAAGGCTTTAAAGAAAAAAGATTTACTTTCCATTATATTATCATGGAATCCTGGAATGGCTTGGGTTGGGAGGGACCTTAAAGCCCATCTTGCTCCACCTCCTGCCATGGGCAGGGACACCTTCCACTATTCCAGCGTGCTCCAAGCACCATCCAGCCTGGCCTTGGACACTTCCAGCAATCCAGGGGCAGCCACAGCTTCTCTGGGCACCCTGTGCCAGGGCCTCACCACCCTCACAGGGAACAATTCCTTCCCACTATCCCATCTAACCCTGCTCTCTGTCAGTGGGAAGCCATTCCCTGTGTCCTGGCACTCCTTGTAAATAAGTCTCTCTCCATCTTTCTTGCAGACTCCCTTCAGGTACTGGAAGGCCACAATTAGGTCACCCCAAAGCTTCTGTTCTCCAGGTTGGACAATCCCAATTTTCTCAGCCTTTCCTTCTAGGAGAGGTGCTCCATCCCTCTGATCATCTTGCTGGCCCTTCACACTCACATTCACCTCGACTGTTCTGCTGCTTGGTGTCTGCAACTGGGATCCTGACACCCCTTGCTAGGAGACATTCAAGTCCAAAGTGACTCCTCCAGTGTCTCCTCCAAGCCGCCATAGCCAGCTCACCTGCACCCACGGCCTCCAAAATCAAATGTTAGGCCAGTTCTGGATGCTCTCACTGCCCATTTCCTTACTAAGGAGCTGGAGAAATGAGCACGGATCTGCCCTTCCACAGATACAGCACCACCACCTCGAGTACCTTCCCTACATCTTGTTTCCCCTTCAATTTCTCCTCCTATTTTGGATTAAAACATCTTTCTTTTGGTTCTTGCTGGTGCTTATGATATCTACTGACCCACTGCTGCTAAACGAAATGGAGTTAAAATTAGCTGCAAAGCACTATGAAAAAACAAAGCACTTTAAAGCAAGTCATCCAGAAACTAAACATTATCCTGGGATATTTCAAGTTGGAAGTAGGAGTCTCAACTTCTTTGAGCTGGCTGCAGTCCCCTGGCACAGGCTGGACCTGACGTGAAGGCAGCACGGCTGACTAGAAAACACACGAAATGGAAAAAAAAAAAAAAACCAGAGGCAGGAAGAATGTGCCTTTAAAGTGCAGAACTTTCCCTGCATCTACTCAAGGAACACAAAAGAGCTTCTAAATGAATTGTAAATAAGGAATTGATGGGAGTCTCATCATTAAGAGGTTAATTAGAAGAAGCCTTGATGTTTCTGCTGTTGCTCTCCCACCCAGAACACAGACACATGGCTCCCCATTCCCTCTCTGGGCTCTGGTCTGACACCCATTTTGTGTTTTAACTTGTCAGGAAACCAGCTTAGGAGTCAACAGACCTCACACACCGGTGCTGTGGAAGAACATCCTGCACACCTGATGCCCAGGTTTATTTATCAAGGTTCCAAGACTTCAGACCCATCCTGACTACTCTCAGGCAATTGGCTTTTCCAGAGTGGAAATACATTGTTTAACATCCAGCAATCCACAGGTACTTCCAAGATGGCCACAAAAGGCAGCGAGACTTTATCAAGGGGATTTAAAGTGCAGAGAAGGCTCTTTTTCTGCTGAAAATAAATAAATAAGGGTGCACAAGAGAAGCACAGGGCAGCTGAGAGCCAGGGGCTTAAATAAGGAGGACAAAGGAGCTCCCACCCAGCATTTCATGGCTGTAAAACCCTCACAGAGAAGCAATTCCTGCCTGGTCTGCTCAGGGCAGGACATGTTCCCCTGGTCACCACCCAGTGAACTTTGCTTGCTGCTAAAGAGAACTGACGTTTGACTTCACTCCTTTCGCAACAGCCATTTCCGGAGCATCCACTCTCCTGGCAGCGTATCCAGGGGAAAGGAAAAAAACAACCCAAGCTGTCTGGCCAAGGAGCTGAACGAGTTCAAGAATGCTTGTTGGACACTGTTTTTAATTTCCAGTTAGAGAAAGGCTTTCTTGGAAAGTTGTAGGATATAACTTATGGACCAAGCAGCATTTGCCTGATTTAACTGGGTAAATATTTGAAGCAGGTGTTTTAATAATAAAATCTGCTGCTCCAAAATTGTTCCCCAGGGTGGGTTTTTGATTTATTTCAAGCAAAGTCAACCTACAACACCCCGTAGCCATCGTTGCAAAGGTGCCTTTCTTGATTATTTTCCTTTTTTTTCAAAGGAAGGGGCTGGAGGCGTGTTGCCTGCACTGTTTACTGACACGCAGAGGTTCCCCGCTCCCCAGCACTGCAGAAATTCTGATGTTTTTCCAGCCTTTCCCGGAATAAGCAGCTGTTAAATCTCCAGTATGAAGCACAATAGTGAGGGCAGCCCCGGCATACAAAACGTGCATCATGGCTGCTCGAGCAGCGAACAATTCCCAGGGTGATTCCCTGTTCCCTGCCATCCTGCACCTCATTCCATGAGTGCAACTCCCTCAAATCCAGGCTGAGCTCACACCTTGTACTGAATGAAAGCGTTCAGCACACACTGAGCGGAAACAATAGTCACTCATAGAGCCCAAAATCAAAGGCGCCGGGAGTCGCCAAGTTTCCAGGAGATTTGTATAGTCAATTGGTCCTTTCCTGTTTATTAATTATGATTTTTTTTTTTAATAAACGCCAGCCTTTACCTAAGTGAAAGCCTGAGAACAGCCGTGCCACGAGTCTCATCTGATCCTGCTCTGCCAGTTATCACAGAGCAGCTGAAACACCCTTGTAAGGCTGGGTTTTACCTGAGGTTACACCGAAACACAGCTACTCTCCTCCCAAAAGCACATTTCTATTCCCAAATTCCCAGAACTCACAGGTAAACCCTCACCTGCAGCCCAGGTGAGGTTTGAAGCCATTTCTGTGCTCTAACAAGCCCAGATCTGCACACACACACTTATTACCCTCCGACGGTCGATCGGGAATGCAGAACACAAACGGCAAGAGGTTGGGGAGGAGAGAAATATTCCACTGTGGAGCCTGTCAGAACAGGCACCTAAGTTACACAACAGCGATCACCCCGATAGCCACAGAGCTGGACTGCGCTGGGAAGCCTCGGACACTGGAGGCAATGGCCACCTGCCTGTCCTGTCCCCCTGAGAGATGCTCGGTCAGGCCCTTCCTCTGGGGAAAGGGCCGAGTTCACCCCAAATCAGGAGCCTTGCTTTTCCTAAAATTGGAGCCGAGATCCGCCACTTGCCCCAAGCCTGGAGCAGAGGGCCCCCACTCTTCCCAAACCCAGAGCTGAGACCCGTCACTCTTCCCTCTGGAAGAGGCCAAACCGGGTCAGGGAAAGGAAATGGATCGACACGGAACAAACAACCGACACAAAGAGGTTTTCCTCCCTCCCCTCCCTCCAGACAAATATTTACAGTTGTTCTAGTCCAGAAGCTCAGGGTATGGAAAGGTCCCCTTAAAAGCCCGAACTGCCGATTCCAGAGGGCTGGATGTTACAGACACACTGCCATCTCTGGGGCACGGGGAGCTGCCAAGTTCCCCCTGGGATGGACCACAGGACAATGGGAAGAGGCCACAAACTCCAGAACTTACACAACAACACGGTAGCACTTCCCACCTTGAGCTGACACACTCCTCTGTGACAAGCCCAGAACATCTCTGAGACCCCCAAGCTCCTCCTCTGTGAAAAGCCCATAAATCCCAATTCCCATCGTTATCCCCTGAAACCATGCTGAAGGCTCCCAGATCTCTTCCCAAGGTGAGCATAGGCCCCTTCAGAGCATCCCCTGGCACTGCAGGACCCCCTGGCACTGGGAGCCAACCCCCAGCCCCAATTGCTGCTGCCCCTCCCCGACAGCCCCCCATCTCCTCTGCAGGGAAAAGCGACTGTCCCAAACCAGCTCCAGGGACCCCTTCACACCACACACCTGTGAGCCCCCTGAGAGCCCCCCCGGCCAAGCTCAAGCCCTCCAAACCTCCAGCACACGTCCTTGTTGCCTTCAGAGTCCCCCCTGCTTCCAGGACCCCTAACCCCATGGATCCCGCCCCAAGCCCTTCTCTTCAGCCTGAAACACCCACCCCTATGTCCCCGCCCCAAACCCCTCAGGGGCCTCCTCACAGCCTTGGGGGCACCTCCAGGCCCCTCCAACCCTCTCGCCTCCCCCATGCCATGATCCCCCCGCCGCAGCCCTTCTCGAAACCCTAAAACACCCACCCCTGCGTCTCCCCGCCCCCAAACTCCTCAGGGCCTCCTCACACCTCCAGCTCCCTCAGCCCTCTCCCACCCCCTTTCCGCCCCCCTCCCCAAGCCCCTCTGAAATCGCCCCTCGGCCTCAGCCCCCACTCGCCCGCCCCACAGCCGCCCCCCTGCCCCACAGACGCCCGGCAGCCCCAGGCCCAGGCAGGCCCCGGCCCCTCCCCCCCGCTGCCCTCAGCCCCCCGCATCGCCTCACTCGCGGTTCCCTCCGCATCGCCCCTTGCTCCCCCTCACGACCCTTCCCCGGTCCTCCCCGTTCCCCTCACGGCGGGGGCGGGGGCGCCGCCATGTTGTGCCCGGTGCGGGCCGGGTCCGGCGCCGCCGCTCACTCACCGCGGGCCCCGCCGAGCGGCCCGGCCAGGAGCAGGAGCAGGGCGAGCAGGACGGCGGCGGGGGGCGGCGGGGGCCGGCGGGCGGCGGGAGGAGCCGGCGGGGAGCGGGGGGCCCGGGCGGCCATGGCGGGGACGCGCCGCGGCCTCGGAGCGGAGCGGCCGCAGCGCCGGCGGGAGGGGGAGCGGGGGCGGGCCCGGGGGGGCGGGGCGGGGCGGGGGCGGGGCGGGGCGGGACCGCGCGTGCGCACAGGGGACGGGAGGGGGGAAAGGACCGCGGGGGGGGAAGCTGTGGGATAGGGTGTGACAGCGTGTGATATGGGATACGGGTGTGTGATACGTGTGTGTGATAGGGTGTGATATGTGATACATGTGTGATATGTGACACGTGTGTGATAGGGTGTGATATGGGATACGGGATACGGGTGTGTGATGCGTGTGTGTGATAGGGTGTGATATGTGATACATGTGTGATATGTGACACGTGTGTGATAGGGTGTGATATGGGATACGGGATACGGGTGTGTGATGCGTGTGTGTGATAGGGTGTGATATGGGATACATGTGTGATATGTGACACGTGTGTGATAGGGTGTGATATGGGATACGTGTGTGATATGGGATACGTGTGTGATATGTGATACATGTGTGATAGGGTGGGATATGTGACACGTGTGTGATATGTGACACGTGTGTGATATGTGATACATGTGTGATATGTGAGACGTGTGTGATATGTGATACGTGTGTGATAGGGTGTGATATGGGATACGGGATACGGGTGTGTGATGCGTGTGTGTGATAGGGTGTGATATGTGATACATGTGTGATATGTGACACGTGTGTGATAGGGTGTGATATGGGATACGGGATACGGGTGTGTGATGCGTGTGTGTGATAGGGTGTGATATGGGATACATGTGTGATATGTGACACGTGTGTGATAGGGTGTGATATGAGATACGTGTGTGATATGGGATACGTGTGTGATATGTGATACATGTGTGATAGGGTGGGATATGTGACACGTGTGTGATATGTGACACGTGTGTGATATGTGATACATGTGTGATATGTGAGACGTGTGTGATATGTGATACGTGTGTGATAGGGTGTGATATGGGATACGGGATACGGGTGTGTGATGCGTGTGTGTGATAGGGTGTGATATGGGATACATGTGTGATATGTGACACGTGTGTGATAGGGTGTGATATGGGATACGTGTGTGATATGGGATACGTGTGTGATATGTGATACATGTGTGATATGTGACACGTGTGTGATAGGGTGTGATATGGGATACGGGTGTGATATGTGATACGGGTGTGATAGGGTGTGATATGTGATACGGGTATGATATGTGACACGTGTGTGATATGTGATACATGTGTGATATGTGACACGTGTGTGATAGGGTGTGATATGGGATACGGGTGTGATATGTGATACATGTGTGATATGTGACACGTGTGTGATAGGGTGTGATATGGGATACGGGTGTGATATGTGATACATGTGTGATATGTGACACGTGTGTGATAGGGTGGGATATGTGACACGTGTGTGATATGTGACACGTGTGTGATATGTGATACATGTGTGATATGTGAGACGTGTGTGATATGTGATACGTGTGTGATAGGGTGTGATATGTGATACGGGTGTGTGATACGTGTGTGTGTGATAGATGTGTGTGATAGGGTGTGATATGTGATACGGGTGTGATATGTGATACGGGTGTGATAGGGTGTGATATGTGATACGGGTATGATATGTGACACGTGTGTGATATGTGATACATGTGTGATATGTGACACGTGTGTGATAGGGTGTGATATGTGACACGTGTGTGATATGTGACACGTGTGTGATATGTGACACGTGTGTGATATGTGACACGTGTGTGATAGGGTGTGATATGGGATACGGGTGTGATATGTGACACGTGTGTGATATGTGATACATGTGTGATATGTGAAACGTGTATGATATGTGACACGTGTGTGATAGGGTGTGATATGTGATACGTGTGTGATATGTGATACGGGTGTGTGATACGTGTGTGTGTGATAGATGTGTGATACGGGTGTGATATGTGATACGGGTGTGATATGTGACACGTGTGTGATATGTGATACGTGTGTGATAGGGTGGGATATGTGATACGTGTGTGTGATAGATGTGTGTGATAGGGTGTGTGATACGTGTGTGATATGTGATACGTGTGTGATAGGATGGGATAGGGTGTGATATGTGATACATGTGTGATATGTGATACGTGTGTGATAGGGTGGGATAGGGTGTGATATGTGATACATGTGTGATATGTGATACGTGTGTGATAGATGTGTGTGTGAGATGTGTGATGTGTGTGTATGATGGTGTGTATGTGATGTGTGTGTGGTGTGTGTGTGATAGGGGTGTGATACATGTGTGATATGTGATGTGTCTGTGTGTGATGTGTGTGTGATGTGTGTGTGTGATGTGTGTGTGTGATGTGTGTGTGTGATGTGTGTGATGTGTGTGTGTTGTGTGTGTGTGATGTGTCTGTGTGATGTGTGTGATGTGTGTGATGTGTGTGATGTGTGTGTGTGATTGTGTGTGTGATGTGTGTGTGTGATGTGTGTGTGATGTGTGTGATGTGTCTGTGTGATGTGTCTGTGTGATGTGTGTGTGATGTGTCTGTGTAATGTCTGTGTGATGTGTGTGATGTGTGTGATGTGTGTGTGTTATGTGTGTGTGATGTGTCTGTGTGATGTGTGTGTGATGTGTGTGATGTGTCTGTGTGATGTGTCTGTGTGATGTGTGTGTGATGTGTCTGTGTGATGTGTGTGTGATGTGTGTGATGTGTGTGATGTGTCTGTGTGATGTGTGTGTGATGTGTCTGATGTGTGTGATGTGTGTGATGTGTGTGATGTGTGTGTGATGTGTGTGTGATGTGTGTGTGATGTGTCTGATGTGTGTGATGTGTGTGTGATGTGTGTGATGTGTGTGATGTGTCTGTGTGATGTCTGTGTGAGTTGTGTGTAATGTGTGTGCACACATGATTTTCATGGTGCCCTCATGTCTGATGTGTGCACACGCATGATGAGTGTGTTCAAGCATTCCTGATCTGTGTTTTCGAGTGTGATTTGGTGTGTGTGTGCAATCATGCGTGGTGTAAGCATGCACGGCGTGCGTGTGTGCATCCGTGGTGTGCTTGTGGCATCTGTGCCGTGTTTGTGCAAGCACACATGATGTGTGTTCAGGTATGAGTCGTGTGCACATGCGTGGTGTGCACGTGTTCGAGAATGATTTGTGCATCTTCAAGCTTGCATGGTGTGTGTGCACACGCATTGTGTGTGTGCAAGCATGATGTGTGTGTGCGAGCATGTGTGGTGTGTGGTCATGTATGCGTGATTTGTGTGTTCAGGCACTGTTTGTGTGTGCACAGTGTGTGTTCAAACGTGATGTGTGTGCAAGCACGCCTGATGTCTGCGTGTGCTCAGGCATCGCGTGTGTGCAAACATCCATGACGTGTGTTTGAGCGTACATGGGCTGTGTGTTCAGGCGTGATGTGTGTGTGCAGGTGTGCATGATGTGTGTGCAAGCATGATGTGTGTGTGTGCAAGCATAATGTGTGTGTGTGTGTGTGTGTGTGCACTCTTCCCGGGGCAGCTGGTGCACGGTGGGGACTGAGCTGCCCTGGGCTGGGCATCCCAAACCCTGGGTAGAGCACCCCAAATCACAGCCTGAGCATCCCAAACCCTGGGTAGGGCACCCCAAATCACAGCCTGAGCATCCCAAACCCTGGGTAGGGCACCCCAAACCACAGGCTGGGCACCCCAAACTCCAGGCAGGGCACTCCAGACCCTGAGGCAGGGCACCCCAAGACCCAGGCTGAGCATCCCAAACCCCCAGGTGGGGCACTCCAAGCCCAGGGCAGGGCACCCAAGATCCTCCATATCCTCGTGCCCTGCCCAGAACCAGCAGTTGCCCTTTGCTGCCCAGTTCCTTCCAGTCTCTAACTGGGCGCAGACCAAGGCAGCAGCTGTGATGTGCTGAGAACGCTTCGGAGCTGAACCCCTTGAACGGCCACATTATCCCGCACCAGCTCCGCTTCCATCCCGGGGGGCTTCGGCCGTGAAACCTCTCAGAGCAGGAGGGCTGGTGGCCATGGCCCTCTGGAGCAGCCCCAGCCCCTCACGGGCAGAGGGAGAGGGTTGGCACGAGGCTGGAGCTGGGTTTATTATGGGATCCAATGGTGCTGCTGGATAGGAGGAGGTGAAGCCATAAATGGAGCCATGCAGGGGTGCCGAGGCCCATCCTGCTGCAGTGCCCAGTGCCCAGCATGGGAGGTTCGGCAGCTCTTAGGCGATAAAATAGCTTTACACTTTATTAAATATATTAAATCTTAATAATTAAATAGTTATGTGGCAAAGCTGGTTCTGCTGAACATCCCATCCTGGTCATGTCCAAACATCTCCAAGTATGGGGTGGATTTTGGGATGGCAGGGAGCAACGCGGGATGAAGCCGGCCGAGCCAAAACACCTCAGAAAAAACCAAAATATTGGCAAAGACCCAAAAGGGCACTTCTTTGGCAAGGGGGATGCTGGCTGCTCGGCAAGGAAGGATCACCATGGGACCCCCAGCTTGGCAGGTCCCTGCAGCACACGGAACGCTCAGGCCACGCTCGACGCCGGCAGCTCCTCGTACTTGGGATCCCCACAATCCACGGTGCGGATCTGGCCTGGCCAGGGCGGTGCTGCCCTTGGACCGTCCTTTCCCAGCGAGACCCATCCCTCCTTTAGCGAGGGGTGCGCCGGGCACCGCAGTTCTGCCGGGGAATTCCTGCCGCTGCCAGCGCCGGGCGGGCGGGTCTGGGCAGCTCCGCGGCCGGCGCTGGGTGGGTGCCCCGAGGGCTGGGGGTGCAGCAGAGGTTGGTTCTGTCATCGGTGCCCCTCGCCGTGGCGTCCAGCCTGGGGGCTCGGGGTGGGCGACCAGCTGCCATCGCCGCCGTCCCGGCGAGACGCGCCGGTGTCGGGTGACGGATCCGGGGGGTATTTTTATGGCCGGGTGGAAGATTCCTCCTTTGGTGGTTTTATTTGGGTTTTTTTTTCCTATTTTTTCCGTCCTTGCAGATTCAAACGGCTCGAAGGGGGGGTGGGAGAGGCAGGGGCTGTGAGCAAATCCCCTCTGTGACCGGAGCCATCCCGTCCCCGGCGCAGCCCGTAAGCGGCTCCGGTGTGTTCCCGGCACTCACTGCTCCGCTTTTGGCTTCTCCACGGAATTGTTCAGCTTCTTCAACGTCTTTTTAATGCGCAGCGCGGTGAGACGGGCCGAGGGGCTCTGGTACCAGCACTCCTTCATGATCTTCGCCAGTGCCGACAGAACCTGGGGAGGCACAAAAAGAGGGATAGATGAAAGGGCTTAATGGGTAGCAAAAGTCCTGCTCGGGCTGAGAGGGGGGCGGTCCCCCGGGACTCACCGAGTCGGAGAAGAGGCGGTTGGGGATCACGGGGGTCTGCTGGTCCACACACACCACCTTCTTCATGTCCTCGAAGCTGGGGTCGCTGGGCACGGCGTCAAAGAAGGGCGGCCGATACTCCTCCACGATGCCTGCGGGAGGGGGCTGGCGTGAGGACGGGGGAGAGCGAGGGGTTCACCCCCATCCTGCACATCGTGGGCTGCCCGCAGGCTCCGGCACGACCGAGCTGCTCCCTGCCCGGGGGGGCACGTGGGGAATTGCCGGTGGGATGTGCCTCACTGGACACACGGGGCGGTGGGAGCTGGCTCTGGCGCTGGCTCCGGTGCCACTGGTGGCTCCAGCACCAACTGCAGCCCTGGCACTAGTCCAGCACCAGCCCCACCACGAATATCAGCTCCGGCACCAGGTCCAGCACCGATACCAGCCCTTGGCACTGTGGCCACCTCCACTCAGCACCTGTTGGCCAGCCTGCCAGCTGGCCCAGCTAATCTCTGCTTAATGCTTCCATATGTCCGTGTCCCCGTGGGATTTAATGTCTCTGGGAAGCCACGAGCCCCCACCAGCTCCCTGCACCCCAAGGGGTGACCCCCAAATCTCAGGGTGCCCTGGAGTTCCCCATCCCCGATTCCCTGAGGAATGAAGGGTGGACTCTTCACGTCCTGGAGAGTGAGCGATCCTGGAAGGGTTAAACCCAGCCGGCTGAAGGCCATTCCTGCGTGCGCATGGCTGGGGTAATTCGGAGTAAATGTGTAATCTGAGGGAGCCCTGGGGCCGTAAATGAGATTATCCGGGCCAGACTGCGCCTGGGGGGACCTCCCGCCCCACCCGCCAGCGCCCACCATTTAATTAATGCTTTTACCGGACTTTGCCGTGATGAGCAGCACTGGCCAGGCTGCCCCAATTAGGTTCATCCCCAGCGCGGGGGGTCCCTACCCCTTGCCCCAGTCCCGAGCTGCCGAGCCAAACCCGGCGGCCGGAGGTCCCGGCCGTGGCCGCTTTCCAGGCAGCGCTTGAAGCTGCTTGTTTTCTAATCAGCGCTGAACAAACAAAGCACTGATTGAGTCTAATGGGCCCTTTAATCAGGGAGCCGGGTGCTGACACTAGATTACAGTGTTTATAATTTACAGCTAATCTTCTGGGCGAAGGAAAGGGGGAAAAAAAACCAGCAAGAAAAGGAGGGAAGGCGGGAACGGGTTCGGAGCCTCACGGGGAGCCGGGAGCGAGCGGAGCCGGCAGCCGGGAGCTGCTCACCATTGACCACCGTCCGCCGGGTGATCTCCCAGAGCACCAGCCCGTACGCCCAGATGTCCGTCTTCTTGTAGGACTCGAAGCAGTCGGTGCGGATCTGCTCGCTCAGCACCTCCGGGGCCATGTAGCGCTTGGTGCCCACCCGGGGGTTGTTGCCGATGTCCAGGTAGTCGCTGCCCTGGGAGTGCATGACAGCCAAACCTGGGGGGACAGATCACTGAGTTATTTGGGATGGGAAAGACTTTTAAGGTCATCAATTCAACTATAAAACGCTGGGATACCGGCCCTGGTCAGTGCTGTGCTGGTGCTGCATCCACGAGGCTCAACATCCCTGAGGTACCAAAACCCCAGGACACCACGTCCTTGGGGCACCACCACCCTGGGGCATCACATCCCTGGAACGTTACATCCCCAGGGTACCACATTCCTGGAGCATCACATCTGTGGGGTCCCACATCCCCGGGGTACCTTGTCACGGGGGTACCACATCCCTGGGTACCACATCCCTGGGTACCACACCTCTGGGAGCTGCAACCCCGGGTATCACAGCCCTGGGGTTTCACCCCCCTATATATACCTGGGGTACCACATCCCACCCCTCCATCTCACCCAGGTCTGCGATGCAGCACTGCCGGTTGCTTTTCACCAGGATGTTCCTGCTTTTCAGGTCCCGGTGGGCGATGGCGGGTTTGCCTTGCGTGCCAAAAATCTCCACATGGAGGTGGACGAGGCCGCAGATGATGGAGGAAGCCAAGCCCAGGCAGGTCTCCACATCCAGGGCCGTCCTCTGCAGGTAGTCGTAGAGCGAGCCGTTCTCGTGGTAGTGGGTGATGAGCCACAGCTGCGTGCTGGAGTTCCTGGACGTCATGTCAGAGGCGATGAAGCCTGGACAGGGAGAAAGACGTGGGACCATGGACCCACCACGCTCTGCCCCCACTTCTCCAGCCCTCCTGGGCTCCCACTCACCCAGGATGTTGTCGTGCCGGAGGAGGACGGTGTTGTAGATCTCTGTCTCGCGGAACCACGACTGCTCGTCCCGGGAGGAGAAGATCTTCACGGCCACGCTCTCCCCGTGCCACACGCCTCGCCACACCTCACCATAGCGCCCTTTACCTGCCGCAGCCATGGCACCGCATCACTCAGAGCACTCCCAAGGCCCACCTGGGTCCCGTGTGGGACAGCGATGGAGCATCACAGGGTTCCTTAACCTCGGCCAACATCCGCTCACCCACCCAGCTGCTCCCTCCCTCCCCAGTCAGCAGGACAGGGGGAGAACGTGGGGTTGCTATTGGGTTTTGGCTGACAGGGTTGGGTCCAACCCCCCTTTCTGGTTTGAATTTGTGGTGTCATCACTCAAGCTCCAGCTGGGGGTGACTGGGGCAGCCGCCCCCCCCCTCGGCCGCTCTCCTTACCCACACACTCCATGAGGGTGATCTGCCGAGCCACCGTTCGCTGGACGAGGAAGGGCAGCCCGGAGCCACTGCCCGTGGTGCAGTCATCATTGAGCAGGTCCTGCGCAAACAGGGTGGCCATGGGGTCGTGGCCATGGGGTCATGGCCACGGTCAGGGTGGTCATGGTGGCCACCCCCCACCCACACACACCTTGGGCACATTTGGGGTGTCTCATGGAGCTCACCCACCTCTAAGGTGCTGTCTCCCACCATGGATGCCTTCAGCATGAGGTCTGTGTCACCAAAGTCGCTATGCTTGTGGCGGTGCTGGGCCACCTTCCAGCAGAAGAGTGCTGTGAGTGCCACGAGGACGAGGAGGGCGAGCAGTGGGACGAAGATCATCAGGAGGAGGTTGGGTAGGGAAGGCGTCTTTCCCAGGGCATCTTCTCCTGGGTAGGGGAAACGAGGGATGGGAGCATGAGGGTGGACCTGGGTGGGTGGAGGTCTGGGGTTTGGCCTTGAACCTGGGGAGAGTGTCTCTGCATTGGGATCAACCCCATGGGTGGCAGCTCTGCAGGCACAGCCCAAGAAGGGACACCTGAGGACATCTTGGTGGCCCTTTCTCACTTGGGAATAGGTGGCTCTGTACGTGCTGAGTGAGGACAGGGACAATCTTGAGACCCAACCACATCTCCAGCCACGTGGGCAGCTCGTCCCCTCTTCCCCATGCCCCTGTACCTTGCAGGAAGATCTCCAGCTCGGCGTTGCACATGCGGGACTTGCAGCACCTCATGCCGTACTGCTCCGTCACGGGCGTTTGGCAGTGCTCCAGGATGTTCTGGGAGAAGCAGCCCCGGTGCTGGGTGATGGTCCCCTCCTCCTTCCTCTTGCTGACGAAGCACACCTTGCCCGTGCAGTTGGGTTGGCTGCAGTGGGGCACGTCGCAGGCACACAGCAGCTCCTCTGCGGGCACCAGGAGGGGACACATTGTGCCATGGGGTCACCCCACTGCCCACCCAGGAGCTTCAGTGGCTTTGGGGACAGGGACATTGTCCTAAAGACTCCTGAACCGAGTTTTGAGAGTGGGCAGCCTCCTAGAAGGAGGGGAAGGCTGCTGTGAGCACTCAGTACAGGGAGTCCGTCCTGACAGCTCCTGGGAAACCCCAGGAGACGATCCAAGTGCCAGCCCTAAACCTGGGTGTCACCTGCTCCCACACCCCCAAGAGGCTCTACGGAATGGACTGTGCCTCCAGCCCCAGCAGCTGGGATTTACTGGGATGCACTGGTTTACAGCACACAGGGTCACATCCTGCCCACGGAATCCCAGGGGACGTGGGACCTATGGGAGCCTGATCCCAGGAGCTAGACTGGGATCAAAAGCCCCAAACTCAGCCAGGGCCTCCCCAGTGGGTGTTTTGGGAGCCGGCTGCCAAACCCAGGGTCTTTCCTGGAGTTTTTCCTGACTTCCCTGAAGGCACTTTCCTGCGCCACGGTGCCAGAGTGGCTCAGATGGCGGCCACGCTCCCAAACTCCTAATTTAGCTCTGCCCTTTTGCGCAGAAAATATCCCTCCTGGAATCAGTCAGTTCAGCACGAGGGCAGCCAGACATCCGGTGCTGAGGGGACAGCAAGGGGACAGCAAAGGGACAGAGAGGGGACACTGAGGGGACAGCAAGGGGATGGCTGCGGTGGCCATCCTGCACTTCCTGTGTCCCTGCCCCAAAGGCTGCCTGGTGCCAGGGCCGTGGGGTGGTGGCAGGGCCGGTTTGGGGTTGGTGGCCCCATGGGCAGGACAGGGACTTGGTAGAGACCCCAATAAGCTCTGCTGCTCCTCCCTGGCACAGCCACATTATCCTGGCCCTCCCTGCAAAAGCACCCAGCCTGGATCTGTCCCCAGGTCACCTGGTGCTCCCCGGGATGCTGAGCAGTTCCTCCTGCTTCCCACCATTATCATCATCATCATCATCATCATCAACACCTCTGGGAAAACCCACGTTTTTTAGTACGTGGTGCCAGCCTTTCCCGGTCTCCCCTCCGGTGACAGCAAAGCACTTGATCTACCACAATTAACTAAGCCGAGATCCTCTCTGGGGGATGGGCCAGCATTCCAAAGGGGCACAGCACAGTCCCTGAGGAGCCCAGCTTCCACCCTGGGTTTTATTTTGGGCACAGATGCTCCCAAAAAGCCGAGGGCTTATTTTAACCGGCTGTCACCGCATGGCACTGGCACTCACCGGCTGCGAAGCTGAGGGACAGGGTCATCAGCGCCAGCACCACCCGGCCACCGGCTCCACACGGCATCGTCCTGTGGGGAGCGGAGGGGTGAGAGCAGCCCTGGCACCCCCAGCCCTCCCAAAGGGCTCATCACCACCCATGGGGGCTTTGGGACGGGAGAGGGAGAGGGCAAGGCAGAGATGGAGTGAGGTAGGATGTGCTGCTCCAACTGAGTTTGGCTCCGGACATCCTGGGCACAGCCCTTCCTGAGAACAGATCCCAGGACCTCCCAAGCTCGGGGCACCTCCCTACCATGGCATGGGATGCCCCTCACGGCCCCACAGTGCTCAGGAATGCACTGGAGCCAGGGCCTTGCCATCTCCACGCAGCCCCATCCTCCTTCCCTTCTCCCAGTGATAGGGACACCGGCATTTCCCACTGCTTCCATGGCTCCTGCTCCCTAAAACCACACCCCAGGGCCTCGGCAGCCGTGACGATGCCACGGCACTGCTGGAGATTCCAGGTTCGGCAAGAGCCGGGCTGTGGGATGGAGCTCAAAGCCCCCACACCCCCGTGCACAGCCCAGGAGCCGCCAAGCGCCGCTGGCCACGGGCAGGGGCTCAGTCCTGGGGGTGCTTTTGTGTGGAGCTTATCAATGACACGAAGAGAGGTGCTGGGACAGCCAAAAATTCCTTGCTGAGCCTTTGGGGGAAGTTTGGCTATTTTTAATCTTCCTTTTTTTTTTTTCCCACTCGTAAAAGAGACGTTTCTGCCAAGGCAAACACGGCGATCCCCCCGCCGCCCCCCGCCTCGCTCCACGGCCGCGGGCTCCCAGCCCCTCCTCAGTTCATTCTTCGTGTTCCCGACATAAACATGGCAAAGGCTCCGTTTCCTGCAATTGAAGAGCCCAGCCCAGGGCTGCTGGGACAGGAATCAAGATTGTTTAGATTCTGGCCTTGATGGGGAAGCGGAGTCACGCAAGCCCGGCCCTCGGGAGCGCACACGGACGTGGCTGACCCCGGCAGGCTCCAGCCATGCCGTAAATCGGGCTTTTCCTCCCCAGAATAACTCACTTGGTTGCTGCTCGAGGGGAGGAAACAGTGACCAGATCCTGGGAGCTGGGGGCTGGTCCTTGGTGCCTCGTGTGAGGAGCGGTGCCAGGCTGACCCATCTGACCCTCGGCTGGGCCAGGATCAGCTTTGTTTTAAAATCCCAACTCCCCAGGAGCTGGGCTGGGATCTGCTTTATTTTAAAACCTCAACCCCTCTGGAGCTGGACTGCTGAATCCTGACCGCCAGGATGCTGCCGAGCACCGCACTTCTTGCAATCCTGAGAGCTCCAGGATGCAGGTTTTCGAAGGGAAGCTGAGTCTCCCAGGTGGTGAATTCCCTCCTTGGAGCCACTTCCACAAAATCCCGAGCCATTAGACAGCTGCAGGATATTTGCCATGAAATACAAAGCAGGCAGGGCCTCACCCAAAACTCTGCTGTGTATGAAACATCGCATGGATCGTCGTCATTACCGAGAGCAAACCTTAATCTGGAGTCATTCCTGGCATCCCACAGGAAAAACAACCCAGGTTCTTCAGCAGTGGCACCAACCAGCCCTGGCGTACCCATCCCTGCCCCTTCCTTCCTCCTTTCTCTTCAGCAGCTCACGTGCCCTCCTGACATCCAGAGCATCTTACCCAGCCTGGCCGGGTGTTATATTACATTCTTTGGGATTTGTAGCATCAGGAGAAGGAAAAACCCTCAAGGGAAACCTGTGGGATGGGACGTGGGTGCCGGCAGGAGTGGCTGGGAGCAAGAGGCAGCCATGCTGCAGCTGGAGGGTCTGGACCAAGAACCAGCCCCGGGGAAGGGGAATTTCCCCATGACCCCATGGAGGGAAAAGCAAAGGGAAAACGGAGCAGGACACAAGAGGGGTTCAGGGAAGGGTGGCTGGGCACAACCCTGGGATGTGCAGGATGGTTCAGGGCTCCCTGCTCTTACCAGGGCAGCTCGGCCGAGCTTCTCAATCCCAGCTCCTCCGCCTTCCCCTGTGGTTTCTGCTGCTGACGGGGGGCTCAGCCACAGGATGTGGCTCACGACTCAGCTCCCTGTGCCACCTTTTCACAGGGGGTCGCACACGGCCGAGACCCCCGTGCCAGCGCCGGTGCCAGCCAGGTGAGCCGGGCGTGTACCGGCCGCAGCGATGAAGGACGGGATGGACAGCGGGGCAGAGCTGGCAGGAGCTTTGCCACGGACACCAAGGCTCCAGCCTGGTTTCAGGCACAGGTGGAGGTTTTCCTTTCCCTGCCCGCAGCTGCAGGCAGGTCACGGATGCAGAATTCACCCTCCAGTGGGCTCCTGCACCCCGGCCCCTCTCACTGACGGGAGTCACCATCCCAGGAATGTGCAGCACACAAAGAGAGCAGCAAAACCCGCTCGGGGTCACCTCGGTGCGGGGCTGGCATCGCCTACGGCTCCTCGTGCAGAGCAGGGACAAGGGCAGCGTGGCTGCCCCGGCCTTACAGCGGGCTCCAGTGCCCGCGCTGGGAAAGAGCTCCATGGTGGGCTCTCCCCAGCCTGGCTTTGGAGATGGAGCCTCTTTAGTGCCCCTTCGGGTCTTCCTTGCCCACCCCTCCTCTGAGAGACCTGGGATTTGGCTGTGCAGAAGGGGAGCATCGAGGCAGCATATTCTGTGGTGCTGGAGCCCACTGCTCGTTGCAGCCCTCGCTAGCGGAGCTCTCAACTTTCCCTCATTTTCCCCCATGCCGTTTCAAAATACGCCCAAATTCCCCATTTCCCACATCAATTCCAGCCTTTCCGTTGCAGTTGCTTATTACTTCAGCTCTTTAACAAGGACCTGGGGACAGATCCTGCCACCACCACGCTGATGTGAACCCAGATTCACGCCCCTGGCCCAAATTCCAGCCTCTCGACCCTGATGTCAACACCAGCGTCCCATGGAACACAAAGAAAACGGAGCCAAATCCTGATTTCAGGGGCAAATCAGGAGGGAAGCACTGAGCTCGGTGCAGCCCCAGACCCCACGAGCGCGTGGCTCTTCCCCACTCACCTACAGCATCCACGTCCTGCAGGAGCCCACGGCACTGCCCGGCCCTGGCGAGGCTCTCCCGGCTGCGATCTCGCTCGTGGATCTGGCTCAGCCGGGGCAGCTTTGCTCCGTGCCCTGAGCCCCGACTCGGAGGATCTTCATGGATCTGCTCCCCTCCCGCCACCCATCCTGTCACCGTGGGGGCTCCCACGGCCGTGCCCGTCCCGCTGGGGGAATGTCACCCTTCCCGGCCTGGCTGCAGGGGCTTGGCTTGGCGACCCCGTTGTCCGATGCAGCCGTTTGGCAGCTGCTCTGTGGTCTGGATGTGGGAGAAGTCAAAAAAATGTTTCTTATTACTGCCTCTTCCTGCCTGGCTTCTCTCCACCACTCCCAGCTAATAAAGCATTTCCTATTGCTGAGCACACAGCCACGACCAGCCTCCCTTCCTCCCGCTCACCGGGCCCCAGCTCCATCCTGGTTGCTTTCCCCTGCCTGTTACTCCCTCCTTGTCCTTCACCAAGCGCTTTCCCACCCCAGTTTCCCAGTTTCCATGGCAAACCCTATGCCATGGTATGGACATGGCCACCACCACTTCACCCCAAGCATCCCAAGGTCTTCAGCAGGAGCACAGCTGGTTGCTTTGACACGGGTGGGGATGGGAATGTTCTAGAGAGATGCCATGGGAATGACCTTGACCTGCTTGGCCATCCCTCCTTCTCCAGCCCTCATGGGGATGGAGCACCGTGGCAGAGCCAAGGGGCTCCCTGGTTATTCCATGCTGGCCCCAGCAATTCCAGGGTGCAGTGCTGGAGGGCAGGGGAGGATTCCACCCTGGTGGCATCAGGGCGTGGCACCGAATGGCCGCTCCGCTGGAGATGTGGAGCCCTGGCTGCGGGCATGGAGCAGGGCATGGTGGCCTGAGAGGCTTCGCTTGGTGCCCTGCGCTGGCACAGCCCCGCTGTTCCCACACGGCGCCGTGGTGGCGGGCACCGGGATGGTGGCGGGCACTGGGACACCGTCGGCAGGGCCGTTCCCACGGTCGGAGCCCGGGCACTTCCCGCTCCCCCAGCACCCACGGGACCGTGGGCAGCGGAAGCGCTGCTTCCCGTTTTGCCGCTTTCGGGGCTGTTCTTTGGGTCACCCCAATCTCAGCTGCTTCTCCCTCCTCCCGCCCCCACCTCTCCCTCCAGTGCCATCCCGAGCCCCATCCCCGCCTTTCTGCCGGCTGCTCCCCGGCACGGTGACCGCTCCTGAATTGCAGCCTCTTTCCTAAGGCGGTGACCGGGCCGGATTTACCTCCCCGCTGCCGTCGCATCACCAGCCCCAACCGCATCACGAACCCACCCGGAGCCTCCCCGGGCCGGGACACGGTGGCGGCGGAGCTTTGAATCTCGCCGGCCGCCTGGCCCCGCTATCAGCCGCGATCTAGGAGATTTAAACAAACAAAAGCACAAAACCAGGATAAAACATGAAGGACCTTCACATGTGACTTTGCCCGTGCGGGACCGGGAGCTTTGCGAAGCGGCGCGGGGGAAACGGGCAGTTTCCATCAGATAGGGGCTGCCCGGGAGGAAGCTGGTGCCTGCAGACGCCTTATCTCCGTGACCATCTCTGCTCCAGGCGGGTCTCAGTGATCCGGCCGGATTGGCCCCTCCCGGGGTTATTCCTGGATGGTTCTTGCATCCCTTCCATGGGAGCAGACACAGGGCATCCTGCTTTTACGGCGGCGGGCAGGAGTTATTCTGGGCAGGCGAGCGCGCCAGCTCTCTGGCAAGCGCTGCTGCTGGCTGCTTTGATCCCTGCAACTGCATCTTTCAAATGGGCCACCTTCCTTTTTAAATCATTAACCATCGCTGGGGGGATAAACACTAAAGAACTTCTGAAAGTTCCTAAATCCTAATCCCGGGCGACTCGAAGGGCAGGGATGGGTGGGAGCCCTGGGCCCAGCTGCAGCTGTGGCACTGTCGCCGTGGGAAAGTGAATTCCTCCAGAGTGGGATTGACTGTAGAGGAAGGTGATGGGCAAATCAAACCCTCCGCAGGTTTGATTGCCCCGGTTCCAGCCCTTGTCTGGGGCACACAGGGTGAATCAGCAGCGCTGGGCACCACCCAAACAGCACCACGACCCACAGTCCCATGCCAGCCCTGGAACAACCTCCCATCACCCCTTGAAGCCAAAGTGAGACTTTCCTTCATCCTCCGGGTGCTCATCGCTGTGATTTCATCGTGCAGAAGGGAAGGGGCATCCCTGCACCACAGCCGGACCCTCCACAGGCACATCCAGCCGTCCCCTGGGGTGTCACTGAGCCACCCCCGTGGCGGCAGAGGGGGATGAGGGGCCGGCGGGAGCCCGTCTCTCCCTTCCCCCTGCGTGGCAGGAGCCAGGCTGGCACGGCTCATGCCACGGCTGCTCCATGTGCCGCCCGCCCCCGGCTCATCTGCGAGCCGCAGGGAGCTGGCGAAGGAGGGCAGCCACGTGCCGGGGAGCCCGAGCGAGCCAAGGGATAGAGGGGAACAGCCGGGGACGCTGCAGCTTCTTCCCCACGAGAATGCTTCCCCACCTGCGGCCCAGCCCAAACCTCCCAGTGCCCCACAAAGGGCGGAGCTGCAGCCTCAAAGTGGGGAGCGTGGACTCCCGTGCCCCTAAAAAGGGGGTGGTGCAGGGAGGGGGCTCCACACCTGGCCAAGAATTATTTACGAGCTGGGTAACTTTTGCTCCGAGCACCTCCTGGAGTCAAACTCTGCCCACGCTGCACGAGCCGGCACTGCAGCTTCGCGTTCCTACACCCTGGGATGGAGCTGGATTTGAGAGGACCTGGAAATATGGGAACACCAGCACCCTGCTGCTGCAGTGCCGGAGCTCTGGGGGGAGCTGGGGATGGAGCCCACGAGTACCCCAGGCTTGGTTTCGCTTGGTTTCCAGCCTGTGCCTGGCAGCTGGTGCTCCTTCCGCAGCGTGGAGCTGTGCTGAGCCCTGGTGTATCCATCCACCACACAGGAGCACACGGGAGCGGGGAACGTCACTGGGGATGTGACAGGGTGGCCAGGGGACACTGGCAGCAAAGGGGGAGCGTTCCTGCCAGCCCCACAGCAACCCCGAGCTTTATTCATGGAATCAATCCCGTTAGCATGGCAACCACTTCCATTTTAATTTGCTCAGCCACATTCCAACGCACGCTGCGGAATCGAGAGCTGGGGGAGATCAAAGAGGCAGGAAAAAAGAAAAAAAAAGAGGAGGAAAAAACAGAGGAAGGACTCGTGCCACAGTCCTGCTCCCTGGCATCCCTGGAGCTCGGTGCAGGGACTCAGCACAGAAGTGCCCAGCACGACACGTACCATGCTAGGGTGGCCACCCTTGGGGTGGAGAGGACAAGAGGCCAGGCAGGGGCCTGTGAACCCTCGGGGACATTTCAGCTGGGTGTGTCCTCCTCCCTTGGACGTTCCCATCCACCAGGAACAAAACCACCCCTGTGCCAGAGAAGCCAGCGGATCCAGGGGGACAGCGAGACCCTTGTCCCCACCCTGACACCTCCTGCCTTAACCTTTCTTCTTCTTTTTCTTCTTCTTCTTCTTCTCCCCGCCCTTGGCCTCCTCAGCCGCTCTCTTCTCCTCCTTCAGCGCCTTGTACCTCCACTGAGGCGGCTGCAGCAGGTTCTTGTCCTTCACACATGGCGTCCGCTCCCTGGCAGAGGACTCAGAGGTCTTGCTCACTTTGATTTTGGGGATGGGCTCCCCAGGGAAGATGATGTTCCCATGCCGCAGCCACAGCGGGAGGAAGCTCAGGAGGCGGCTGGGCGGCTGGCGCGGCGGCGGCAGCCGGACCCCGGACACAGCTTGGCCATTGCAGGATGATCCTGCGGTGCTGGGGCGCGAGGACGTCTCTGACTCGTCCTCTGGATCCAGCACGTGCTGCCCGAGGATCTCCGGCACGGACAGCCTGCGCTTGCCCACCTCGGGCGGGCTGTCGGGGCAGATGGTTTGGCAAGCAGTGGCCACGAAGGGGCTGGCAAGGGACGTGGTCATCCTCACCATGTGGTCCATCACACCGTCCTCCTCGGCATCGTGGGGGATGTTGAAGGTGAACATGGATCGGATCTTCTCCGACAGCCTCTTGCTCCTGGATTTGGGGCTCAGGGCCTTGGCCACCAGCTCGGCCAGGGCCGGCCACTCGGGCTGGTACTGGGTTGCAAACTGCTCTGCGCGCGGGCGCCGCAGGAGGGTCCGGATGCGCACGGTTGTCTCGAAGCGGCCGGTGAAGGTCGCCCATTCCCTGGCTGTCTTCCCCTTCACGGCATCCACCGCTTGCAGGTCAGCTCCTGGAGACAGCGGAGAGCATCACCACGACATCCCACCCTGAGCAGCAGAGCCACCCCTTCCCGAAACCCCGGAGAGCCCCTGGGGAGGTGCTCACCAGCCAGGAGCAGCGCGGTGACGCAGTCCTGCCGCCCCTGCACCGCTGCCTTCATCAACGCCGTCAGGCCCCGGGGGTCTCGCTGGTCCACCTCGAGCGCAGGGTAGTAGTTGAGGAGGTAGTTGACAATGGTGATGTGTCCTTAACAGCCAGAGAGAAGCTGCGTTAGAGTTCCGACAGCTAACGGGGACAGCGGCTGGGGCCTGCTGGACAAAGGATTTCGCAGCTGCATTCCGTGGGGGTGCAGATATGCAGGAGTTTGAAGGGATCAGGATTGAAAAGCTTTGGGTCTATTTAGGTTTGGCCATGGAGGGAACAGTGCTGCTTTAGTGGAGAACAAAGAAAAGAGTCCAAAAATGCAAAAAAAACCCCATAAAATCATGAATTCCAGCAAGGATACAACGGGAATCAAGAGTGATTCCCACTTCAGGACCCTTCTCCTTCCCCTCCTGGTAAACTGGGGGGAGGGAGCCAGACTAGCAAAGAAAACCATCGTGGCTGGAGGTTTGGGCCCTACACAGAGCTCAGAGCCTTTGGGCAGGTAAATCCCTGCGGCTCCAGGAGCTTTCTTGGAGCTCACGGGGCAGCTCCAGCCCGGCTCTGCCACCCGACACAGCACCTTTGAGAGAACAGCACTGCAGGAATCTCCATTTTTGCACCAGTTTTAAAGCAGTGCTGAGGTGAACCATGAATGTAGCCGACGTCACACATCCCTTGGGACCATGGCTTTCGTGACAGATTGTTTTGTGGTTTTTGGGGGAAGCACAGGGGGGTCACATCCCTTCCTGAGGGGTGTCACTGGTGCTGCCTGTGCCGAGGCCGGGCGCAGTGCTGACCTGCCTGGGCAGCCATCATGAGGGCCGTGTTCCCATCGTTGTCCTGCTGGTTGACGTTGATGTAGGGACACTTCCGCAGCAGCGGCACAATGTCCACAAAGCCCTTGGAGCAGGCGACCATCAGCCCGTTCTGGAGAGGGAACAACACTCAGCACCAGCTCCGCACCACATTCCCATCACGGTGCTCCCACGGCCCTTCCAAAGCGTCCCCCCACCCGAACCAGGCAGGCGCAGGATGGGAGGACGGACGAGGTTCTGCTCCAAGGATTGCATCAACCCCAGGAGACCCATTCCAGCCAGGCCTCTCCCTCCTGCCCCGCCTGCTTTAGCAACCAGCAGCCCTCAGGATTTGCCTGTTCCTGGAAAATCCTCTTTCTGCTCTGCAGGGTGCACACCCTGCCCACCCCAGCCACTCACCCTCCCATTGATGTCCAGCTCTGTGGCCTCACTCCGGGTCACCCCACGCTCCAGCCTCTCCCACACCAGCTTGGCATCATTCCTGGCACAGCACTGGTAGAGACTGAGGACCTCGGCACTGTCAGTCTCCGGGGAGACCTCGTAGCAAGGGTAGACGGAGTCGTCGGAGAAGATGCTGCTGGTGTCTGAGGGCTCCGAGGACTCTGACAACGCGTCCTCCTCCTCCTCCTCATAGTGCAGCTCCGGGTCGGAGGCATCCAGGCTGGAAGTGGGAACTGCAGCGTGTTCTCCTCCACTGCAGGCATCTGTCATCCGGCCTGGGCGGGGGGAGCGAGCCCAGCTTGGCCCCGCGCCCTGCCTGGGGCCAGGAGCCTCTGCCGGGTGGATGAGGGGGCACTCGGGACTGTCACTCCCCCTGTGCAGACACAGAGCGGGCGTGGGAACCATGGGGGCTCCGGCATCTCTCATCCCACTGGGAAGCCTCGGCTGCCTCCCGGCCTCCAGCACAGCCCGGGTTCCATCCTCTGCCCCGTGCAAACGGGGGTATCTGGGTGCTGTGACACCCCAGGAGGGGAGCAGCCCCCCGCGGCACAGTGGGAAAACCAGGGGGACACCTCGGGAATTTGAGGGGTGGGTGAGTGTCCCGCAGTTTAGGCGCTGAGCCCGGGGGGGCGGTGAGGTTGGGAACGGCCCCAGGGCTGTAGAGGCGCATCAGGGAACCGAACAGCTGGGCTGCTCTGCGAAGCACCGGTAGGAAGGACACGTCCACCCCCTCAATGGCACACACAGGGTCTGAGCCCTTCCCAGCCGCCCTCCCCTTTTATCCAGGGCACATCCCAATAAATGCAAAGACTTTTCCCAGCGGAACAGCAGCCGGGAGCAGCTCCTGGCTCCCCCAGGACAAAGGACAGCCCTGGAACAGGAGCTGTGGGCAGGGACACGCTGGCTGAGCCTGGCAGCAGGAATTAAACCCTTTTGCTCCTACGCAGAAGCCAACAATTAACTGATGGGTGCCATGAAAGGAGGAAAGCCTTCAGAATTCCACTGAACTTTCCCACCCCTTAGATGTTCCCAAGCAGGGGATGGGGGATGGTCTTCTCACCTTGATCTTCCCTGGGGCTGCTCAGATCATCCCCGTGGGTCCCTCTTCAGCTGGGCAGCATCCCGGCCACAGCCAAGAGACGCCAAGGGACCGTGGAATGTCCCCTCTGTGCCGTCCGCAGGGAAAAAGAGGTTTGTGCTCTGTGGCTGCAGTGGCCTTTTGGCACCAAAGCTGTGACAACCTGCACGTTGATGTGGGCTCAGCTACCCAAGAGATCTTAAATTAAACTGTAGCTTAAAATGGCTCCATCCACCCTGAGCAGGATCAGGACAGGATTTAATGTCTTTAGCCAAGGAGCTGCTGGGAGCCCTGGGCTGTATTTTTATACCTGTCTCCCTTTGGCGTGGCAGTGCTGCCTGAGCAATCCCACAGGCTCAGCTGAAACCCCAAAAACTCCTCCCACCTGACCTTTTATCCAGGTGAATTGGCTGAGCAGATAAATCTGGCAAGCTGCTGTTCCAGCCAAGGGCTTGGACACCTGAACTGTGCAGGTGCACTCCGTAAACTCTGTGATTTCCCCTTGAAAGGTGCCTTGGAGTTTCCATCCCTCCTGCTCCACTAGGAATGGATTCCAAAGCTCCAAGGGCAGCCTTAGCCCAGGAGTTGCAAAAATTGTTTCCCGAATTACCCGTGCAGCCCGACTGCTCCCTTATCTTCAGCTTTAAAGGGTTTTGTTGCTGTTGCTGTTGTTTGTCTGTGGTTGGGAGGTTTTTATGTGTTTCCTGAAGTTCAAGGGCCATCTGGACTGTGAGATCTGGGACAGGGAACTTCTAGTCCCTGGATCAGCTCTTTTCTTGCCTAAAAGGCAGGAGTTTGGTGCCAAGGAAATCGTGGGAGGCCACGTTCCCCGTTTTCAGCAGCCACTGAGGCAGAGTCCCAAAGGGCACTTTGCTGCATCCTTGAACATGAAAATGGGGATCAGATGAAGGATCCCAGCTGTTTCTTCTGTGCTGGGAAGCACAAGCTGCGAATCCTGGTGCTGAGTATGAGGATCCTGGCGCTGAAAGTCCCGATGCTGATGCTGAACACGAGGATCCCAATGCTGAGTGTCAGAATCCTGATGCTGAATGTCTGGACCCCAGGCGTGGCATGGCCATCACGGTGTCACCCCGGTGTGACACCTCCTGCCGCCCTCTTGCTCTGCCTTACCTCAGGGAAGGACAGGGAGCAGATTTAGGGCTTAAGGAATCATCCTGGGAGCCATGTGCCGTAATCTGCTGCCTGGAAAAGCCAGGAGGCTCTGAGTCAGTTATGTAAAGACAGGGCTGGGTGCTGAGATGGGTGCCCAGGTGGGTGCCAGGGAGGGTGGCAGCACGGGAAGGTCTTGGTGGTTGCTACACACAACAGGCAGCCCCTCATCTGCTCCTGAAACACTGCGGGTACATGATTTCATTCCTGTGGAAAAGAACAGGAATTCTCCTGCAGGAGCTCATGGCTGAAATTAGAATATAAAATGCAAATTTGATACATGCGAGGATGGCTCCTAGGCAAAAGCTGCCAGTACAAACAGGACCCTAATCCCCTAACACTAGCACCCTAACCCTAAAACTCTAACCCTAACCCAATACTAACCTATAAGCAGAAACCTAACTCTAAAACATAACTCTGAAGATAAAAAAAATCCCTACCGCAAAAAAACCCTAATTCTAACCCAAAATCTAACCCTAAAGGCTAACAATAATCCTAACAAAATCCCTAACCCTAAATCATAACGCGAACCCAAACCCATAACCCTGAAGCTAAAACAAAAACCCAAATCAAAAGCAAACCCAACCCCTAACCATAACCCTAACCAAACACTTAACCCTCTCTGTACTATCCCAAACCCTACCCCTAATCGTGACACCGACCCCAACCCCCAACCCTAACCTTACCCACCAAGACCTGCTGGTCCTGGCAGCTTTCATCTGGGAGCAACCCTTGGACATTCACAATTTTAGGAGCCAGAATCCCACATCCGGCCCCAAGGCGCCTGGCAGGGCAGCAGAGGATTCCTGTTATCCACAGGAGGAAAAACCCAACACCCCAGAGTCTTGGGGGCAGAGGAGAGGCACCCCTGGGAGGCCAAGGCCAGTTAGACCAGTCGGTTCTGGCATCTTTCATCCGGGAGCAATCCTCAGACGTTCCCAGTTTATGGAGTCGAAATTCAACTTCTGGCTGTGGGTACTGGGCTGCAAAGGACAGCTTTTCTGCAGAGGAAGGAAAGCAGGGCCCCCCAGTGCCTCGGGGGCAGCCAAGATGAGGTTCCTGGGAGGCCGGGGCAAGCCAGGCACGTCAGTTCTGGCAGCTCTCGTCCGGAGCAGTCCTCGGACGTTCGCAGGTTTAGGAGGTGGAATCCCATTGTCCGCCTCAGGCGCCTGGCTGTGACAGAAGGGTCTTTTCCGTGGGAAGTAAAGGCTGGTGCCCCAGGGTCTTGGGAAGAGATGAGAGGTGGCCCCTGGCAGTCTAAGGCCAGCCAGACCTATCGGTCCTGGCAGTTTGGGAGCAACCCTCGAACTTTTGCACTTTTAGGAGGTGTATTTCCACATTGGACTGCTGGTATTGGCCTGGAAAGATGGCTTTCCTCCACAGGAAGGAAAATCCAGCACCCAGTGTCTCTGGAGCAGCTGAGAGGTGGCCCTCGGGAGGCCACGGCCAGGCAGATCCATGGGTCCTGGCAGCTTTTGTCTGGGAGCGATCCTCGAATGTTTGCAGTTTAGGAGGGGGAATCCTGCTCGCATCTCCGGGCGCCTGGGCGTGAAGGAGGGCTTTATTCCACAGGGAGGGAAGTCTGGCAACCCAGTGTCTCAGGGGCAGCTGAGAGGTGGCTCGCAGGAGTCCAAGGCCAGCCACACCCTGGCAGATTTCATCTGGCAACGATCCTCAAACATTCCTAATTTTAGGAGGCGGAATCCCACTCTCCTCCATGAGTGCCCTGCTTGTTTCCACAGGAGGGAAAGCCTGGCGCTCCACTGCCTCGGGGGAAGATGAGAGGCAGCCCCCGGGAGTTCAAGCCCAGCCAGACCTGTTGGACCTGAATGCTCTTGTCTGGGAGCAATCCTTGGACATTTGCAGTTTTAGGAGGCAGAATCCCACTTTTGGCCATGGAGGCGGCAAAGGATGGCCCTTTCCCACAGGAGGGAACGCCTGGCCCTACCTTTGCCATGCCCTGCCCGGCCTTGTCTGCTTCTCCTAGGACTCTCCTTGCCTTGCCTACCTCTCTCTTGCCTTGCCTCGTCAACCCAACCCTTGATTTTCCTTGCCCTGCTTCCCCTCCCTTACCTGGAATTGCCTTTCTCACACAGCCCCTACTTTGACTTCCCATCCTGGGTGTCTCCAAAAATGTGCATTGTGTTCCACATTTCTCCTCTCTCAATCCACGCAGTTGGTGTTACTGTCCCTTTAGGGCCATGGGGTGTTTTACTCTGGTTTGCCGAGGTGGGAGGTTTTGGGGGGTCCCTTGAAAAGACAGGGACAGGCACACACAGAGCTCTCTTTTTTGTTCTTGCCCAGATGCCAAGAGAGTTGCCTGGGGCAGGTTTCCCAAGCCCAGTCAGCGAGAGGCAGAAGATCTCTTTTGTTCCTCTCTGGGTGTTGGAGAATCTCAATACCTTTTTTGGCCGCTCCTGCTGGGGTAACTAATGAGAGATAGTTTCTTCGAACTTTTTTCCTAACCCCCCTTGCCTTGTCTTCCCGACCCCTCCTTGTCCTTCCTTCGGCTCCCCTGCCTTGCATTGCCTTTCTCACCCACGCACCACCTTGACTTCCCTACCCCTTTTCCCCTGGCTTTGCCTTGCCTTGCCTGCTCCTCCTATGATTCCTCTGCCTTGCCTCCCCCTCCCTTGCCTTTCCCTTCCCAACATTGCATTTCCTTGCCATTCCAGGCCATCTCTTGCCTTGCTGTGCATGCTCCAACTTTGCACTTCCTTACTGAGCCCTCTGTGTCCTACCCTTGCCCTTCTTACCCCTTCACTGCCTCGTTTTGCCTTGCTCACCCATTCCCCACCTTGACTTCTTTACCCCTTTTTTCCTGGCCTGCCCTTCCCTTGCAAGCCTCTCCTCTGACTTGCCTTCTCTTGCCTCCCTCAACCTTGTCTTGCCTTGCAAACCCACCCCAGGCCTTGCCCTGCTTACCTTTCCCTTCCCTGCCATGGCCTTACTACTCATCCCCCACCTCATCCTCCTCACCTCGTCCGTCTCTGTCTTTACCTTGCCTTCACTGCCTGGCCTTTGCCTTGCCCTGCCCTGCCCTGCCCTGCCTACAACTTCTGGGCCTTCTCTCGCCTGCCACTCCACCCACCCTTTGGGTTCCTCCTTCTTGCCCTGCTCTTGCCTTGCCTTGCCTGCCCCAACCCTGCATTGCCTTAGCAACACATCTGCCACCTTGCCTTGAACAGTGTTGCATCTCCATCCCTCTCCTCGACTTTCCTTCCCTTTTCTTTTCTGGCCTTGCCTGCCCTGCCCTGCCCTTCCTTTGACCTGCCTTCTTTGCATCCCACTCCCATCTCTTCCCTACCCTTTCCTTGCCTTGCCTTGAATTAGCTACAACTCCCTTGCCTTGCCTTGCCTTTCATTGCCTTTCTCCCTTGCCTTGCCTTGCCTTGCCTTGCAAACCAGCCTCTTGCCCTGCTCTTCCCTGCCTACCCCTCTTGCTTGGCACGGGCTTGCACACCCATCCCCTCCCTTGCCCTGCCTCTCCTACCCCAACCCCGCATTGCGTTACCGACCCCTCTGTCTCCTTCCCTTGACCTTCCCACCACTCCTTTGCCTGGCAGTGCCTTGCTCACTCATCCCCCACCTTGACGTCCCTTCCCTCCTTCCTTGCCTTGCCTTGTCTTGCCTGCTCCTCTTATAGCTCATTGCCCGGCAAACCCGCCCCTTGCTTTGCCTAGCTCTGCCTACACTTCCCTTCCCTTGCTTTGCCTTTCATACCCATCCCTGCCTTGACCTGCCTATCCCTTTCTTCCCACACTTGCCATGCCTTGTCGTCCTTCCCTTCCCTTCCCTTCCCTTCCCTTCCCTTCCCTTCCCTTCCCTTCCCTTCCCTTCCCTTCCCTTCCCTTCCCTTCCCTTCCCTTCCCTTCCCTTCCCTTCCCTTCCCTTCCCTTCCCTTCCCTTCCCTTCCCTTCCCTTCCCTTCCCTTCCCTTCCCTTCCCTTCCCTTCCCTTCCCTTCCCTTCCCTTCCCTTCCCTTCCCTTCCCTTCCCTTCCCTTCCCTTCCCTTCCCTTCCCTTCCCTTCCCTTCCCTTCCCTTCCCTTCCCTTCCCTTCCCTTCCCTTTCTTTGCCTCTCCTCACCTCACCTCACCTCACCTTGCCTTGCGTTGCCTTGCCACCACAGCCCGTGGCATAAATCAAACCTCTCCTGATGGGAGAGAGTTTTTAAAGTCCTTGCCAGGAGTTAGTTTGAGAGACAAATGGAGACTTTTAGTCTTTGCTGCTGCTAGATAGTTGTTTATTAAGTCTTATCAAAGAAACAGAGTCACTAGCATGATCCACACACAGCACAGAGCAGAGGATGCAGGAGAAAGCTGAATTATCAAGTTTTACACAGCCTTTTAAAGATAATTTAACCAATGGTTACTAAAAACGTACATTATTTTCACTTTCCTACCAATTATTCAGTAACACAGGCAGGAACTGTGGAATTCTTTGTCCATCCCAAATTACTTTTACTGCAGAACATGGAGTAGTAGAAAAAGAAGGTTTGGAGAATAACAACAATCCTCCATTTTGATGTTTTTTGCTCTTATCTATTTATTACAAGGAGAAGCCCAAAACCTCTAAATTTTTCACCCTGTGACAATCTCACTTATCTATCACCTAATTCACACCACTGTATTTTCTAGCTCTTGTCTGATCGTTGGCAATTTTTTCCATGGACCAAGGTCAAAACAGTGTTGTTCAGGGGGGTAAAAACCCTTCAAAACAGGCAGAGAAATATTCTTGGCACTCTGGGCTCCTACACCTTGCCTTGCCTTGCCTTGCCCTGCCCTGCCTCCCTGTCCCTGCCTTGCCTTGCCTTGCCCTGCCTCGCCTTGTCTTGCCTTGCTTTGCCCTGCCTTGTCTTGCCTTACCTCCCTGTCCCTGCTTGGCCTTGTCTTGCCTTCCCTTGCCCTGCCTTGCCTTGCCTTGCCCTGCCTTGCCCTGCCCTGCCTCCCTGTCCCTGCCTGCCCTACCCATCCCTTACCTTCCTCTGCCTTGCCTCACCTACAACTTCTGGGCCTTCTCTTGCCCTGTTTTGCTTTCCCCTCGCTGCTCTTGCCTTGCCTTTCCTACCTCTCCCCTGACTTGCCTGGAATTGCCGACACTCCCATGGCACTGCCTGGCCTGCACCAGAGCAGAGCGAGGGCGTGGCAGGCGAGGCAATGCAAGGCAAGGCAGATGCAGGCAAGGGAAGGCAGAGCAAGGGTGGGCTAGGCAGAGCTAGGCAGTGGCACTGAAGGCATGGCAAGCCGAGCGACTCCAAGTGGATTTTTTGGGAAGCAAAGGATGTAGTCCCAGTGTTGGGGGAGCAGCTGGTAAGGTACCCTGGGGAGGTAAATGCCGGTGAGACGTTTCTGTCCTGGCGCCTTTGGTGTAGGGGCACTGCTTGGACTTGGATTTGATACTGGAGGTGCTGTCCAAGTTTGAGTTGGTGCACAGCTGAAAGAGGAGGCCAGTGCTTTTCCATGGGAAGGAAAGCGTGTAGCCCCTGTGTTTCAGGTGCAGATAAGAAGCTGCCACGTGCAGGTAAAAGGCAGCAGCATCTTTCTGTCCTGGCATATTTGGTGAGGAAGCATTTCCTGGACTTGTACAATTAGGGAGCTGGTATGCATCTTTTGAAGGTGGTCTCAGGTTCAATCTAGCATGTCGTTTGCACCTTCAGAGGTGGCCTCTTAAAATTTTGGCAGTACATTTCTTTTGGGCAAGTTAAGCAGCTATGCTGAGTCTTGGTGTGCAGCTGGTATCGTGCCCAGGGCAGGTAATGCTCAGAAACAGTTTTCTGGCACCTTTGTTACAGGATCAATCCCTGGATGTTTTCTGCTTTGAAGGAGGGATCCCATTTCTTTTGAGATGGTCTCGTAGTTCCTCTCTTTGGCAAGGAAACCACTTTTGGATCCACACTTTGGGTGGTCGTGGTGAATTTAAAGGCTCTCCCCAACAGGCATTTCTGTTGGAACTGTTACAGTGGGAATGCAAAAGCCAGGCTGTTGAGCTGCTTCTCCCGGTACCTTTCGTGTGGGAGCCATCCCTGGTGCCGTTCAGTTTGGATCCCGATTCCGTGCGCCTGAGGCTTAGGAGGGTACACGGAGCTGAGAAGGAAAAGCGCAGATACCAGGGCGGGTTCCATGGGTTGGCACCGGAGGCGCTCTCTCAGCTGACACTTCTGCGAGCTATGGTTTTGCCGGATGTTTTCAAGTTTGTCACCGGACTCAGCGAGAATGAAAAAACTTCTTAGCGCCGAGGAGCTCGTGTGTCCTCTTGAGTGGGGTGCAACTAAGAGTTTGTACTTGGAAGGAGAAGATCAGCGCGATCTCTCTGTGCTGACCCGGTGCATTTGAGAGCAGGGACGTCTGCAACTCGGATGCACGCGTTGGGTGATTCCGACGAGCGAGGTGCGTTCGCTTCCTTTGCAAGTCCGCAGCGGCATCGTGTGGTTGTTTGGATGAGCGCTGACAGTGCCCAGGTAAATCCAAGCGCTTTTCTGGCCCGGCCCCGTTCGTGTGGGAGCAGTGGGAGCGGGGGCTCCTTTGTGGATCCTGGCTCCGGGAGGCTGAACGAATGTGATCGTGCCTACAGCTGGGAAGGAAGACGAATCGTCTCATTGTCGGCCGTGCAGATCATAGGCTGCAAAAGGAAGGAGAATTCCAGCACCGCCTCTTTCCCCGGGAACCTTGTCTGTGGGACCGTCTGCGGAACGTCCCCGGCTTTGTAGCTGCACTCTGGGAGACGGAAAGGACGTGAGTGTACCCAGAGCTGAGCGCACAGAGCTGCGTGTGCTGCACTTTCTGAGCTGCAAGGAGAAAGTGAAGACCGGTGCTTCCTTTTTGTTCTGGGACCTTTGGGATGGGAGCAATTGCTGGGCACAGTAAGTGTTGAAGCTGGGCTCTGCAAGAGTGAAAGACGGGGATGGTCCATGCGGCTGAGCAGGGAAGTGCAGAACTCCGGGGGGATGTGCTGCTTTTCACAGGATGCGAGGTACATTTGGAGACAGCAGCAGCCGGCTGAGAGGGCACCTTTGGTGACCAGTCTTTACCCTTGAGGCAGTTCCGTTGGGTTCGGGAGCTCTGTAGGACTGAAAGAAAGAATGGACATGGAGTTTGGAAGGAGAGCTCCTAGCCCCGGGGCACATGGTGCTGTTGATATCCTTCAAAGAGAACGTGGAACCCAGAACGTTGTCTCCTCTGCTGTTTCCAGAGGGAAATGATGGAGCTGCGTTCAGCGAGAGAGCAAAAATGTGAACGTGTGCTTTTCTTCTCGGCTACGTTTACCTTAAGATTCTTTGCACCTCGGAGTCTAAAGCTAAACGGAACTCGGCACTGTCAGCGCTCATCCAAACAACCACACGATGCCGCTGCGGACTTGCAAAGGAAGCGAACGCACCTCGCTCGTCGGAATCACCCAAGGCGTGCATCCGAGTTGCAGACGTCCCTGCTCTCAAATGCACCGGGTCAGCACAGAAAGATCGCGCTGATCTTCCCCTTCCAAGTACAAACTCTTAGTTGCACCCCACACGAACTCCTCTGCCCTCGGGGCTGTGGCGCCTCAGGCGCCAGAAGCGGGGTGGGGCCACGGGGAGCAGCCAAAGGGCTGCTGGTGCGCTTGGGGGGCAGGACACAGACCGAAGGGCTGCAGCCGCTGGCTGTGGCCACGGCTGTGGGGCACGGCGACTCCCCCGGCACCCCTGGCTACCACCCCCGCCCGAGTACCCCGGAGGGCGGCGGGACGGTGCGAGCCCGTCAGCGCCGGGGCCTCGGCCCTGCTCTTGCCCCTTCTTATTTCCCCCGGATTGGTTTCTCATCTCTTCTGTGCTCCCGCTCTTCCCAAAACCACGCTCTCTCTCCCGACCCGCGCCAGCTGCGGCACGACACCTGCACGGGCTAAGGGGAATGCCGCGGGGCTGGCGAGGGCGGCGGCACGGACGGGCCCGCTCGCCACTGCCGAGGGCTGCAGCGAGCGAGGGAGCGCTCGGAGGATGCCCCGGCTCCCTGGCTGCCGCTCGGCACCGCGCACCGAGCGAGCCGCCGCTGTTGTGCTGAGCCTGAGCTGGGGCCGAGGAGCCCGTTTGGCGGCCGGGCGAGCAAATGCCCGTTCCTGGGAACGGCCGCGAGCCCCCCGCCCCACACGGCCGCGAGCCCCCCGCCCCAAACGGCGGCGTCGCCCGCGAGCCGGGAGTTCTGCATCGCTCCCGCCGCCCAAGCGCCGCCGCAGCCGGGCCAGCAGCCGCCGCTGCCCTCTGGCCGCTCTCTGTCTCGCTTTTTCTCGCTCTCCTGGCCCAAAAGCCACGCCGGCATTGCGGCTTTGCAGCCCGGCTTTGCCGGAGCCAGCACCGCATCCCCTGCCCGGCTCTCCCGAAAGCCCGAAGCTGCCGGCTCGCTCGGAGGGACGCTCCCAGCGCCTCCGCCTGCTACGGTTGGTTTTGGGGAGCAGGGGAATGGGAGAAAAAAAAAGAAACAAATAGCATCAAACTGAAGGAAGGTGGTGGCGGGGATGGGACGGGACGGGAAGGAATGGACGATACGACTTCAGGTTCTTTTGTCGAGCTGTTGGACGCCGAGAGCTTGTCCTACGACTCGTGGCAGATGGGAGAAACAACCCCGCTTGGTGGGATGGCAGGACTGGATTTGGGTTGTTTCAGGACGGGGAGGCGATGTTGGTTTCTCTCATTCTTTCGGTGACCAGTAGCTCGCTGGGCAGTGCCAGCCCGGCTGGCTTTGGGTGGCACTGGGGCACGGGGCTTAGAGGGAATTTTCCCGAGGCTCCGGGCCGCTAAAGCCCCCCGGGACAGGCGTTGCTGCTCCCGTGCCCAACGCCCCAGGAACGGGTCTCACGCAGCGGCACCGGGAGCACCCAGGCCCAGCCCTGTCCCGGTGCCAGGCAGTGGCTGCGCCTCGGGGACCCTCAACCCTCTCCCTCTTCTTCCTGCAGCATCTGCCCCGTCCGTTGCCTCCCCTTCCCGTGAACGCCGCCAAGCGCCGAGGCATGGTGTGCCCCAGCCCCGGGCTCAGCTCTCAGGTGCAATCGAGCTCCAGCGAGGAAGAGCAGCATGGTGGCGAGCCAGACCTGCTGTGGCTGGCCGACCTCACAGGCGCCCACATCGGCTTGGCCCCGATCTGCGAGGACCCCGAGGATCGCTGCAGCATCTGGGAGAATCTGGTGAGTCTGGTGGACTTCCAGTGCCCAGGCTTTCCCCTGACCTCTGAGGAGCTGTGCCAGTACATCGATATTCCCCACACGCCCACGTCCTCCTCCACCACCACGAGCACCGTGACCACGCGCCAGGCCGTGCCCCAGCCCCCTCTGCCCACGGGGGACATCGACTACAAGAGCAACGCGCACGTCAGGCCGCCCTACTCCTACGCCACCCTCATCTGCATGGCCATGGAAGCCAGCAAGAAGCCCAAAATCACCCTCGCAGCCATCTGCAAGTGGATCAGCGACAACTTCTGCTACTTCCGCCGTGCCGATCCCAGCTGGCAGGTAGGAGGAGATCTGGAGCCCTCTCTGGACTGCCCAGGGTTCTTTCCACAGCCTCCACCCTGCCTGGCAGGGTCCCGTGGCCGTGCTGGATGGCACTGGCAGGAGAGTGGCAGCTGCTGGGCAAGGGCTGGGACAGGAGAGAGCTTGGCTGCGCACAAACGCCACGGCCGCAGGGCTGGCAGAGGGAAAGAGCCCTGCTGGGGGAGAGCCTGGGGCCAGTTTGGGAGCAGGAGGTGCCCGTTGGGTTCGTGGCCCCTGAGGTCCTCTTGGCCTCTCGTTGCCGACCTTCCTGGAGCTCTTGTGGGGTCCCAAGGCCCTCGGGGCTGAGCACACGTGCAGAAGACGCCAGGTTGAGCGTCCCTGAGTGCTGAGGACTGAGCACAGGACGGGAGGGATGGAGATGCCACTTGCTGGACAAGTCCCTGGCTGGGCAGGTGCCGAGCACAAGCGCTGCTGCTGCTGCTGCTGGCCAAGCAGGGCAGGGCGCTGGGCTCCTGGCCCCAGGCACAGGCCAAGGAGGCTCCGGTGCCGGCAGCAACTGCTGAGAGTTGCAGAGGGAAGCCTAAGAGAGGTCAGAGAGGGCTGCTGTCCCCAGAGAGCACGAACATGTCCTCAGGGGCAAGGGGACAGCCCCCAGGCTCGCCAGCTTTGGGCACAGCCCCAGAGCGGCTTTTCCCAGCCCCTTTGGCTCGCTGCCTTCCTCCTCTGGCCCGGGATGCTTTCTAGGAGAGGATAGGGCAGGACAGGACAGGGCAGTAGGGCCCTGGATGGGTCCTGCCCCTGCTTGGGTTCTTGCTGGCCCAAATTTGCAGCAAGCCCACAATCCTGGGCAGCCGTGATCACCCAGCCAGGGCTGGGCACACCGGCTCCAAACATCCTGCCCAGCCATTGCCCACCTTCTCCCCGACCCTGGGGTCTCCAGCAGGCCTGGAAGCCCATCACTGGTGAGACAAGCCCTCCCGGTCCCTCTCAGAGCCACCTGGCTGCCCCAGCCTTCCCTGGGCTTGGGCAACTCTGGGAGTGCTTGGCAAGTAGGATCTGGCTGCTTTGGCTTGGCTTTGGGGAGCCCAGGCTGGGGCATTGCCCAACAACTGAATTTCCTTTCTTTTGGGTTTTTTGCTGCACTCCAGGCACATACAGGGATTCAGGGGATTTCCTTCAGGGCACGCAGCAGCCTGGCACACCTTGATGTTGCCATTTCTGCTTTCTTTTACCAAGGGGCCTCCCTGAAAAATGTGCTTTTTGCAGCAGACTCCGCACAGGTCTGCCCCCAACAGCAGACAGGCATTCAGCCCTGGGGTTTGTTCTCTTTTGCATCTAGAGCTCCATCCGGCACAACCTCTGCATCAACAAGCGCTTCATCAAGGTGCCCCGGGAGAAGGGCGAGCCAGGCAGAGGTGCGTTTTGGAAGCTTCACCCCCGATATGCTGAGCAGCTCCAGAGCAGCACCTCCAAAGAGCTTCCAGAGCCAGCCTCCACCAAAAGAGCCCAGCAAGAAGCACAGCGTGTCCTCAGCCCGGCCACTCTGGCCTGCAGCTCCCAGAGCAGCCTCGAGGTAGGCGCGGAGCTGCAGCAGCTGCTGCAAGAGTTTGAAGAGTTTGAAAGCAGCCACAGCTGGAACCCTGTGGAGAACGAAGCGGGGCAGCAGCAGCAGCACAACCAGCCCTGGCCCACGCCACTGGCCGAGGTGTCTTGGCTTCCCAGCTCTGCCTCGGGGCCCCAGGAAGAGCCGAGCGAGCTGATGGAGCTGAAGGGCAGCACTGACTGGGAGGCTCTCCTTGACTTTGCCCCGGAGCAAGGAGACTTCTCCGCCCTTGAGCACCTGGAGCTCCCACTTCCCACCCCGCCCGGTGTTGTGCACCCAACAGCACAAGGGCAGCAGCAAGTCCTCCCCGAAGGCAGCCCCACCAAGCTGGGCTTGGACGAAAACCTGATGGCCACAGCTTTCCTGGAGGCTGTCTGGCACGAGGAGATGAGAGACAGCCCCTCCGACGGCATCCCCACTGTGCAGGGGGCTGAAAACATCCAGGCCTCTTTGCCAGAGGGGGATGCCATAGATTGGGAATCTCTGGCCCACATAGGAGTCTATTAGAGATGGGAGATGGTACAAGATTAGATTAGATTAGAATAGATTAGATTAGATTAGATTAGAGTAGATGGATTTAGGGGGGGCTTTCTGGGTGGGATGTAGGAGGGGCCTTGGGGGTGGGTGTAGATGGTTTTATGGACAAGGTTTCTTTTTGCTGCTTTCTGTTCTGTTTTTTGCTTGGGGAACGCTGTGAAGAGCCGCACAGATAGTTCACCACTCTAATTTGTTTCATTTTATTAACAATTTTTAAGAGATAAAGAAAACAAAGTAGAGAAGAACTCCCCTTTTACCTTCTAGTTTCCCTTCAGCACCGCCTGACTCTGCCTGAGCCTCTGCCCTGCAGGCAGGGACGGGAGATCTGCCCTGCCCAGCGCTGCTCCCACACCCAGCCCCAGCACAGGGCAGCTCTCAGCTGCTTCCACGCGGGCACAGCAATTCCCCAGCGGGAAACTGAGGCACGAGCCAGCACCAGCGTGCCCGCGGATCCACAGCCGCGGGCTGTGACACGAGACACGAGAGCGGCTCTGCTCGGTGTGCTGAGACCCGGCAGCCTCGCAAATCCCCTTCCCTGCCCCTGCAGGCAGCTCCTGGGGCTGACACGGAGCCAGGGCCGGGGTCCGCCCCCAGCTGGCCCTGGAGATGCTCTGAGAAGCCCAAGTGGCTTCGGGGCCCTCGTGGTCCTGGGCAGTGATTTTATTAGAGATGGGAGATGATGGACGATAGATGATAGATTTTAGACGTTAGATGGTTGATTATAGATTATAGATTATATAGATTACATGGATTATATAGATTATATAGATTATAGGTGGTAGATGGTACATGATAGATGATAGATGACAGATGATAAAATGATAGATGATAGAAGATAGATGATCGAAAATAGATTATAGAAGATAGAAGATAGAAGATATAGATGATAAATGATAAATGATAGATGGTGGATGAGATTAGATTGAATTAGATGAGATTAGATGAGATGCACTTCAGAAGGGCTTTGGGGGTGGGTGTAGATGTTTATATCAACAAGGTTTCTTTTCGCTGCTTTCTGTTCTATTTTCTGCTTGGGGAATGATGTTGAAGAGCTGCACAGATACTTCGCCACTTAAACTGTTTCCTTTTTATTAACAATTTTTAAGAGGTATAATAAAGAAAGTAAAGCAGAAAATAACTGCATCCTGAGTGTTTTGTAGCTGGTGAACAAGTTTTTTCCAGCAGGCCTGATCTCCGAAATGCACCACCACCTTGGGGCACAGATGGGGCTTTGTACTGATGGAGCCAGGCTGGGAGAGCTGGGGGTGCTCACCTGGAGAGGAGAAGGATCCAGAGAGACCCTGGAGGCCCTTCCAGGGACTAAAGGGGCTCCAGGAGAGCTGCAGAGGGACTGGGGACAAGGGCCAGAGGGGACAGGACACAGGGAATGGCTTCCCAGTGCCAGAGGGCAGGGCTGGATGGGATTTTGGGAAGGAATCCATCCCTGGGAGGGTGGGCAGGCCCTGGTACAGGGTGCTCAGAGCAGCTGGGGCTGCCCCTGGATCCCTGGCAGTGCCCACGGCCGGGTTGGACATTGGGGCTGGCAGCAGCCTGGGACAGTGGGAGCTGTCCCTGCCCACGGCAGGGGTGGCACTGGATGAGCTCAAAGGTCCCATCCCACCCAACCCACGCTGTGGTTTTGTGATTTGGAGGTCTCAGGGTGTGGTGGTTCAGCTGCCACCACTCCTGGCACGACCTTCATCCCACCCACAGCAGCTGCTGGCTCTGCCCGTCACCATCCTGAGCTCTGCTGGGAAATGGGGCTGGCTGGCTGCTTCCCAAACATCTCCACGGGGAGTTTTGTGGGGTGCAAAGCCATGGAGCAAACCCGACCCCAGAAAGGATGGGACACAAATGTCCCCGATGCTTTGAATGCTGCCCCAGCCCATCCTGTGCCAGGCCTGGAGCTCACCACGTCCCCGTGCCCCGGGCATCAGGGACAGGGTCCCCTCCACAGTGGGGCCTGGGGTCTCCTGGGGGTCTGAGCATGGGGTGGGGGGGCAGATGACCTGCAATAAATAATACAATAAAGAGTTAGAATTGAAAAAAATTAATAAAAAATAATAGAAATGATCATAAAAAACGAAAGAAATCTAGAAATAAAGACTGTCGATAAAACAAAGAGATAAAAACGTAGAAATAAATAATGATGTTATTAATAATAAATAATTATAAATTATTATTATTAATAAATAATCATTTGGTAATAAATTGTTAATAAAGACAATAATAAAATGAATAATACTAAAATTAATAATAAAGAATAATGACAATAATGATGATGATGATAATAATAATTAAATGATAATATAATAATAATAATAAAGAAACCAGAAGTAAAGGCTGGCACTGAAGAGCCCGAGGGTTGGTGGAGAAGGAGGTGGGGGGAATTTGGGGCACCATGAAGCACCACTCGCTCACCACAGCTCTGGCCCCGCCAGGAGGGAAATTTGAGACTAAAGCGTATCCAGGCAGGGAAATTATTTTCCAGAATGAAAGGCAAAACCCCTCAAAACCTCCCAAAATTCAGCTTTCTTTGCTCAGCCCAGTGCCCGTTCCAGCCCAGGCCCTGCAATGCCCCATGGGGGCACACTGGGATGGGTAAAATGGGTAAACTGGGATGGGGGCACTGGGCACACTGGGATGGGGGCACTGGGACCGAGTTGGTTTTGCTCAGCCTGGTTTTTGGCAGTGGGGGGCACAGAGGTGGCTGCTGTGAGAAGCTGCCAGAAGCTTCCACCGTGTCTGGCAGAGCCAAGCCCTGGTGGCTCAGAGGATGGACACAGCACTGGCCAAGGCTGGGCCAGTCAGAGACGGCGGTAACGCCTCTGGGATAAGAGATTTCAGAAGAAATCAAAGCAAAGGTGGTGGCAGAGTTTTAATTCCAGCCAGAGAAGAGCAGGGTGAGAACACGAGAGGGAAACGACGCGGAGACACCAAGGGCAGGGGGGAAGGAGGGGCAGGAGGAGCCGGAGCCGAGATTCCTCTGCAGGCCGTGGTGAGATCCCTGGGGATCCCCGGGGGATGCAGAGATCCACCCGCAGCCCCTGGGGATCCATGGGGATCCAGAGATTCATGGGGGATGCAGAGATCCACCCGCAGCCCCTGGAGATCCATGGGGGGTGCAGAGATCCACCCACAGCCCCTGGGGATCCATGGGGGGTGCAGAGATCCACCCGCAGCCCCTGGAGATCCACGGGGGGTGCAGAGATCCACTCGCAGCCCCTGGAGATCCACGGAGGATGCAGAGATCCACGGGGGACACAGAGATCCATGGGGGATCCAGAGATCCACCCACAGCCCCTGGGGATCCATGGAGGATGCAGAGATCCATGGGGGATGCAGAGATCCCCCCGCAGCCCCTGGGGATCCATGGGGATCCAGAGATTCATGGGGGATGCAGAGATCCCCCCGCAGCCCCTGGGGATCCACAGGGAATCCAGAGATCCATGGGGGGTGCAGAGATCCCCCCGCAGCCCCTGGGGATCCACAGGGAATCCAGAGATCCATGGGGGGTGCAGAGATCCCTCCGCAGCCCCTGGGGATCCACAGGGAATCCAGAGATCCATGGGGGGTACAGAGATCCCTCCGCAGCCCCTGGGGATCCACAGGGAATCCAGAGATCCATGGGGGGTGCAGAGATCCCCCCGCAGCCCCTGGGGATCCACAGGGAATCCAGAGATCCATGGGGGGTACAGAGATCCCCTCGCAGCCCCTGGGGATCCCCGGGGGATCCAGAGATTCATGGGGGATGCAGAGATCCCCCCGCAGCCCCTGGGGGAGTCCCTGCTGGAGCAGGAGATGCCTGGGATGAGGCTGGGACCCCGTGGGAGCCCCGTGGACAGAGGGGCCCCGCTGGAGCAGCCTGTCCTGGCAGGGCTGACCCCGGGGCAGAGTGACCCCGGGGCTGCAGCGGTGTGAGGGGGCTGCAGAGGGGTGAGGGGGCTGCTGCCGGGGGATGCATAGGTTTGAGGGGGCTGCAGCGGTGTGAGGGGGCTGCAGAGCTGTGAGGGGGCTGCAGAGTTGTGAGGGGGCTGCAGAGGTGTGAGGGGGCTGCAGCGGTGTGAGGGGGCTGCAGAGGTGTGAGGGGGCTGCAGAGGTGTGAGGGGGCTGCAGCGGTGTGAGGGGGCTGCAGAGGTGTGAGGGGGCTGCAGCGGTGTGAGGGGGCTGCAGCGGTGTGAGGGGGCTGCTGCCAGGGGATGCAGAGGTGTGAGGGGGCTGCAGAGCTGTGAGGGGGCTGCTGCCAGGGGATGCAGAGCTGTGAGGGGGCTGCAGCGGTGTGAGGGGGCTGCAGAGGGGTGAGGGGGCTGCAGCGGTGTGAGGGGGCTGCAGCGGTGTGAGGGGGCTGCAGAGCTGTGAGGGGGCTGCTGCCGGGGGCTGCAGAGCTGTGAGGGGGCTGCAGAGCTGTGAGGGGGCTGCTGCCGGGGGATGCAGAGGTGTGAGGGGGCTGCAGAGGGGTGAGGGGGCTGCTGCCGGGGGATGCAGAGGTGTGAGGGGGCTGCAGAGGGGTGAGGGGGCTGCAGAGCTGTGAGGGGGCTGCTGCCGGGGGCTGCAGAGGTGTGAGGGGGCTGCAGAGCTGTGAGGGGGCTGCTGCCGGGGGATGCAGAGGTGTGAGGGGGCTGCAGAGGTGTGAGGGGGCTGCAGAGCTGTGAGGGGGCTGCAGAGCTGTGAGGGGGCTGCAGAGGGGTGAGGGGCTGCAGAGCTGTGAGGGGGCTGCTGCCGGGGGCTGCAGAGGTGTGAGGGGGCTGCAGAGGGGTGAGGGGCTGCAGAGCTGTGAGGAGGCTGCAGAGCTGTGGAGGGGCTGCAGAGGGGTGAGGGGGCTGCAGAGCTGTGGAGGGGCTGCAGAGCTGTGAGGGGGCTGCTGCCGGGGGCTGCAGCCACACTGGAGAAGTTCCTGGAGAAGTCTCCCACGGGAGGGACCCCAGGGTGCAGCAGGGGAGCAGCTCCTGTCCCTGAGCAGCGGGAGAAGGGGATGAACTGCCCACGGCCCCCACCCCATGTCCGTGCCCCCCGGGGGTAGGAGGCGGAGCTGGGCAGGAGGGAGGGGTGGGGGGAAGGTGTTTTCAAGGGTTTGTTTCACTTCTCACTACCCTGCCCCGATTTTGTCGGCAATAAATTCATTTTCTATCTCTAAGCCGAGCCCGTTTTGCCTTCAATGGCCCTGAGGAGTGACCTCTCCTGGTCCCTATCCCAGCTCACGATTCGAGTCTCGCTCCTCCGGCCAGCGCAGAGGGGAGCGGGCGAGCGGCTCTCGTGGGTGCCTGGCCAGCGGCACCCCAGGACAGGGGCGCTCTGGGATGGGGGGCACTGGGCAAACTGGGATGGGGAGGAGCGGGGTCGGTGGGGGGCAAACGGGACTGGTAGGGGGTGAGGGGGCAGTGTGAGGGCAGGGAAGGACACTGGGACCAGTTTCTGGGCAATGAGGGGCTCCGGGGTGCCCCAACCCAAGGGGGTCTGTGCTGCCCCCTCCTCCCCCCATGCCCCCCACACGAGGAGCAACCTCTGTTCCGTTTTGGGGGCCCTGGATGTGCAGGGGCACCCTGGGCTGTCCTGGAGAGCCCCCAGCCCCTGGTTTTAGGCCCCGCATCCCACTGGGGTCCCAATCCACTCACCTGGAGGATTCTCTTCCAGCTCCAGGGGGGTCAGGAAAGCCCCCCACAAACCCGCTCTGCTCCTGGGGAGCTGCAGCCCAGGCACTGGGGGACAGCAGCTGTCAGGGGTGTCTGTCCCTGCACATCCACGGCCCCCCCAATCCCTCCACAGCACCCCAAGCTCCCTCACAGCCCTCTCCCCCTGCTGCCCGCTGTGTCCCCCACTCCCAACGCCTCGGAGTCCCCCCCGGTGCCCCCCACTCGCCCAGGCAGGGTGTCCTGGCCCCCGGGGAACGAGGTTGTTCCCACCCAGGAGCCCCCCCAGCTCTTCCTGGGGGAGTGGGTGAGGGGTACCCCCGAACCCTGCAGAGCCGGGGGGGGAGGGCTGGGCACTGGCAGCACCCCAGCTCTGACCCCGTCCTCCAGCCTGGCACAGCCCCCCACCCCCAGGGACCACAGACAGGCCCCGGCCTGGCACAGAGCCCCTCCCCCAGCCCGGAGGACACCCCCCCTTTCCCTTCCCCTCCCTCTCCCACCACCCTTCCCTCCTGCCCTGCTGGGTGACCTCGGGCCGGGGCACCACCCACGGGATGGGGTCAGTGCCCAACCCCCCGTGCCCCCCGTGCCCCCCGCGCCCCCGCATCTCCACTCACAGGCGGGGGCGGCTCCTCGCTCCTCAGGGCTGCGGTGGGTGAGGGTCCGGCCATGGGTCACCTGCTGTGGGGGAGGGACAGTGTGGGAGACCCCCCCATCCCCTCCCCATCCCCTCCCCAGTGCTCCCCGTTACCCACCCAGGATGGGGAGGGAAGATACCGGGGGGGGCGATTTGGGACAATCGAGGAGTGGGGGGGCAAAAGGGGCAAGACAGGGGACACTGGGGGACACTGGGGGGGCAGAATGCGGGGCAAGGAGCGGGCGAGGGCGACGTGAGGGTGGGCTGTGGTGGGGACGGGCTGGAGGTGCAGGCCGCACTGGGGGGAGCCTGGCACAACCCCGGTTCCCCCCTCCCCCCGGTGCCCCCTGCCCCCGTGCCCACCTGGTTCTGGAGCCCCCGCCCCCGTGTCCCCCCGGTCCCGGTGCCGCCGGGGGGGTTTCCAGGAGCTGGTGCCGCTCTCGGGGCTGTAGAAGAAGCAGCGGCCGCTCTCGGGGTCCCGGTGCCGCTCCCAGGACCCCAAAACCTGCAGGGGGGGCCCTGCGGGCATGGGGGGGCCCGCCCGCTGCCTTCCCCCCGCGGTGCGGGAGATGGTGGGGGGCGCCGGGGGGGGCACCTGGGGGGGGGGGGAGAGGGACCGGAGCTGGGTGGGGCACACGGGCAGTGCCCACAGCACGCCCCAGCCCCTGCTGTGCCCAGACCCCCCCCCCATATCCTCCACTGCCCCCTACCCTGACCCCCCCCCCAGCCTCTGGTGACCCCTTGCTCCACCTCCTGCCACCCTCAATACCCCCCGCTCTGCCCCCTCACCTCCCCAACGCCCCCTGCCCTGTCCCCCCCGTCCCGCCCCCCCCCCGGAACCCCCAAACTCCCCCGCCCCCACTTCCTCCGCTGCCCCGGCGGGCGGGAAACGGCGGGGGGGGGTCGGGGGGGAGGTTTGGGGTGGGATCGGGGGTGCAGGGATGGCATTGGGGGACTGGGGGTGCAGGAGGGGACGGGGGTGCGGGGTTCAGGGAGGGAGGGTGCCGGGGGGGGGGGGTCCGAGGGGAGCAGGTGGGGGACACAGGGTGGGACACAGGGTGTCCGGGGGTCACCAGGCCCCCACTCACCCCAGTGTCCTGCTGGGACTGGCACGGCGCGGGGGGAAGGGGGGCCCCGTCTGGCAGGGGGCTGGTGCTGAGCCCCAGGGCCCGGGGGGGAGCTGGGACCGGGGGGACACCCAGGTTATTGGGGCACCCACCCACCCAAAATAATCCTCCGTGCAGCAAGTTGGGAGCGCAGACACCCCTCCCCACACACACACCCCACCCCGGGCCCCAGCTCCAGTATTCCCAGTGTGTCCCCAGTGTGTCCCCAGTGCCCCCTGCCCTGCGTGCCCGTTGTTTCCCCGTGCCCGCCAGCCTGTGACACTCCAGCCCTTTGTGCCCCCAAAACAGCCCCCAGTGCCCCCGGCCTCAATGTGCCCCCAGTCCCGATGCGCCCCCAGCCCCAATGTGCCCCAGTGCCCCCAGCCCAGCACCCTCAGCGCCGCGCCCCCCGCCCTGAGCTCCCCGTGCCCTCTCAGCCCCACCCTCCCAGTGCCCCCCAACCCCCCCCCCCGCCAGCCCCACGGCCCCTTCCCAGAGCCCCCCCCGCCACACTCACCCGTGGGGGTCTCCGGGCTCTGGGTCCCGCTGTTACCGGGCTCTTCCTCGGCCACGTAGGCAGCGGGGACGAAGAAGGGCCGCGCCCAGGGGGGGTCCCGGGGTCGCCGCACCTGCCACCAGTCCGGGGTAGCCCTGCGGAGCAGCAGCAGCCGCTCCCCCGCGGCCATGGCCACGTCCCTCCCGTCGTCCGCCCGGTACCGGTAACTGTACAGCGCCCGCAGCCACACGGCCCGCCCGGGCCGGCGCCACCGGCACCGCGGCAGCATCGGCAGCATCGGCAGCACCGGCACCCCCGGCAGCACCGGCACCCCCGGCTCTGGTCACCCGCGCACACGGGAAGGGCTCGGGGCGGTGGAACGTTTCCTGCCGCCCCCGCAGCTGGCATGGCCCCAGGATGTGGTGACAGGGGCTGGGAGGTGACACAGGGTGAGATGTGACAGGGGCTGGGAGGTGACACAGGGCTGAGAGGTGACAGGGGCTGGGAAGTGACAAGGGCTGAGAAATGACAGGGGCTGGGGGGTGACACAGGACTGAGAGGTGACACAGACTGAGGGGTGACACAGGGCTGAGGGGTGACAGGGGCTGGGACATGACACAGGGTGAAGGGTGACGGGCTGGGGGGTGACACAGGGTGAAGGGTGACACAGGGCTGGGAGGTGACAGGGGCTGAGAGGTGACAGGGGCTGGGGGGTGACACAGGGTGAAGGGTGACACAGACTGAGGGGTGACACAGGGCTGAGGGGTGACAGGGGCTGGGAGGTGACACAGAGTGAAGGGTGACACAGGGCTGGGAGGTGACAGGGGCTGACGGGTGACACAGACTCAGGGGTGACACAGGGCTGAGAGGTGACACAGGGCTGAGAGGTGACATGGCACCGAGAGGTTACACAGGCTGAAGGGTCAAAATCCTTATTTTCCCATATTTTTCATCCCCATGGATCCCCCACTCCCCCCACCCCCGTGTCCTGGCGGGGGTGACTCCACACCTGACCCCAGATGGATCCCCTGGTGTGGGGCCAGATGGTGCTTCCCCAAAAAACAGGAATTACTGGAATTTATTCTCTCTTACCCAGATTTCGGTGTTACTGGGGCAACCCAAGGCTATCTTTGCATTTTAATATAATTTTTATTGGAATTAATGCACACTAACACCAGGTCTTGGTTGGTCCTGGTGCTTCTGAGTCCCCCTGCTCCTCAAAATCCAGGTGTCCCCTTAAATTCCTCTGAGCTCCCACTGGATTTTTCATTTTTTATTTTCCCTGATTTTGTGAATCCAAAGCTTCTCCTCAATATTACACATTTTTTTCACTCTATTTCCTGAACGACGCCATATTTATGGGGAATACGTAAGTGGAAAAAGAAAAGAAATGGTTAAGTTAGATGTGGGTTGTGGCTGAAAAGGGGTTAAATACCCCCCACCGATGAATTCCTCATGGAGGGGGGGGTCCCCAATTCACAAAAAACAGCAGGAAGGGGGATGGCTCCTACCCTTTGATACCCCAAATCTGCTTCAAAGGGAAACTCTCCAGCTGTCCCCATGTCCCGTGTCAGACAGAGCCACCGAGGAGCTCCCCCAAAGACACCAGAGCCACGATTCCTTTGGGCTTTGACAAACCACCCAGCTCTGGGGTCAGGGATTCCTCGTGCAGGGCGGGGCAGGGGGGGTTTAACCCCCCCAAATCCCTGGAGCCGCCGCTGCTGAGTGGGAAATGCAGGGGGAAAAGCTCTGAGACACTTCAAGGAGGCTGAATTTGGGTCCCCCACGCTCGGCCCTTCCCACCCCTGGAGTCAGCAGGGGCATCCCAGCTCCAACTCCCTCCTGCCTCAACCCACCCCCTGCTCCGGGCAAATCCCAGAACCCCCCAAGGCTCTGGGGAAGGTCCCCCCCAGGGATTTGGGAGGCTCTGGGGGGAGTTTGAGGGAGCTTCTGAAGCCCTGGGGGGGGGGGGGGGGGGCGGGTGTTACATTTAAAGACTGATCAGTAGAGAAAAGGAACAGAGGAAAATCCTCCAGCACCGAGTCACGGCTGCCAAATCCCATGGGAAGCATCCACCAGATCCCACGGGAACATCCCCGGGCCAGGGAGCCGCTCGCTCGCTCTCTCCCACAATTAACGGGATGCAGTTAATTACTGGAATGCCGAAGCCACCTCTCCGAGCTGCCGGCCGCTCTGACGGCTCCGAAGGAAGGGAAAACCCAGCGCCAGCTCCACAAAACGCTGGGATTTTGGCAGCACCGGGCTGGGAATGACCAGGTCGGGGCACAAGGCTGAGGGGAGGGACACGCAGCGGTCACTCCATGGTCCGTCAGGGTGCCAGGCCGGGCTCGGGGGCACGCGGCCGTCACTCTGGAGGCCGGCTGTAGTTGAGGGACAGCAGGACCATGCTGTGGGCCAGGAGAGAAGCTTCGGAGGCTGGAAGAGCAGAGGAGCAGGGTCAGAGACTGGGGGCACTGGGACAGGCACTGGGCAGACTGGGAGGGCTGGGACTGGGATGGGAGTGGCACTGGGGGATGTTGGGCGTGTTGGGGTGGGCACGGGATGGGCCCTGGGTAGACTGGGAGCCCTGTGGTGGGCACGGGGTGGGTTCTGGGGGCACTGGGCAGACTGGGAACACTGGGATGGGCATGGGGGGAGCGCTGGGCTCCTGGTCCCACATTTCCCCTCCCACTCCTGTTTTCTTTTCCTCGGGGCTGAAATCTGCCACCAGAGGTCTGTGGGACAGGGACACCTGGGCGCGGGCTCTGCTCAGGTGTGGGGGCAAGCCTAGATGGGGACAAAGCCCCCCTGTCACCCCAAAATTCCCCAGGAGCCACACTCCCTGTGCCCAGCGAAGGCTTTCGGGTGTCGTCCCCCTCCCAGGGTACCTTGGAGCTCACAGGAGAGCCTGAGCCACTGCTCCAGCCACGCTCGGCACTCGGCCCGGCCCAGGTGAGTGGAGTTCAGCCCACGCAGGTAACAGGCCTGGGGACACAGGGACAGTCAGGGACAGGCACAGGGAACTCCAGCGTCGCACCGGGATCCTGCTGGGGCTCCAGGGGGGGGAAGAGAAGCAGGGAACTGCTCCCCACAGTGCTCAGGTGTGATCCCAGCGTGAAAAACATTTTCCCAGAAGAGAGCAACCACCACCTGCCCAGGGTGGGGCTGGGGGACCCCCTTGTGCCACGTGAGGTGACACAAGCCCAGGACAGGCGTGCTGAGGGGTCCTCACCGCTCGGAGCTCCTCCTCAGAGAGCTGCCCCAGGCCCAGGCGCAGCAGGGCCCGGTCCAGGTGTCGGATCTCCAGGACGTGGCTCCGCAGCCGATAGCGCAGGAAAAAGGCCGGCAGGTGTGGGGTCAGGAACAGCACCTGGCCCAGGGCTCTCTGGGGAGGACAAGGAGAGCGCCTGTGAGGTATCCAACCCCTCCTAAAACAGGGGTGGGATCCATTCAGGTCCTTCCACCTGCCCAAGTGGCTCCAAGCCCCGTCCAACCCGGCCTTGAACACTTCCAGGGGTGGGGAAATCCCTCCCAGTGCCTTCCCATCTTCACAGGGAGGAATTCCTTCCCCAAATCCTCCTCTGGATTCATTCCCAGCAGCTCTACATCCTTCCCACAGATGGAGGCAGCACTGCAGGTGGGGTCTCAGCTGAGCCCCCCTCACCTGCTGCCACGGTGTGGGGATGAGCCCGGGACCCGAGGGCACCTCTGCGGCTTTTCATCTGCACCTGGACTGGTTTTGGGGGCACACCTGAGCAGGTGAGCACCTGCACTGAGCTGAACTCACCACATGATCCACCTGGAGCCTGCTCAGCGCCAGCAGAGACCCAGCGAACAAACTCCTCACGGCCAAGAGCTGGGCCAGGTGGGGCCGGGCACCTCCCTGCACCTGAAAGAGCCCCGGGAGCGCAGGTGACACCTCTGACAGGTGACAACACCTCCCACAGGCCCGAGGGGTGGCGGTGGGGAGGCACCTGGGCACAGAGCTGCTGCAGGAGCTCCCGGGGCTGGGGCTCAGGCAGGGAACGCGCTGCCAGCGCCAGGCTCCGCACCACGGTGGGGTAGGAGCCCCTCCGGATGGAGTCGTAGGCATCCAGGAACTCCACCCGCTGCTTGGGTGTCCAGAACTGGCGGATCAGGAGCTGCCGTGGGAAGAAATACCTGGGAGAAGGCAGGAGACAGGGATTCAGGGAGGGAATGGCAGGGCAGGCGGGTTGCAGGCTGTGGGAAGAGGCCAAGGGGAGTCCTGGGCTGGGGCAGCACAGTCTGACCCCAGGGGCTGCGGGTATTCATTCCCAAAGGGGAAGGAACCAGGGAATCGTTAAGGTTGGAAAAGCCTGAGGTCATCAGGTCCAGCACTGGCACCAGCACTGCCAAGGCCACCACTGACCGTGTCCCCAAGTGCCACATCCACACAGCTGCTAAACGCCCCCAAGGATGGGGACTCCCCCGTGCCCTGGGCAGCCTGTGCCAAGACGGGACTGCCTTTTCCATGAAGGAATTTCCCTAAAATCCAACCCAAGCCTCCCCTCGAGGCTGTTTCCCCTGGTCCTGGCACCTGGGAGCAGATCTCGACCTCCTCCTGGCTGTCCCCTCCTGTCAGGGAGTTGTGCAGAGCCACAAGGTCCCCCCTGAGCCTCCTTTGCTCCAGGCTGAGCCCCCTCAGACCCCTCAGCCTCTCCCGGTGCTCCAGCCCCTTCCCCAGCTCCATTCCCAGCTCCAGACACGCTCCAGCCCCTCAGGGTCTTGAACTGGCGACCCAAAACCAACCCCAGGATTCAGGGTGGGGCCTCAGCAGTGCCCAGCACAGTGGGATGGGCACTGCCCTGGTCCCAGTGGCCACGCTGTGGCTGGCACAAGCCAGGTGCCTGTGGCCTCCCTGCCCACCTGGGCTCATGTCCACTCACCCCGGCTCCTGTCCTGCTGCTCTGTCCCCAGCCTGGAGCATTCCATGGGGCCAAGGTGAGCCAAGGGCAGGACCCAGCACTTGGCCTGGTCAATCCTCATCCCATCAGCCCCATCCCCTCGATCCCACAGATCCAGCCTGGCCCCATCCCTCTGTGGAGCCTTCCTGTCCTCCAGCAGTTCCCCACGTCCCCTCTGAGCTGAGGCCACAGTCAGGGACATTGACTGGGAGCACTGGGGGCAGGGGGCAGCAGAACTGCAAAACCCCAGGGAGGGTCTCTGTGATCATTATTGATTTCATTAAATCACTTTAACGGATTCCATGATTCCAACTCCGGTCCCAGGAGCTGGGATTGCCAATCCAGCACTCAGCTCCTGAGGATCCAGGTGTTTGTCCTCACAGCGAGAGGGAGAGCCCGGGCAGATTCCTGCCTCTGGAAATCCCAACTCCACGGAATTCAGGAACTGGGGACAGTACTCACATCAAGACAATGACCAGGAAGTTGGCGAAGGGCGGGATGGCGATGATCCCGATGGGAATGGCCTTGAGCACATCCCTGCGGAACTGCCTCCAGAAGGAGGGAACAGAGTCAGCACCTGACACCCACCTCCCAAAACTCCCTAAAATCCCCCCCCCCCGGTGCTGGCTGCAGCTCCCACTCCCTGTCTTTAGGCAGGGAATGTGTCACAGAGGAATTCCAGCCCCCCTTCCGTGGGGAGGGAGCGTTCCTGGGGGCTCGGGGAGGCGCACCTGGCGCAGCCGCTCCATGTCGCGGTACGGGAGCTGCTGCGGGCTCAGCCGCTGCCGGGACATCTTGGACTTGATTCTCCTGATTTCCTTCACTTCCAGGAAGAGTGCCTGGACTCCTGCAGGGACAGAACTCCCTCAGGTACTGATTCCCAGGCTGGGGACAGGCAGTGCAGCCACTGTCCCCACTGCTGGAGAAGCAAAATGTGTCCTCGTCCCAGGAGCCACCTCCCAAGCCCCACCTGCTGGGACCCCCCTTTTGGGACCCACCCTTTTGAGACCCCGATGTTTGGATTCCCCCATCAGCACCCCTCTTTCGGGATCCACCTCGTGGGACGCCCCTTTTTGGAACACCCCGCCCTCTTTCAGACCCCCTTTTTTTTGGCCCACCTGTTGGGACCCCTCTTTCAGCACCCACTTTTTAGACCCTCCCTTTGGGGGCCCCCCTGCCTGGGACTCACCTGTTTTGAAGGTGCTGTGCAGGACATAGAACCGGGGGAAGCTCCTCTCCAGGTACCGCTCGTACCTGGCGTTGACCCGCCGGGCTGCGGCGGCCACGGCGGCCACGAGGGCGCGGGAGGCGGCGCGGGTGGAGAGGGAACGCCCCTGGCACCTGCGCACCTGGCAACACACCTGGCACCACACCTGGCACCTGCGCCCCCACCCCCCGCGTCAGCTCGGGCCGGGTTTGAGGCTCCCAAAGCCCCTGGAGAGGTGGAAGGGGGGGAGATGGGACACCCCCGCCCCAGGTCCAGGGGGATCGAGGGGCCCCGGTTGATTTCAGAATTCCCGTGCCGGGCATTGTGGGGCTCGGGCAGGGGAGGGGGATTGGGGAGGGCGGAAACGGGTGGCACCGGGGCAGGGATCAGCACGACGGTAATGGAAAGGGTGTGCGATAACGGGGAGGCACTGGGGGCTGGGGAACGGGGGGGTGGGGACATGGCCAGGGCCGGGGGGTAATGGGAGAGGACGAGGGGGGCAAAGGCGAGGGTTCACGACTGCGGTGGGTGTTTGGGGGAGTGTGGTCGGTATTTAGTGGGGGTTGCCGCCGGCACTGGGAGGCATGGGGGCTACGATCGGTGTTTGGGAAGAGTCAGGGCTGCGTCGGCAGCGGGTCTCCCTCAGGGGGGTGTGTCCCAGCCGGTGCCACGGGGCATGGCTGCCCCGTGGGGATCCGCGCTCACCTGGACACTCCCAGAGCGAGTTGCGGCTCCATCCGCCCCCAAGAGGGGCTCAGGGCGGCGGGGCCGAGGCGCCAGAGCCCCCCACGGGCAGCGGCCCTGGACAGCGCCATCTTGGCGGGTCAGAGGCCGGCGATCACGTGGGGCTCTGAGCGCTGATTGGCTGCCGCGCCGGAAGTGCCCGCGACCGGGGCTCCGGGCTCGGCCAGAGCCGTTCCTTCCTTTCCCCCCCCCCGGCGGGGCCGGGCCCTTCCCGGCCCTTCCCCGGCTCCGTCCGCCCGGGGGTTGCGGCTCTGGCCCAGGCCGGAGCTCGGCCCCTCACCGGCCCTTCCCCGGCTCCGCCCACCCGGGGGTTGCGGCTCTGGCCCAGGCCAGAGCTCGGCTCTTCCCCGGCTCCGTCCGCCCGGGGGTTGCGGCTCTGGCCCAGGCCGCCCGTTCCGGCCCCGGCGGTTCAGCGTTGGGGCAGCCGGTGGCCGCGGGCTGGTGAGCCGGGGCCTTCCTCCCGCTTCACCGGGGTTTAAACGCTTTCCCAGCCCTTGGGGAGCCCGTGGAGGAGCTGCCGCTGCCCCCGCCCGGGCCTGGGCACGCCGGAGGCCAAATCTCCCGGCGGAGGGGCCGGGACCTGCCGAGCCCCATCCCGGTGCCTCCTGCTCCGCCTGGGCCTCCCGGGGCACCGGGCAGGACCCTCCGTCTGTCCCCCCTTTCTTTCCCCGGGCAGCAGAACCGGTTCTGCCCGCAGCCCTGAGGCCCTATGTGGGTCATGTTTGTTTTCCTCATTGCAGGTGCCGGAACAAACATTGTCCAAGGATTTTCGGGAAACACCCGCAGCCCCTGCCCTTTCCCCGAGCTCTGCTCGGGAACACCCGCAGCTCCTCAGGAATTCCCGAAACCGGGTGCTACGCCGCCTCTTCCCAGATCTCAGTCAGCCCCTCCGTGTCCTGGGGACCCTTGGGAATGCTTCTCCCTCCATCCAGCTCACTGGCTTGTGGCACCCGCCACGCAGCCCTGTGCCCTCCCTCCCTCCCTGTGCGCAGGTGTTGCTCACTCAGCTGTTGTTTATCGGCAGCCCGCTGGGGAGGGGGTTATCGCTGCCCCCAGCGTGGCCGATAAGGCCGGATCGATGCCGTGGGACGATCCACGCCGCACGTACCCGGCAGGACCTCGGGCACCGAGCAGAGTCCGGGCCCGCGCGGCCGCGGTTCAGCGGAGCTGCCGCAGCTCCATCAGCCCTGGCTCGTGGGGCCACATCAAAGCTGGTTAATGGGGTGTTAATTGGTGATTGGGAGATGCCGCAGGCTTTGAGGTGCCTCTGAGCTTCCTCGGGAACTCTGCTCTGGGTGGAGGAGAGGGAGGGAGGGGACACCCCTTAAATAGGGAGGGGTCACCCCTCGGGAGTGAGTGGGACCTGAGCCCGGGATCCAGAGAGCGCAGCAGAGCCATGCCCACCAAACCCACCCCTGGCTGCGAGCTGGGTGAGTATCCCACCACCCCTGGCAGCTGGCATCGTCCCCAGCCCAAAACACCTGGATTTGGGGAATTTGGGCAGTTTCCCAGCTCCAGGCTGGGGCCAGTCACACCTGGTTGCAGGTGGGGAGCGAGGCCACCAGTTGGGTTATTCCCATCTTTGACAGCTGCACTGTTGGGTCAGGGCTGAGGGTGAATCTGTGGTGGAGGAGTCTCCCATCTCCTGGATTTCTCCTCATTTTTGCAGGACGTGGTCATTTAGCAACACCGTTAGTGATGCCAAGCTGCTCCTGCCCGGTGCTGCATCCCATTCCCAATTAAATCCATGGGCTTGATCTTCAGGAAGGGGGTGTTTGAAAAAGTTATCCCAAGGGAATGCACAGAGGAGGAGGAATTCAGTGAGGGAGCAGCGTTTCTCTCTGGAAAAGCCAGCAGCAAACCAAACCAAAGCCCTGTCAGGCCTCTCTCCCCAAAACCATTCTGGGACAGCCAGGTGAGGTGAGGGATAGCCAGCACTGCCTGCAGCAGAAGTCAGGGAACTGGGGCAGAATTTGGGGCTTTTGGCATGAAAAGCGGTGCCAGGGCGGGCAAGGTCCCAGCAGAGTTGCAGGGCTCCCAATGGATCCGTGTTTTGGGGTGGAATGAGACGCTTTTGGGAAAAGCTTGGAGCGGGAGCAGGGGCAGGGCCTGGTGGGCTGCAGGTCGAGGGGGAATCACAGAGTCAGGGAATAAACTGAGCTGGAAGGGACCCACCAGGATGATCGAATCCAACTCCTGGCCCTGCACAGACACCCCAACAATCCCACCCTGGGCATCCCTGAGAGCGTTGTCCAGATACTCCCGGAGCTCTGGCAGCCTCGGGGCCGTGCCCATTTCCCAGGGAGCCTGGGCGGTGCCCAGCACCCTCTGGGACAGAACCTTTCCCTGATGTCCAACCTGACCCTCCCTGGCACAGCTCTGCCGCTCCCTTGGGTGTGCCCCCACCCACCACGGGGCCTGCACGGGGGTCCGGGGACCCTCTGGGGCCTCACTGGGGCTCAACCCCCACACCACAGCCCAGGGCCTGCCCTGCTGGGGTCTGCACTGGGGCCCCAAACTGGGACTTGAAGCCCCAAACTGGGACTCGGGGCCCTGTTTCCAGCCTTGGGGCCTCACTGGGGCTCAGCTCCCCCTCAGCGGAGCCCCGCGGCTCCCACACCTGGGGCTCTGCCCCCAACCCCAGACCCACATCTGGGCTCAGGCCCCACCACGGCGGTGCCTTGCGGCCTCTCGCATCTCCACACCGCGGTCCCGGTGCCGCCCCCGGCCCGCCCCGTGACGCGGCTCCGCGCGCCGGGACGCGGCTCCAGCCGGGCATGAGGCGGCGGCGGCGGGGCCGGGGGCGGCCGGGGCCGGTGAGTGAGGGACGGGACGGGACGGGACGGGACGGGATGGGACGGGAGGACCCTCCTCGGGTGGTCCCGGGTGTGCTACGGGGGGCTCCTGCCTTGGGGGCTGCCCGGGTGTTTTGCGGGGGGTTCCTGCCTTGGGGGTGCCTGGGGGGTCCCCTGGATGTGCTGCGGGACCCCTGCGGTGGGGTTCGTGAGGGGGCCGTGGAGCCGCTGCCCTCCCCCGCCGCCCCCGCGGCACCCAGGGCGCTCCCCGCACCCCCCACCCCTTCCCCCCGGGGCTCGGGGTCCCCCGGGCTCTCGGTGACCTTGGGGTGTCCCGGGGTCTGATCCTCTGTCCTCCCTCGGGGTTTGGGGGTTCCCCCGGCCTCGTCCCTCGTCCTTCCGACGCGCTGGGGGTGCTGGGGCTGTGTGCGAGCACAGCCGTGGAGCCCCACCGGGCTCAGCAGCCCCGTGCAGCTCGTCCCACCCGGGCTGAGGTGCCCGGACAGTGCCCGTGTCCCCGCTGTCCCCGCCGATCCGCCCTCCGGTGTCCCCGCTCTCAGCTGCGGTACCCTCCCGGTGGGGAGGATGAGTCCGGCCGGTGCCAGAGGCTCCTGGAGCGGCTCCGGGAATGTCGCTGTGACCTGGCAGGGCCCCCCCGTGCTCCCGGCTCGCCTCACGCCGGAGGGGCCGGCCCGGCCAAGGTCCACACGCGGCTGTGGGTGCAGGTGCTCAGAGCGGGGTCCGGTCCCTCCCGTGGCTGCCCCGTCGCAGTCACGGGCAGCGGAACTGTGAGAAAAGCTCCGGAGGTGTGGGAGAGCGGGACCATGGGATAACGGCTCCGTGATTTTGTGGGCTGGACACGGTTTGATTCATTACATCCTCGGAGTCTCAGGTGTGCGTCAGGTGCCCCGTCCCACGCTCGAAACAATGGGGCTGGCTCCTAAATGTAAATGTGGGAGCTGGAGCAGGCTGGGAGGGGAGCTGCTCTTCCCTGCCAGGAGGTTGTTTCTGGGTGTGGGAATAACCAGGTCACCGTCCGTCTGTCTCGGAGGACACCGTGGGGAGCAGGGCAGGCTCGGCTCCCCGTGCCCTCCTGAACCCAGGGCATCTCCCAGCTGCAGAGTGTGGGATGGGATGAGGGATGGGTAGGGAACAAGCTGGTCCAACCTGTTCAGGGGTGGGCAGGTGATCTGTCCCAGTGTGACTGGAGCGGAGCCGAGGTCACCGCTGCCTTTATCCTCTCGTGTCGTGGGCAGCAGTGGGGCAGAGCAAGGAGGGAGGAATCCCACAGGGATGGATCCTGCAGGATGGACCCACTGTGCTGTGCCGCAGGGTGCCCCCATGAGGTCCGTGCAGAGGAAAAGGTTTTCCAGGTCCTGGACCTGGTGGTGCCGGTGCCAGCAGAGCAGCAGGGCCACGTGGGAGGTGGTCAACAGGGCAGAATCAGGGAATTGAGCTTGGAAAAGCTCTCTGAGCTCATCCAGTCCAGCCATTACACCAGCACCGGTCACCACCCAGTTCACCGGTTGCCTGTGTTGGGATGGCAAGTGGCCACCTAGGCTGTGTGCCCTGGTTTGGAGCGTTGTGCCCGGGGCTCCTGGTGTGACATCCCCTGGAAGGGCTGGACCAGAGGGTCAGTGGCCAGGTGAAGGGCTCGCAGTGCCACCGGCCTGCAGGGTGTCTGTGCACAGAGCAAAACAAGATGTCGGCCCCAAAACCGCCCCAAAGGAGTGGAGGCAGAAGAATCCGTAAGGATCCTGTCTGCCCCGCAGAAACCAGCCCAGCTCAAAGCCCCACATCAAAGGCACGGCCTCAATGGCAGGAACTGCTCCCAGCACGGGGCCAGGCTGCTCCTGTGTCCTTCAGGGAGGAGCAGGAGGAGCGTGAGCCTGCGGCTCATCCTGGAAGGACCTGGCAGAGTGGGTTTGGGGGGAAGGGAGGGTGGGGGTAGAACAAGAACCTCATTGTTCCTTGTTCATTGTTTGTTCCACACACACGTGGGGAAGGCCCAGACAGCAGCACCCATGTCCTGGCGGGTTTGCATGGTGACCTCGTGGTGTCGTGCTCAGGGCTTGTTGTATTCCAGGGAACCTTTCCCTGGGAAGGGGCTGCCTTGCCCGGCGTGGTGCCAGACTCAGCAGTGGGGGCACAGTGGAGGCAGAGCCTGGTGAGCCCACACCTGGTGTCAGGGAAGCTGCTGGGTGGGACAGAACCTGAGGGAGGTGGACATGAGCCCTGGTGGGCAAGGAGGCCACAGGCACCTGGCTTGTGCCAGCCACAGCGTGGCCACTGGGACCAGGGCAGTGCCCATCCCACTGTGCTGGGCACTGCTGAGGCCCCACCCTGAATCCTGGGATTGGTTTTGGGTCGCCAGTGCAGGACATGGAGGGGCTGGAGCGTGTCTGGAGCTGGGAATGGAGCTGGGGAAGGGGCTGGAGCACCAGACTGAGGGGTCTGAGGGGGCTCAGCCTGGAGCAAAGGAGGCTCAGGGGGGACCTTGTGGCTCCCCACACCTGCCCAACAAGAGGGGGGCAGCCAGGTGGGGGTCAGGCTCTGCTCCCAGGGGACAGAGTGAGACAAAAAGGCTTCCAGGGAAGGTTTGGGTTGGATTTTAGGGAAAATTCCTTCATGGAAAAGGCAGCCCACGTGCCCCATGTGTGCTCGCAGAGTCTCCTCTGGGTGAGTGAAACTGGAGACGCGTTCCCTGAGCCGGGTGTGGGTCCTGCCCCCAGCCCAGCAGCTGCTGGGGCAGATAAGGGGCCCTGCCCAGGCTGGGCTGGGTCTGGGGGCAGATATGAGGTGGGTCCGTAACGAACATTCCCCCCAAGACCATCCTCCTCACTTCATCATGGAGTGAAGCTCTGGTGGGACTTGCTGCCGGGGTAAGGTCATTCCTGCTGGGTCATGTTTTGCAGAAAAGTTGGTTCATTGCTAAACTTTAGTGGTTTTTTGGTTTTAATGGAAGCTGTGAGGTTTGGTGCTTAGAAAAGAAGGAAAATTATGTGTGAGGGGTGAGAGCTGGAGTTCACTTAACCTGAATCCCTGGCTGATGATTTCCTTTTACATCCTCACTGAACCAATATTCCGTTGTTTTGTGGAAATCTCCCATTCCAATCTGATGGAATTTGACAGAGGATTAAGTGCTTTACAGGCCAAAAGTCGACCCTGAGGGACATTGGCTTGTCCTTGGAGGGTTGAGCTTCTGGAGCCCAGAGGGTGCCAGCTTATCCCCAGTTCCCTCCTGCTCCATCCCCAGTCCCATCCCAGTTCCCAGCTTCCTCCTGCTCCATCCTCTGGCCTGTCCCTCATCCTGCTTCCCTCCTGCTCCATCTCCAGCCCCATCCCAGATCCTGGCTCATTCCCGCATGGGTTGAATTTAAACCCAGGCCACGATGGAGGAGTTAAACCTGGCCTTAACCCACTTTCCCACTGCCTGGGGGGCTGGGAGGGGCTTGGGGAGTGCTGGAGGGGTTTGAGGGGCGCTGTGAGGATTTGGGAGTGCTGGGAAGGGGGAACGAGATGTGGTTTCCACATCAAGGCAATTCCCCGCTTGTTTCCTCGGCCAGAGTTTCGCAATCAGCTCCAGCTGCCTGCGGACACTCCTGCCACGTCTGCCACGTCTGTGCCCATCAGGGCTTCCATGGGCAGAGCAGGGGGACTTCCTTAGCAGGTCCCATCCCAAATCCCCTCTCCCATCCCTGCTGAGACCCTCAGAGCTGGAAAAGAGCTCAGGAAGCGATCCCATCTGTGTCAGGTTTCTCAGAGCTGAAAAAGAGCTCGGGAAGTGAATCTGTGTCCACCAGAGCTGTTGGCTCTCCCCGCTCTCCTGCCAGCTCTGATTTTCCTTCCTGACAGGATTTTTTCCCTTCTTCACAGCCAATGTGTCCAATATAAAACAGCTCCCGGAGCACAGGAAGGGCTGCACCATGGGGAACTCGGACATGGAGCGGAAGGCGTCCTACGGTGAGGCTGGATCGGGAACAGGGGCTGCCCTCGTCACCCTCCTTCCTTTCATTAATTCCCTACTGGTTTGGGGTGCTGGGATGAGCCCCACAGGAGCTTTGCAGCACCCTAGGGTCACTCAGCCCGGCTGAACCAGCCAAACCAGCCTGGCCTGGGCAGGTATGTCCTGGGAGAAATCTCCTGAGCAGGGATATCCGGACACCTGGGCAGCTCCAAATCCCTTATGTAAACGCAGCCCTGGCGGGTTTCTGGGAGGCCGGGAAAAGGAGGAGCCCGGTGGTGATGCAATAGGAGAGTTGGGCAAAGAGCTGCCCTGTCCGAGCCCTCGGAGCCCAGAGTGCTCCAGCGCTGCTCCCGGAGGGAAATGGCCCGTGGGGAGAGCGGGAGTGAGAGCGGGACTGGGAGTGGGAACAGGACTGGGAGTGAGTATGGGACTGGGACTGGGAATAGGGCTGGGACTGGGAACAGGACTGGGAGTGAGTACAGGACTGGGAACAGGACTGGGAGTGGGAACAGGACTGGGAGTGAGTATGGGAGTGGGAACGGGACTGGGAGTGGGAACGGGACTGGGACTGGGAACGGGACTGGGAACGGGACTGGGACTGGGAACGGGACTGGGAGTGGGGACTGGGTGTGGGAACAGGACTGGGAGTGGGACTGGCAGTGAGTACGGGACTGGCAGTGAGTACAGGACTGGGACTGGGAGTGGGACTGAGAGTGAGTACGGGAGTGGGGATGGGACTGGGAGTGGGAACAGGACTGGGAGGGAGTACGGGACTGGGAGGGAGTACAGGACTGGTATTGGGAGTGGGAACGGGACTGGGAGTGGGAATGGGATCAGGATCAGGGCTTTTGCTGGAGGTGGTGGGGGGGACAGGGTGGGAATGTGGGAATGTGCCCCATTGCTGGGGTGACCCTGCACGCTTCCCTCATTCCTTATGTTCAGAAACTCCTGGAATTTTCTCAGCGCTGGCTCTCCTTGTGGGAGATGGGGAGTTGTTGGTGCTTCCTGACTGTCCCTTCTTCCAGACATTGTATTTCCTTGGGATCCAGCTAGGAGAGGCTGGGATAATGGTGCAGGAGCAGTCCCAGATTTCCCTGGGATCTGGCTCATCCAGCCCTGGTTAATCATTATGGGGACACCGGTGCTGCCATCCCCCCCCATCAGCCCCCAGGATGGGGATGGTTTAAATTCATTGGAATCAATAAGTCCCCGGCTCTGGCCTGGAACTGGGTGGGAGAGGAGATTCTGGGAAGGCAGCGGGCTCCAAGGAGTGCAGCGGTGTGGGATATTTTAATTTAATTATCTCTTTATCACTTAATTAGCATTGAGTGTGCTGGCTTGTTCTGCGATGCCCGTGGGGCTCCCCAGCCCCTGTCAGAATTCCTTGCCTTTCCAGGGGTGCTCACTGCTCCCATTCCCTCTCTCCCTGCAGAGGATGTCTCTGGGGAGTCTGGGGGCCTCGGGGGGGTCGTCAGCACCATCTCCAGCAGCAGGAGCCCCCTGCAGCCCCCCGATGCCGACGAGGGGGAGCCGTTCACCACCTACTTTGACAGCAAGATCCCGATCCCCGAGGATGAGACGGTGAGTGGGAAAACCCCGCTGGAAAAATCTGCCTCAGACACCCCCCCTGAGTCATTCCCATGGGCACCAGTTCCCCTTCCAGCCTGGACTGGGAAGGGGGACTGGGAGATGGCAATTTGGGAGAGAAGTGGTGGGGGGGTCTCCTGGACTGGGAAGTGGGACCTGGAGATGGGGATTTGGGAGGGAAGAGGGGGAGGGGTCTCCTGTGGTCTGGGGGGATGTGAGGCCTGTGTTAATGATTGATCCCATGGGATTTGGCTCCTGCTTGGAGCAGTCAAAGAGCAGGGAAAGGCCTTGTCATCCCTCAGGGAGGGCCCTGGGCTCTTTGTTCCCTTATCAGGGAGCAGGAGCTTGGCTGGCCTCGTGACACCGTCCCCTTGTTCCCTCCCGGGGCCAGGGGTGCCTCTTGCCCGTGGCTGAAGCCCCCAGTTTGAGCTGCCAGCGAGGGAGGATCCCTCGTCCCCCTGGGATTCCATGAGCATGGAACGCTTGCCCGTCCCAGAGCCTGGGCCTGAACCCCTCAGACTGGGACCACAGATCCAGGCTTTGGGGTGGGATTGAGGAACAGGCAGGATTTTTAGGATGAGATTAGGGAATAGTTTGGTTTTACAGCCCCGAAGAGTTTAGGATGGGCTTAAGGCTCAGGCTGAGCCTGACCTGTGGTGTCAATGGGGGAATTAACCCATTTCCTGCCGTGTCCGTCCTCTCCCGCAGCATTCCTGCTTCAGCTTCCGCAAGCTGTGGGCGTTCACGGGGCCGGGCTTCCTGATGAGCATCGCCTACCTCGACCCCGGCAACATCGAGTCTGACCTGCAGTCCGGGGCCGTCGCGGGCTTCAAGGTGGGTGCAGGGCGAGACACGTCCCGTGGGGAGGGTGGGACAGGGGGCTGCTGCTGCTGGAAGCACCCCGGAGACGAGGGGCAGCAGGAGGGGCTCAGATGCTGCCTTTATGTCTCTTGGCATCCATCCCACGCCAGCTCTGGGCACGGGACCGCCTCAAAAACGTCAATAATGTGGATTTTTCAACAGTTTGATAATCTGGATTTTCAACCAGTGCTGTGGGGTTTGGGGAGACCAGGGGCCTTGTGGGTGGCTGTGGCTCCCCGTGTCCCCCCACCCACTGGTGTCCTCGTGTCCTGCAGCTCCTGTGGGTGCTCATGCTGGCCACGATCATCGGGCTGCTGCTGCAGCGGCTGGCGGCGCGGCTGGGCGTGGTCACGGGGCTGCACCTGGCCGAGGTCTGCCACCGCCAGTACCAGAAGGTGGGTCCTGAGGGGTGCCACAGGGGTTGAGGTGGGTGGGTGACACTCCCCCGGGTCCTGAGGGGTGCCACGGGGGTTGGGGTGGGTGGGTGACACTCCCCCGGGTCCTGAGGGGTGCCACGGGGGTTGGGGTGGGTGGGTGACACTCCCCCGGGTCCTGAGGGGTGCCACAGGGGTTGAGGTGGGTGGGTGACACTCCCCCGGGTCCTGAGGGGTGCCACAGGGGTTGGGGTGGGTGGGTGACACTCCCCCGGGTCCTGAGGGGTGCCACAGGGGTTGGGGTGGGTGGGTGACACTCCCCCGGGTCCTGAGGGGTGCCACAGGGGTTGGGGTGGGTGGGTGACACTCCCCCGGGTCCTGAGGGGTGCCACAGGGGTTGGGGTGGGTGGGTGACACTCCCCCGGGTCCTGAGGGGTGCCACGGGGGTTGGGGTGGGTGGGTGACACTCCCCCGGGTCCTGAGGGGTGCCACAGGGGTTGGGGTGGGTGGGTGACACTCCCCCGGGTTCTGAAGGGTGCCATGGGGGCTGGGGTGGGTGGGTGACACTCCCCTGGGTGTCCCAATGTCCTTGGTGGTGCCATGAGGACTCGTTAGGAGCCTGGGCTGTTAATGGGGCACTTGGGGTGTGTTTCGGGGTCCCTTGGTGCTGTCCTGGCTTGGGAAACACGAGGAGGGAGTGGGGGGATGTTGCCATTTGCCAGTCAGGAATAAAATCTGGGATTTCAGCTCCCTCCCCGCACAGGAATGCTAAAATAATCCCAAGGAATTATGAGGAGAGAAACAGCCCTTTAGGTCAAAACCGTTTCTTGGTTGTTCTATCACCTGGTTGGGAATTCCTTGGGCTTATGTAAGGAAGATCTGCTGACGATGAGTGGGGCTGGGCTGGGCAGGGGCTGTGGGGACACTGGGGACGTTCATCCCTGTGCACTGGGAAGGGCTGTGGGGACATTTGGGATGTCCCATCCCTGTGCACTCGGGTGTTGCTCATCCAGCTCCTGACACCGTGTCACTGCTGTGACCTGGGACATCTCCCCACGCTCATTCCCAGTTTATCCACACATGGAAACACCACATTTCACTCTTGCAATCGGCTCCTGTAGCCAGGGCAGGAGCCGAGGTGACATCAGTGACCCAGATCCTCCCCAGGATTGCCACAGGAGCTGAGATTTCAGCTCCAGAGCAGCCATAACCAGGCCAGGGAGAGGATCCCATTCCTGCATGCGGGATCACCACAGCCCCATGGCAGAAGGGATTTTGCCCTGGTTTTCATGGCGCTGGGTGTTCCTTTCCCCCCCAGTTCCCTCGGATCATCCTGTGGCTGATGGTGGAACTCGCCATCATCGGCTCCGACATGCAGGAGGTCATCGGTTCAGCCATCGCCATCAACCTGCTCTCCGTGGGGAAGTGAGTTGGGTTGGTGTGGGAAACGAGGGAGGAAGGGAAACCCTGCACCAAAAACTCCGTTACTTCCCATCAATGCTCCCAGAGCAGCACCGGGGATGTGACTCACCCCGGCTGGCCGAGCTCCAGCGCTGGATTTCGACTGTGGGGCACCCACAGGGTCTGGGGTTGTTTTTAGCTCTGGCTGATAGAAAATTTGGGGTACAGCTTCCTGCCCAGCTCCACGTTCCATATAGGATTCCTGGGAAGGCGTCCTTTGGGCTGGGGAGGGCAGGAAATGGAACCATACCAGGCAGGCATGGGGTGTCCCATGGATTCAGGCATTCCTGAGGCAGGACACAGCCCCGTGGTCCCTCAGACCCCCCCTCAGAACCCCCCAGACATACAGCTCCATCCCAAAAAAGCCCTAAATAACAGGGATTTGGAGCTCTGGGTGGGCACTGACCCCGCTCTCGCCCGCAGGATCCCGCTCTGGGGAGGAGTGCTCATCACCATCGCTGACACCTTCGTTTTCCTCTTCCTCGACAAATACGGTAATTTCTCCCTCGGAATTCCGGGAGCTAAAGCTGGGATGGAGCGAGTCTCGGGCTGCTGACAATGGGCCTGTTCCTCCTGGCAGGCCTGCGGAAGCTGGAGGCGTTTTTTGGGCTCCTGATCACCATCATGGCCCTGACCTTCGGATACGAGGTACCCCTGCCCCCAGGAGACACTGAGGGGCTGGAGCGTGTCCGGAGCTGGGAATGGAGCTGGGGAAGGGGCTGGGGCACCGGGAGAGGCTGAGGGGGCTCAGCCTGGAGCAAAGGAGGCTCAGGGGGGACCTTGTGGCTCCCCACACCTGCCTGACAGGAGGGGACAGCCAGGTGGGGGTCAGGCTCTGCTCCCAGGTGACAGGATGAGAGGAAATGTCCTCCTAGGGGATGTTTAGGTTGGATATTGGGGAGAATTCCTTCCTGGAAAGGGCTGGCACACTGGGACAAGCTGCCCTGGGCAGGGAGGGAATCCCAATCCCTGGGGAATTTAAAAGCTGTGTGGATGTGGCACTTGGGGACACGGTCAGCGGTGGCCTTGGCAGTGCTGAACCCGATGATCCCAGAGGCTTTTCCAACCTTAACAATTCCACGATTCGACGCTGCGATCCCACTCCTGAGCCGAAACAGCCCCAAACGCAAGGACGGACGCTTAAAATCAACACAATCTGAGTCCTCCTCACGATTTCGCTCGGGAGCAGCCACCCTCCCTATAGCACCCCAAAATTCCCTGTTTTCCTCTCCCCCCTTGCCCAGTACATCACAGTGAAGCCCAACCAGGAGAAGCTGCTGCAGGGGCTGTTCATCCCCTACTGCCGGGACTGCGGCACGCCGCAGCTGGAGCAGGCCGTGGGCATCGTGGGCGCCGTCATCATGCCCCACAACATGTACCTGCACTCTGCCCTCGTCAAGGTGAGCGCCCACGCCACGGGGGGAACCCTGGGGCGATGCCTTTTTATGAGTCAGGCACCAGTAGGGTGATAAAAGGGCACCTTTCCACGAGGATCCTCAGGTGCACGGATGCGTCAGGAAGAAAAAGCCGGAGCTGTGCACCCGGTTTTTATAGATTCTGTGGGTCAGATTATATAGGTTATAGATTCCTGTCTGGCAGGAGCCTCCCAGTGAGGAACCCCCCTGGTGAAGTGATTCCCCCCAGTTCTAGCACTTTCTAGATTCTCCCCCCTTAAGATGAGATCCGGGCCTTGCTTACAAAAGCGTGTCCTAGAAAGCTGGTTTCAGGCTTGGTTTCTAAGGAGAGCCAAGACAGCACCAAGACAGCACAGGGATCCTGGAATTTGTTCTGTCTTTCTGCCTAGGAAAATGTCGAAACGAAGCTAAAATGTGAAGCTACAAAGCTGCAAGTAGATGTGTAAAGGATAGAGAGAAAATATCAAAGAGAAAAAGCAAAAAAAGGCATCAGGGGCACGAAAACGCCCTCGGAGGAGCCTGGGACGCGTGGCTGGTGTGGGGCCCAAGGGTGTCCTGGCCACCCAGTGATCCGTGTGCTGTCGTCCCTGCAGTCAAGCTCTGATTGCAGGGACTAACAGCGAATTCCTGTGTCCCCTCTGTGCCCCTGGCCCCGTCCCCCCCAGTCCCGGCAGGTGAACCGCGCCGACAAGCGCGAGGTGCGAGAGGCCAACAAGTATTTCTTCATCGAGTCGTGCATCGCGCTCTTCGTCTCCTTCATCATCAACATCTTCGTGGTGACCGTCTTTGCCGAGGCCTTCTTCAACAAGACCAATGCCGACGTGGTAAGAGGGACTGGGACCAGTGGGATGGACTGGGACTGACTGGGAGCTGCAGCAGGGATGGAGGGATGAGGGCAGTGCCCACCCCCCTGTGCTGGGCACTGCTGAGGTCAAACCCTCAATCCTGGGGTCAGTTTTGGGTGTCCTTGAGGGGCTGGAGTGTGTCCAGAGCTGGGGAAGGGACTGGAGCACCAGGAGAGGCTGAGGGGGCTCAGCCTGGAGCAAAGGAGGCTCAGGGAGGACCTTGTGGCTCCCCACACCTGCCCAACAAGAGGGGGGCAGCCAGGTGGGGGTCAGGCTCTGCTCCCAGGGGACAGAGTGAGACAAAAAGGCTTCCAGGGGAGGTTTGGGTTGGATTTTAGGGAAAATTCCTTCATGAAAAAGGCTGCTCAGGCCAGGGCTGGAGTCCCCATCCCTGGGGGGATTTAACAGCTGTGCAGATGTGGCACTTGGGGACGTGATCAGTGGTGGCCTTGGCAATGCTGAGATCGCTGCTGGACCCAGTGATCCCAGAGGCTTTTCCATCCCGACCCATTCCCTTATTCCCACCCTTCCGTGCCCTTGCAGTACCAGGTCTGTGCCAATTCCAGCAGCCCCCACTCCTCGCTCTTCCCCAACAACAACCAGACACTGGAGGTGGACATCTACAAGGGGGTGAGTGTCCCTGGAGAGGACAGCTTGGGCACCGTCCTGTGGCCTTGTCTGGTGTCCCCAGGGGTTGCAGCCACGTCTGGGGCAGCTGGTGACCCTGTGGGGTGTCCCCAGGGTGCGGGCAGCCCAGTGACCCTGTGGGGTGTCCCCAGGGTGGGGACAGCCAGGTCTGGGACAGCCCAGTGACCCTGTGGGGTGCCCCCAGGGTGGGGACAGCCAGGTCTGGGACAGCCCAGTGACCCTGTGGGGTGTCCCCAGGGTGGGGGCAGCCCAGTGACCCTGTGTGGTGTCCTCAGGGTGGGGGCAGCCAGGTCTGGTGTCAGCTGCTGCTTCTGGGTAAACTGGGAGCCCTGGGGACTGGGACCAGTAAAGGGATGCCCGAAAACAGTGGGGCTGAGAAGCTCCCTTGAGCCCCCTTCTTACTGAGGACTTGCTCCTGGGCATTCCTCCTGCTCGTGCCCGCCCTGGGTGGCCCCGGGCTGACAGAGCTGTGCCCTCCCCGTTGCAGGGCGTTGTCCTGGGGTGCTACTTCGGCCCTGCTGCCCTCTACATCTGGGCCATCGGGATCCTGGCGGCCGGGCAGAGCTCCACCATGACGGGCACCTACTCGGGCCAGTTCGTCATGGAGGTAACGCAGTTCCTGCTCCTCACTGCTTACTCCCTCCTTACCTCCTGCTCCTTACTCGGTGTTCCAGGCTCCTTACTCCCTGTAGTCCTTATTCCTTACTTCACACTCCTTACTCCTTAATCTGTACTCCATACCCCTCACTCAGTACTCCTTGCTCCACATCCCTTACTCATCTGCTCCTTGCTCTGTCCTTCGTACTCAGTGCTCCTCACTCTTCACTGTACTCCTTACTCCTTGTAGTTCTTATTCCTTACTCCATACTCCTTACTCCTTAATCCGTACTCCATACTCCTCACTCCATACTCCTCACTCAGTACTCCTTGCTCCATATTCCTTACTCATCTGCTCCTTACTCTGCATTTCATACTCAGTGCTCCTCTTCACTCCATACTCCTGACTCTCTACTTCTCACTCCGTTCTCCTTGCTCTGTATTCTGTCCTCCTTACTCATTACTCCTCTGTACTCCTTACTTACTCCTCACCCTGTACTCCTCACTCCCTACTCCCTCCTTGCCATCTCAGCCTCACTGCTTCATCCCCCCCCAGGGCTTCCTGAACCTGCAGTGCTCTGGTACTACTCACACCATACTCACTCCTTACTCACTCCCCCCCTGTGCTCCCCCAGGGCTTCCTGAACCTGCGCTGGTCCCGCTTCGCCCGGGTGCTGCTCACGCGCTCCATCGCCGTCACCCCCACCCTCTTCGTCGCCATCTTCCAGGACGTCGAGCACCTCACAGGCATGAACGATTTCCTGAACGTCCTCATGAGCCTCCAGGTGAGCGGGGGCAGCCGGCCCCTCCCAGCCCAGGGCTGTTCATGGCCAGCTGGGATCCAGCCCCTGTTGGTGGCCAGGTGGGATCCAGTCCCTCCCAGCCCAGGGCTGTTCATGGCCAGCTGGGATCTGGCCCCTCCTGGCCCCTCCTGGCCCGGGGCTGTTTGTGGCCAGGTGGGATCCGGCCCCTCCTGACCCACAGGTGTCCAGGGCCAGGCTGGATGGGGCTTGGAGCAGCCTGGTCAGTGGAAGGTGTCCCTGCCATGGCAGGGGATGAGGTGGGATGAGTGTTAAGGTCCCTTCCTACCCAGACTGTTCCAGGCTTCCCTGACAATCAGAGCAATTCCCACTCTTCATTCTTCTCTGCTTCCCTGCCCCTTGCAGCTCCCGTTCGCGCTGATCCCGGTGCTCACCTTCACCAGCCTGCCCAGCGTCATGCACGACTTCGCCAACGGCCTGTGAGTACCACGGGGGTCACCTGGGCCCACCTGCCCCTCACCTGGGCCCACCTCCCCCTCACCTGGGCATCCCCCACCTCACCCCGCTGTGTCTCACCTTGCTCCCAGGTTCTGGAGGGTGGCTGGGGGCCTCCTGATCCTCCTCATCTGTGCCATCAACATGTACTTCGTGGTGGCCTACGTCATGGCCCTCAACCACCTGGGCCTGTACATTGGGGCCGCCGTGCTCAGCGTTGTCTACCTGTCCTTCGTGGCGTACCTGGTGAGTCAGGCTCCACCTGGGCCCCCTTCCAGCTGGGAGAAGACTTTGGAACAGTGCACGGCCCCTCTGTCCCTGTCTGTGTGTCACAGAGGTGGAAATCATGGAATGGCCATGGAACCACAGGACGGGTTGGGACTTTAAAGGCGATTTAACGCCTCATCCAACCCCTCTGCCATGGCAGGGACATTTTCCACCAGGCCAGGTGGCTCCCAGCCCCGTCCAGCCCGGCCTTGAACACTTCCAGGGATGGGGCATCACCTGGGAAATCCATGCCAGCGCTTCCCCATCCTCACAGGGAGGAATTCCTTCCCAAAAATCCTCCTCTGGACTGGCTCCAGCAGCTCCATGTCCTCCTTGTCCTGGTGCCCCAGGGCTGGAGCAGCTCTGCAGGTGGGGTCTCACCTGAGCGGGGCGGAGGGGCAGGACCCCCCTCACCTGCTGTCCATACTGGGGCTCAGCCCAGGCTGTCGGGATCCCCCTGGATCCCGTCCCTCTGGATGTCCCCACTCAGCTCTGTGTCACCTGTGTGTCCCAGTACAGACCCCAAGGGACCCCACTCGTCACCCGGGTACGGAGCCACTGGCCACGACTCCTTGAGTGGCACATTCTGGCTAATTCCCGATCCAGGGAGTGCTCCCTCTCTGGGGCCATCAGTGGGGTTTCCCCCCACCCAGGCTCAGGTTTGGGGTCCTGAGTGCAGAACACGGAGGGGCTGGAGCATGTCCAGAACTGGGACAGGAGCTGGGGAAGGGTCTGGAGCCCCAGGAGCGGCTGAGGGAGCTGGGAAAGGGCTCAGCCTGGGGAAAAGGAGGCTCAGGGGGGACCTTGTGGCTCTGCACAACTCCCTGACAGGAGGGGGCAGCCGGGGGGGGGTCAGGCTCTGCTCCCAGGGAACAGGACCAGGGCAAGCAGCCTCCAGGGGAAGTTCAGCTTGGATATTGGGGAGAATTCCTTCCTGGAAAGGGCTGTCCAACCCTGACCCAGCTGCCCAGGGCAGGGGTGAGGTCCCCATCCCTGGGAGGCACTGAAAACCATATGGATGTGGCACCTGGGGACATGGCCAGTGCTGGCCTTGCCAGCGCTGGCCTCAGTGATCCCAGAGCCTTTTCAGCCCCACCCCACCCTGTGATTCCACGACTCCGTGACACCCCGGTCGCTGTCCCTCCCCACGCTGTCCCTGACCGTCCCCTCCTGTCCCCACAGACGTGGCTGTGCCTCATTGCCCTGGGCGCCTCCTTCCTGGCCTGCGGGAACACGGTAAGCGTCACCCGGACCCTGCACCCGGAGCAGCCACCCTCCCACCCCCCCAAGTAGCCGGGGGTGGGGGCTGGACCTCAGCAGCCGCCACCGGAGCCGGGTTCCCCGGGGCCACGGACGCGCGCGGGAGGCCGCGGAGCGCCCGGCGCTGCCGGAATCCTCGGGGCCGGGCGTTCCTTTGCTGATCCCCCAAATCATCCCTGCGTGGGAGACACGGCTGGGGAGGGGCTCAGGGGCACAGCAGCAGCCTGACCCCTCCCAGTTTTGTTTTAAATCCCTGTAAATTCCTCATCCCGGAGCGTTTGACCCCCCCCCCCCCCGTAGCACAAACACTGAGCTCCAGGAACGCTGCTCTGGCACAGACCTGGATAAAATAGGCAAATAAGCTAAAAAAGCCCCAAATGCCCTTTTGGGTGATGTTTGGGGATGCTGCTGGCACTGGGTGTGGGGTGACACTACGGCTGGATCTACCTCTGCTGCCCCAGCCTGACCTGATTTGGTACTTTTTCGCTGGAAAACACTTCCCATTCCCAGTGGGGATCCCACGAGGAGGGGAAACCTGAGCATTAATATTGACACTACTGGTTTTTAATGGCCCAGTGTGGGATTTTGGGGTCAGCAAAGGAAACGAGTTTGTGGTTATTTATGATTTTATGACTTTATTCCTTGTGATGTGTGGAAATACTCTTGGAGTTCTCAAAAATCCCTGGATTATAACTCAAAGTCAGGCTGTGGAGGCTCCAAGAGCCTTTTCCAGGGGTTTCTTTGCTGCTCTCACTTGTCCTGGATTTAAGTCCCTCCTGTCATCCCCCTTTTGTTTAACGAGTTTTGGAAGAAGCTTTGCCAGGAATGCAACCTGAGTGGGTTGGGATGGAGGGAACAGGGTGTCCTTCGGATCTCCCAGGGGCATTTTGGGGCCCCATCTTCCCTGTTGGGGTGGATTTGGATCTTTGGATCATGGAAATTGGGTGTCAGAAGCTCAAATTGGGGTTATTTGGGGAAAATTCCCTTCTCTGTCCGGCTGGAGCTGCGAGGGGGGTGCAGCTCCGTGAGTTTAGATCCTAAAGCATTTCATGGATCTGCAGGATGGAGCAGGGGTGGGTGGGGGTCCCAAAACACCTCCCCTGGGACCAGGCCAGAGTGTTCCAGCCCTGAGGGGAGGGGCTCCTGCCCAGACCAGTCCTGGTTTATTTGGGATCCCTGGGTCAGGGCTGCCCAGCGGGTAACGAGGCCTCCATGGAATTCCCTTTGCATTTTCCCTGCACTCCCAGTCCCAGGCAGGGAATTCTCTCTGAAATAAAATCCCTGCAGTGTCCAACTCTTGGGAATGCTGCCCTGACACTGGTTTGGAATCTGGACACTGGATTTGGGATGTGGTCATGGGGATTTCTTCCCCATGGATCAGAGCAGGTCAGGGCAGCCCCTCCTGCTCTGAGCTTCTGTAGAGTTTTATCCATCACTGCCCGAGCTCTGGGGCTATTCCCTGGTGCCCAGGACACATTCCAGGGGATGAAGGTGAAAACACTCAGAGCCCAGCAGGAAAACCCCCCTTTGATTTGAGGCAGGATCACATCCCTCTTCCCACCCTTTCCCAAACCAGCTGAGACTTGCAGCTCCCCCTGACCACAGTGGATTCCCAGTTTCCATGTTTTTACCCCAGAATTCCAGCAGGATTTAACCCCGTAGTGTAACCTTTGTAGGTTTTACACCCACTCCCACAACACAGCAGCTGTGGGAATTGCAGGGTGGGGGGATGGGGGGCTGGACTAGAGGTGGGCTCAGGCTTTGGAATCCCGCTGTACCACCCCCCAGCTTTCCTGGGTTGGGAATTCTGCCTTGGGAGGGGTCAGCTCTCCTGGCTGGAGCACTGACTGTGCATGGAGCCTCTCGATCGGGTCCCCGTCCGGGGCCTCTGCTCCTCGCTGCACTAATTTGGGGTTTTCCCTTGGTCCTGGTTGTACGAACCCCCTTCGCCATTAAAACATGGAGACTTTTCCAACTTGGCTTCCTGGGTCATTTTTTGGGGCTGCTCGGAGTTCCTGGCTCTGGTGCTGGGGCTGTGCCGGGGGGATGAGCTGGGCCACGTCCCCCTCCCGTGGGATCGGCTCCCAGGGCCTCGCTGTGCCCGTGTCCCCAGGGGCCTTCCTCCAGTGGCATCAGGGCTGGGCACGTCCATTCTGCCCCGCTCTGGCCCGACCCACCAGCTGCACCAAAAATCCCGGAATTCCCATTTTTTTCCTGCTTTTGCCCCTCCAGAGCCTCAGCTCAGTCCCGTTTAACACCAGCCTCCTCCGGAGGGTCTGGAGTGTCTCCGTGTGATGAACCAGCCTGTGCCCTCATTGCTAATTAAGGCTCATCCACACCCCAGATCTAATTGGGATGGAGCAGTTAATTGAGGCTGCAGAGGGAGGAGCCTTTGGGGTGGGGCTGGGCTGGTGTCTGCCCCAGTTAACTGCTGGCTCCGTTCCCAGTTAACACCAGTCCTTGTGGTGCTGGCCCAGTGCCCGTTAACGGGGGCACGCGGTGACTCTGGAGCCGTGGCCGGTGCTGCCACCTCGGCACCCACCCGGGCTTTGTTAAACTGGGCCAAACTGGGGCTTCCTTAAACCGGGATCAGCTCCGGTTTCATTAAAAGCCTGCCCTGCTCCGGCTCGTTAAACTGGGCTCAACATCGGCTTTGTTAAACCAGGCTTAATTCAGGCTTTGTTAAACCATCCTCAATTTGAGCTTCGTTAAACCCATCTCAACTTCGTCTTTGTTAAACCAGACTTAGTTTAGGCTTCATTAAATTGTGGCTTTGTTAAACCAGCCTCCACTTCATCTTTGTTACCTGGGCCTCATTTGGGCTTTGTTAAACCGGGGCTGAGCTCAGGCTTCCTTAACTTGCCTTCCTTAAACTCTCTTTGGCTCAGGCTTCGTTAAACCAGGCTCAACTTGGGCCCGTTGCCTCCCCTTGGCACTAACTGTGTCCTTCCCCCCCTCAGGGCCGCCTGGGCTTTGCCGCCCGCCCCGAGCTCTTCCTCCTCGGCCACGTCGATTCCAACACGTCCGTCACCAGGTGACCCCAGCCAGCGCCAGGATCAGACTGGACCCCCCCGGACCCCCCCGTGGTGGGACGGACCCCCGGGACCCCTCCGTGCCACAGGAGCCCGGCACCAGCGCGGCCCCGCGCCGGGCGCGTGGCAGGAGCAGAGCAGAGCTGGGACCCCCCGGCACAGCGGGATCAGGAGGATCCTGGGGATCCCCGGCCCAGCCCCTCAGCCCAGGGGGCCTCTGGGCCCCCCCCCCCCCCCCAAAAGCTTTTCCCCATTTTCCCTCCCAACGGCTGCCCCGGGAAGAGCGCGTTGGTGTTTCCTGGATTTCCATTCCGGTCACTCCCGTGGCTCAGCACCACAGCATCGCTCCTTGGGGGTTTTCCCTAATTTGGGGATATTCCAGGCTGTTGCCAGAATTCCCAGTAAAAGCCAGTATTGCTGCTGGGCTCTGGCCTTGGGCCAGGGCGGACACGTGGGACAGAGGCATTTCCCACATCTCCAGGAGTTTCGGGTGCGTCCGGAGCTCCAAATCCACCCTCAGAAGGGTGCAGGGGCAGCAGTTCCCGAAAAACGCAACCGAGCGCCGGGAATTTCCCTTCTCTGCAGTTTTCAGCCTGTTTTAGAAATAAAAATGACGCTGCCCAGCCCCTTTTTCCCCAAGGAATTCCATCTGTTCCCAATTTCCCACCCCCACGCCGCACTGGTGGCACTAGACAGGTCCCAGGTGGTGACGGAGCTGCTGGATCCATCCCGGGTTTGCCCGGGAAATTGGAGCCGCGGGATTGATTTTTGGTGGAGACCCAAAGCCGCCCCATTCGAGGGACGGGGGTCGGGGGCTCTGGGCTCCGAGGGTCGCTGCTGTCCCTCCCCCTCCCCCCGAGCAGGGCCGCGCTGGGGACATCCCGGGGGACATCCCGGGGGACATCCCGGGGGACATCCCCGTGGGGCTGCCGGGGGGTCCCGCTCCCATTCCCGCCGCTCTCGCCCCGGGGGAGTCCCAGGTGAGGGACGGGGCCGAGCTGGGGGAGATTTTGGGGATCCCCTTGGGAAGGGGCTGCGCCCCCCCCGCCCCATTGCCCCGCCCACCAGTGACGTCATAAAGCAACAGCCAATGGGGAGGCAGAGCGGGGTGGGCGGGGCTGCGGCTCGAGGCACCCGGATGTTGGGGGCGGGGCGGGGGCGGGGGTCCCGGTCCGGTCCCAGTTCGCTCCCAGTCCGATCCCAAGCCAGTTCCGGTCCGCTCCGAGTCCGGTCCGAGTCCAGTCCCAGTTCGCTCCCATTCCACCCCCAGTCCAGCCTCAGTCCGCCCCCAGTCCACTCCCAATCCAGTCCCAGTCCGCCCCTAGTCCACTCCCAGTTCAGTTCCAGTCCGCCCCCGGTCCAGTCCCAGTCCACTTCCAGTCCGCCCCCGGTCCAGTCCCAGTCCAGTTCCAGTCCCGTCCCAGTCCGCTCCCAGTCCAGTTCCACTCCCAGTCCCACTCCCAGTCCGCCCCCAGTGCAATTCCAGTCCCGTCCCAGTCTGACCCCAGTCCGATCCCAAGCCAGTTCCGGTCCGCTCCGAGTCCAGTCCCGGTCCGCTCCCAGTTAGCTCCCATTCCGCCCCCCGTCCAGTCCCAGCCCCGTTTATCAGCGGGATGCGACCACTCCCAGTCTGCTCCCAGCCCACCACTCCCAGTCCTCTCCCAGTCCGCCCCAAGTCCAGTCCCAGTCCGCCCCCAGTTTGCCAGCTGGACGCTCCAGCAGGGAAACGCCCGGACGCGGCCGGCCCCGCTCCCCACGCCGGGCGGCAAATTCCCACTTCGTCCCACTTGTTCCTGGAACTGGGTCTGGTGCCGCCCCGGGAGGGGTTTCCTTTAAAAACAAACCCCAAAACCCGAGGAAACCATTTCCTTTGCGGAAAACGGAGGGAAAAGCGGAGGAATTTGGGTGAAATAAAAGGAAATTGGGGTAAGAGAGGAGGAATTTTGCGGTGAAATAGGCGGAATTTATTTTAGGGGAACTAGGAATTTTGGGGAAACCAAAGGAATTTGTATGAAACGGGAGGAATCTGAGGTGAATGAAGCGGAACTGGGATGAAAAAGAAGGAACTGGGGGCTGAAACGGGGAAAATTTGGGGTTCCCTCTAATAAATCCAGGGGGGGAAAGGGATTCTCCGCCTTATTTAACAAAATTAATTTAAATATAAATATTTAAATATAAATATTTAAAGCAGAAAAGAGACGAGAAGAAAGCCCCGCCCAGGCCCCGCCCCTTCCCCGTTTGTGGGCGTGGCCACGCAAGCCCCGCCCCCACCGGAGCGCAGCGCGAGGTAAACACGGCCGGGCCCCGCCCCCTCTCCCCGACCAATCAACACCCGGCGCCCGTTTCAAGGCCCCCCTCGGCCACGCCCCCCCCCGCGCCCACCATAACAAAATCACGGCGCGCGCCGGCCCCGCCCCTTCCCCGCCCCGGGCCGGGGGCGCCTCGAAACCGCCGCGGCCCCGTTTCCTCCGGTGGGCGCGCGCGGCCCCCCCGCCCCTCCCCCGCCCCCCCCCCCCCCCCCGGGCCGGACGGCGGCGGGAGCGGCAGGTACCGGGGGGGGGGAGGGGCGGGGCTGAGCCCCTCGGACCGGGGGAGGCGGGGCTGAGCCCCTCGGACCGGGGGAGGCGGTCACGGGAGGGGCCGGGGCTGAGCCCCGAGCGGGCGGCGCGTGTCCCCCCCCCCCCCGTCCCGTGTCCTCCCTGCGCTGTCACCCCCCCCCCGCCGCTCCCGGAGAGTACGGGGGGGGGGGGGGGGGTGCCGGGGTCCCCACACCTCCGCTGTGGGGCTGGGGTGTCCCCGAACACGCCGCCCCCGGGGTGAACGGGCGGTGACAGCGACTCCCGGGAGGAGCCGGGGGTGAAGGGGGGGTGGGAGGGGGGCGTTGGGGGTCTCAGGGTGGGGTTGGGGGGGGGGCTTCGGCGGCCGCAGCCCGGTTCAAGTAATCCAGGATAGGCTGTTCCAGCCCGGCCTGTTCCCGGTTACTTGTCCCGGGAGGCGGCTGGTGACGTCACGGACGGGGGGGGACGGGGACACGGCGGGGGGAGCAGTCCCGTGGGAGGGAGGGGGAACCGGAGCGGCCGCCGTCGGCCACCGGCTGCTCTCGGTGTGCGTCGCCCCCTCACCTTCTTCCCCCCAACTCCTGCTCCCTCTGTTCCCCCACCACCACCGTCCGCCTGTGCCCCCCTTGTCACCCCCCCCAGTCCTGATCCCCCCCAGCCACCTGTCCCCTTGTCCCCCCCGTCCCCTTGTCCCCACCTGTCCCCTTGTCCCCACCTGTCCCCTTGTCCCCCCCGTCCCCTTGTCTCCACCTGTCCCCTTGTCCCCCCCGTCCCCTTGTCCCCCCCGTCCCCTTGTCCCCACCTGTCCCCTGGTCCCCGCCTGTCCCCTGGTCCCCGCCTGTCCCTCGCCCCTCCCCCTAACTCACCCCTCCCGGCCCTTGGGACCCCCCAGCAGCCACCCCAGGGGGCGTCAGGGACGGGATGGGGGCACCCCCCCAGCCCCAAATCCTGGCACCAGCCATGCCCTCCCGTTCCTCTGCCCCCGCGGTGGGGTGCAGGCTCTTTGGGGTCAGACGGGCCCCTTTTTGTGTCGATTTCCCATTAAAAACCTGCAGCAGAGCGGGGGCTGCTGGGGGAGGTCAGAGGGGGCAGGAGAAGGTTGGGGGGGGCCGGGGCGGGGGGGTGTTGGGTTCCCCCTTCTCCTTCCAACAGAACACCTGGGCTGGTTCTTCTCCACCTTTATTCAGCCTCATACCCCCAAATCGCCCGCGGGGGGGGGGGCTCACGCTGCTCCCCAGGCTGGCGTGGGAGGGGGGAGACACGGTGTCACAGGGTGGGTGAGTGTCCCCAGGGGTGCCAGCGAGGGGCTGAACCCCCCCTGAGCCACGTCCCTCAGGCTGGGGGGGCAGAGGGCTCCTGGGGGGGCTCCTGGGGGGGCTCCTCCCCGCACTGGAAGCGCAAGAAGTCCCAGACCTGGAGCCCGCCCCGCTCCCGCAGGTACCGGCCCAGGGGCACCCCCGGCTCCAGGAGGGACCCCTGGGCCAGCAGCCGCGTCTCCGTGTCCCCGCCCAGCTCGTCCTCGGGGGTGCCCAGGGCGGTGGGCGCCATTCCCACCACGTGCTGGGCCACCCTGCGCCCCAACTCCTGCAGCTCGGGCGAGGGGGGCTCCGGGCCCGGCCCCCCACAGGCCACCAGCGCCCCGTAGGTGCCCATGGCCACGGGGGGCCCGGGGGGCACCCAGCCGTGAGCGTAGGTGGCCACGAAGCCGCCCGGGGCCCGCAGCCACCCGGCCCGGCGCAGCGCCAGGCGCTCGCCCAGCCGGCCTGCGGGGGAGAGGGGGGGTCAGGACCTGCACCCCATAAATGGTACCGAGCCTGGCACCCCCTCACAGAGAGCAGAACCCCCTGAAAGGGTCAGGGACCGCCCTCCCTGCCAGCCCAGAGCTCCCCCAGAAACCACCCCGGGAGTTCTGCCCCGCCCAGTGCCAGGACAGGGCACTGGGGGCACTGGGACTGTCAGGTTTTGGGGGCACGGGGGGTGACACCAGGGCAGCAGCACGTGGCAGGGTGGTTACTTGGCATCACTGGGGGTTGGGGACGAGGGGGCAGACTGGGATGTGCATAGAAAGGGCACTGGGCAGACTGGGAGTGGTGAGACGGACACTGGGCAGAGCGGGATGGGCACGAGATGGGGCATTGAAGGGACTCGGAGGAACACTGGGCATACTGGGAGGGGCACAGGAGGGGCACTGGGCATACTGGGCTGTACTGGGAGAGGCCCTGGGGTCCCCACTCACCCATAGCCAGCGCCAGCTGGTCACTCAGCAGCTCCGCCCCGTCCCCTGCCCGCAGCTGGGCCAGTTCCTCCTCTCGCAGCAGATGCTGGGGGAGGCAGAGGTCAGGGGAGCACCCCAATACCCCTGGCACCCCCAAACCCTCCCACAACACCCCCAAACACCCCCAAAACCCCCCCAAAACACCCCAAAGCCCACCTGACAACCCCCTCGACACCCCACCCCTCCAGCACCCCCACCTTGGTGCCCGAGGCCCCCTGGCAGTGCCCCAGGACCCCTCTGGCCGCCATCTCCACCAGCTGCTGGAAGTCAGGGGTCCGTGCCACGAAATCCGTCTCACAGTTCACCTGAGGGGGACACAGGGACGCTGGGGACACAGAGACCCCCCCCGGGAAACCCCCGGGGACCCCCCAAGCCCCGTCACTCACCTCCACCATGACGGCGGCCGAGCCCTCGCTCAGGACCCCCACGAGCCCCTCGCGTGCCCGGCGAGCGCCGGGGGCCGCAGCTCGGGCCCAGCCCCGGCGGCGAGACTCGGCCTCGAGCCAGGCCTCGGCCTGGGGGGGCAAACGGGAGGGGCCACCGTCACCCCAGTGTCCCCCCCGCACTGTCCCTCGGCCTGGGGGACACGGAGGGGCCGCGGGGAGGACACAGACCCGACCCCAACACCGCTGCCCCAAGGACCCCCGGAGTCCCCCCGCCCCTCTCGCCCTGCTCTGCCCCCCCTCCCCCGGCTCCTCATTCCCCCCCCCCCCGGGTTTTGTGTCCCCCACGCCCCCCAATTCCTGCCGCTGCCCCCCCTCCAGGTCCTCCTCTCTCCCGCCCCCCACCACAAGTGACCCCCTGGTTCTTCCACGCCCTGCACTTGCCCAAGGCCCCCCCCCGCACCTGCCGCAGGTCGCCCCCCGCCCGCTCCAGCGCCTCCCGGCAGCGCATCACCGGCTGCCCCGTCCGCGCCCGCAGCTCCCGCAGATCCCGCAGCGCCGGAGGGGCCGCGCTGAACCAGCGGCCCGGGGGGACCTGGGGGGGAACGGGGGTGTCAGCGGTACCGGCACCCGCGGAGCCGCGGGGAGATCCGGGCCTGAGGAGGGTCCCGGCACAGGGCGGGGTCTGGGGTGTCCCTAGACAGGGATCCCGCTTAGGAGAGTCCCGGTGGGTGCGGAATGGGGGATCCCGGGATGGGGGATGGGTGCGGGGAGGTCCCGGTTGGCGGGGGGAGCCCGAGGAGTGTCCCGGTACTGGGGAGGGGGGGGGGAGGGGGTGGTACCGGAGGGGCGATGGGACAGGCCCAGAGCGGTGGCGGGGGGTGCTCCGGGATGGGGGCAGGGGGTCCCGGGTGGGGGTTGGGCCCGGTGTGGGGGGGGGGTCTCGCTCACCCGCGCCGCCCCCCCGAGCGCGCCCAGCGCCGCGCGCTGCATCCCGGCCTGCCCGCGGCGCGCCTCGATGGCGTCACGGCCCCGCGCTACGGGCGCCGGGAAGAGTCAGAGCGCGCGGGCGCGCGATTGGCTGTGCGTGTGTGACGTTAGCGCGGGCGCGACGGAGCCGCGGGATTGACTTGGGGGGGTTTGCGGGGGGAGGGGGGAGCGCGACCCCCCCCCGGCCTTACAGACCCCCCCCTCCCCGGGGCCTTATATTGCACCCCAGCCCTGGCCCGTCCCCTGCACAACCTCACAGACTCCCCCCCCTGACCCTTACAGGTCCCCCCCCGGGGCCCAGAGCCCCCCCCCCCCCCCCCCCGGCCTTACAGACCCCCCGTCCCCGGGCCCTTATAGGGCACCCCAGCCCTGGCCCGTCCCCTGCTCACCCTCACGGGCCCCCCCCGACCTTCTGCCACCCCCACAGAGCCCCCCCCATCCCCCCCCAGACTGGACCCCCCCCCCAAATCACACACAACCGGCTGACGTGAGGTCCCGGCGGAGCATTTAATTCCCCCCCTCCGGACCACCCCAGCCCCCCGTGAGGGACCCCAGGACGGGGCGCGCCCCCCTCTCCTGGTCCAGCGGGACCCCCCCTCCGTGCCGCGGGGTCACCGCGTAGATCTCGATGTCCCCGTCCGGCTCCCGCCGCAGCAGCTGCACCCGAAAGAACGGGGGCAACATCTGGCGGAAGAAGCGGGAGGTGCCGGCGTCCCCCCCCCGCAGGCGGGCGCTGAGCAGGGCCTGGGCTGGGGGGACCACGAGGTGCCGGAGGGTGCCCAGGAGCGGGGCGAAGGCGCGGGGGTCGTACACGATGTCGGAGCCCAGGATGAGGTGGAATTTGGGGGGGAAGCGGCGCTGGTCGCGCCCCCAGCGCAGCGCCCGCACCCGCGGCCCCCCCGCGCCCCCCGGGAAGTTCCGCCGCACGTTGTCCCGCAGCTGCGGCAGCGCCGGCGGACGGTCCGTGAGCGTCACCTCCGCCCCTGCACCGGCAGCGGGGCGGTCAGCGGGGCACGGCTGCGGACACCCTGAGCACCCCCGGAACCCCTATCCCGATTCACCCCGGGTCGGAGTGTGGGGGGGCACCCCCTCGGAGCCACCGCCCCAGGATCCCATCCCAAAAAACCCCAGGTCAGAGTGAGGGGCACCCCCTCGGAGCCACCGCCCCAGGATCCCATCCCAAAAAACCCCGGGTCAGAGTGAGGGGCACCCCCTCGGAGCCACCGCCCCAAGATCCCATCCCGAAAAACCCCGGGTCAGAGTGAGGGGCACCCCCTCGGAGCCACCGCCCCAGGATCCCATCCCAAAAAACCCCGGGTCAGAGTGAGGGGCAGCCCCGCTGGACCTCCCCAAACCCTCCCCGGAGCCACCCCGACCCCAAAGAACCTTGAGTCAAAAGGGGGGGTTCACCACCCCTGCGCCCCCCAGATCCCAATAAACTCGAGGGCTGCTCACGCCGGTTTCCAGTTCTGTACTGGGCAGGGGAATGGGGATCCCCCCCCACCCATGGGTGCCTCCCCCCGCTCATAGATAACCCCCACCCCTATGAGTGCCCCCCGCACCCAGCATGGCAGCGAAGATGCCCACGATGCCGGTCCCGGCCCCCAGCTCCAGAACCCGCCGCCCCGCCAGCTCCAGGTTCTGCTCCCCCAGGAACCGGCACAGGGACAGGGCCTGGGGGGGCGCACAGCCCATGGAGTCCCCCTGAGCCGGGGACACCCCCCAGCGCCCCCCTCACCATCCTCACCGGCCCTCACCCCCCAGCAGCCCCATCTCCTCAGGGTGCCCACCCCCGGTGCCCCGCCAAGGTCCCCCCAAACCCCTCCGGTGTTCCCCATTCTCTCGAGGTTCTCCCCATCACTCCCGGTGCCCACCGGGATGTCACAGCCCCCCTGGGACCCTCCTCACCCCAGCGCTGCCCCCGTTCTCTCGGGGTCCCCCTTCCCTCCTGCTACCCCTGCGATGTCGTGTGTGTCTCCCCCGGGATCCCCCGCCCCCCATCACCCCGTGCCCCCCCCGCCATCACTCCCAGTACCCCCGGGATGTCACCTCCCCACTCCCGGTGTCCCCGATCTCCCCCTACCCCCGGGATCCCCCGGCTTTCCCCATCCCCCGTTGCTCCCCGTTCCCTCGGGTTACTCCCCAGAACTCGGTGTCCGCCGGGATGTCACCTACAGCCCTGGCGACCCCGGAACTTCCCCGGTGCCCCCCGGTGCCCCTCACCGCCTCCCAGACGGCCCCGGCGGGCCCGAGGCGCGGCCCGTGGTGCTCCGCGATGCGCAGGACGCGCCCGCACAGCCGGAACCGGCGCCGCTCCGGGAAGAACTCGGCGAAGAGCTCGGGGTCGCGGGGGAACACGGCCCGCAGCGCCGCGGCTTCTTCCTCTTCCTCTTCTTCCTCTTCTTCCTCTTCTTCCTCTTCTTCCTCTTGCTCCTCTTCCTTTTCCTTTTCCTCTTCCTCTTCCCCTTCCCCTCTCTCTTCCTCCTCCCGCCCCCCCCCGCTCCCCACGTGGCTCCCGGGCGCCGCCATCGTGGAAAGGGCGGGGCCGGGCCGAGCCCCCGAACCTGATTGGTCGGTTCTGGATAAGCCACGCCCCCTCCTCCGCCCGTGATGGGGCTCCGCCCACGGCGCCCGCTCGGTCCCGGGGGGGTCCAGTGTCCCCCGGTGTCCCCCAGTGTCCCCTGATGTCCCCCAGTGTCCCCCGATATCCTCCGGTGTCCTCCAGTGTCCCCCAATGTCCCTCAGTGTCCCCCACTGTTCCCCGGCGTCCCCTGATGTCCCCCCAATGTCCCCCAATGTCCCCCAGTGTCCCCCAGTGTCCTCCAGTGTCCCCTGATATCCTCCGGTGTCCCCCAATGTCCCCCAGTGTCCTCCGATGTCCCCCGGTGTCCTCCAGTGTCCCCCGATATCCTCCAGTATCCCCCAATGTCCCCATGGCCTCCGATGTCCCCCGGTGTTCCCTGATGTCCCCCGATGTCCCCCGATATCCCCCGGTGTCCCCCAATGTCCCCCGGTGTCCCCTCATGTCCCCCGATATCCTCCAGTGTCCCCCAATGTTCCCATGTCCTCCGATGTCCCCCGATGTCCCCTGATATCCTCCGGTGTCCTCCAGTGTCCCCTGATGTCCTCCGGTGTCCCCCGATATCCTCCGGTGTCCCCCAGTGTCCCCCGGTGTCCCCTGCCCCACCCCCGTGTCCCATCCTATATCCTAGTGTCCCCCTGGTGGGTCCCTGCCGTCCCTTGGCAATGTCCCACCAGTGTCCCCTCACGTCCCTTGGTGTCCCCTGCCATGTGCCACTGTCTCCTCCACCATCCCAGCGTCTCCCGGTGTCCCCGGTGTCGCCTGCCCCGTGCCCCCGGTGTCTGCAGGTGGCTCCTGGTGTCCCCTGCTCCATTTCTGGTGTCCCCAGGCCAGTCCCCAGTGTTTCTTGCCCATTCCAGTGTCCCCTTTCTCCTCCCCAGCACCCCAGAGCTCGGCCCTGGTGTCCCCTGCCCCATCCCGGTGTCCTCTCTCCCATCCCAGTGTCCCCTGCCCTATCCCACTGGCCCCTCCCCCCATGCCCCTGTCCCCTGCCCTGTCCCCAATGTCCCCAGGCCATCCCTGGTCACCCCTGGTCCCAGCCCCTTTCCTGCCCCATCCCTGGTGTCCCCTCTCTCCCCATCCCTGTCCCCATCTCACCCCAGCCAGACCCCAGCAGTCCCCCCAGGGGTTCCTCCCAATGCCACCACCTGTCCCTTCCTGCTCCTGTCACCCATCCACACCAGTGCCACCAGTGCCACCAGTATCACCGCAGCCCTGGGGCCCTGATGACCCTGATCCCAGTGTCCTCAGTCAGGGGGTCCCTGGCCCTGTGTCCTTGGTCCCTGATGTCCCTGGCCCTGATGTCCCCAATCCCAGTGTCCCCATCTCCCTGCTGCTACTGGCCCTGTCTGAGTGCTCCCCAGTGCCCCCAGTATTCCCAGTCCCCACAGTCCCTGTGTCCCTGACCCCGGTGAGCTTGGCCTTGGTGTCCTTGGCCCCATGTCGCTGTCCCTGATGTCCCTGGCCCCGTGTCCCTCTCCTTGGTGCCCCCGGCCCTCGTGTTCCTCATGCGCTTCTCGTCCTTGCTGTCCCCAGCCCAGTGTCCCCCCCCCGTGTCCCCCTGCCCCAGCCCACCCCGGTGTCCCTGTCCCACTGTCCCTGCCCGGGGAGGGGGACCCGGTGCCAGCCTTGCTCCCGTTCCAAACCCCACCCCCCCACCCCCCCGTGCCATCCCTACCAGGTCCCAGCGTCCCGCGGTGTCACCCCCTCCAGTGCCATCTCCCCCTCGTGCCCTCCCAGTGCCACCCATGCAGGGCGGCACCGTCCCCGGTGCCACCGGGATCGCCGGGATCGCCGGGATAACCAGTAACCGGGGGGGGAGAGGTTCAGGGGGTGACCCCGGGGGTCCCTCCCGCGGGGTAATGAACAACTCGCCCCGGGCCACCCCCCCCGGGTCCCCCCGGCCCCGCTCGGGACCCCCCGCGCAGCCGCGTCACCGCCTGCGTCACCGGGTTAATGGTGGCCCTCGTGTCCCCCGGGGGTCAGGGCGGCCTGGGGGGGGTCGGGGCGCCCCGGGGCCGTGGGGGGGGACTGGGGGAGGGGTCGGTCCCTGCGTGTCCCCTCCCCCTGTACCCCGCCCGGGACTCCCCGCCCGGTGCCGCCCGCCCGCGGGGCCGTTCCTGGAAGCCCCGAAGGGACGGGACGGACGGGACGGGCGGGACGGGCGGGTCTGGCCCCACATTGCTCAACCCCCACCGCCCCCCCCGGCCCTCCCGACACCCCCGGGGCTTTCCAGAAATCGGCCCCGGCTTCCCCGCAAGCGAATTCCCCAAACGGCCCCGAGCGGGAAGAGCCCGCGGAGCGGGGGGGGGGGGCCGGTGGAACTGGGAACACTGCGGGTGCTGGGAGGGACTGGGGGGACTGGGAGGCTGTGGGAGACTGGAGAGATTGGGGGGCACTGGGGGAACCTGGGGACTGAGGGCAGTGGGGGGCACCGGGGGAACTGGGGGGCACTGGGGGAACTGGAGAGATGGGACGCGGGGGGAACTGGGGGGATGGGACGCTGGGGGAACTGGGGGAACTGGGGAGATGGGACGCTGGCAGGGACTGAGGGACAGTCCCAGGGGAGGCTGTGGGACAGTGGCAGGAGAGGTGGAATAGGGGCACGGGGGAGACTGGGAGCACTGGGGGCACCGAGGGGCTGAGGATTGGGGGGCACTGGGGGTACTGGTGGGACTGGAGGCACTGGGGAGACCGGGGGAACTGGGAGGGCTGTGGGCACTGTGGAAACTGGGAACACAGGAGAGACTGGGAGGACTGGGGGACACGGCAGGGACTGGGAATACCGGCGGCACTGGGGAGCACTGGGGGGCACTGGGAGTACTGGAAGCAGTGGGAGCGCCAGGCTGGGTGCTGTGGGAGCACTGGGGGGAAATGGGAGCACTGGAAGGCACTGGGGGCACTGGGAGCACTGGAGGACTTCTAGGGGAGGCACTGGGGGGCACTGGGAGCACTGGGAGTGGCACTGGGGGAGGCACTGGGGGGCACTGGGAGCACTGGGGGAGGTGCTGGGGGCCATTGGGAGCACTGGGAGGGGCACTGGGGGAGGTGCTGGGGGGGTACTGGGAGCACTGGGAGGGGCACTGGGAGCACTGGGAGCGCTGGGAGGGGCCCTGGGAGCACTGGGGGAGGTGCTGGGAGCACTGGAGGGGCACTGGGGAGCACTGGGAGCGGCACTGGGAGCACTGGAGGGGCACTGGGCGGCACTGGGAGCACTGGGAGCGGCACTGGGAGCACTGGGAGCGGCACTGGGAGCACTGGGAGCGGCACTGGGAGCAGCACTGGGAGCACTGGGAGCGGCACTGGGAGCGGCACTGGGAGCACTGGGAGCGGCACTGGGAGCACTGGAGGGGCACTGGGAGCACTGGGAGTGGCACTGGGCCGACAGGGGGCGCTCTGAGCTCGGTGGGGGGAGGGGAAGGTTCACCCCGCAGGCAGGCTGCGTGTGACGTCACAGCCCCGCGCCGCACGCTGCTGCCATGGCGGCGGCCGAGGAGGAGGAGGCCGCGGTTCCGCCGCAGAAGCGCTTCTACCGACAGCGCGCGCACTCCAACCCGCTGGCCGACCACACCCTGCGGTAGTGAGTGCGGGGACCCCCGGGAGCCGCCCGGGACTCGCCTGATACCCGCCCGGAACCCCCTCCCCGGTACCACCCGGGCCGGGATCCGGCACCGCCCCGCGCCCCCGTCGAGACCCCCGGGACCCCCAGCATGGAACCCGGCCGTCCCCAGGAACACCCGGGCTGGATCCCCCTCGCTCCCCATCCCCTCCCGGTCACTCCGCCCCTCCCTCCCTCCCCCGCCCTTGTGTCCCCCCGGGTGCCCCCGGTGCCCCCGGTGCCCCCGCTCCGGTTGCCAGGCAGTAACCGCCCCGCGCTGCCCGCAGCCCCTCCCGCCCTCAGGACATGGACTGGGCCTCGCTGTTCCCGACCTTTTTTCCGCCCGACGCCCCCCCCGGGACCCCCCCGGCCCGCGTGGAGTTCGCAGACGTGGGGTGCGGCTACGGGGGGCTGCTGGGTGAGCACGGGGGGCTTGGGGAGGGCACCGGGCGGGGGCAGCGGGGGCCGGGGATGGGCCGGGGGTGCCGGGGGGGTCTCTCTGACCGCGCTGCCCCCGCAGTGGCGCTGGCGGAGCGGTTCCCGCAGACGCTGTCGCTGGGGCTGGAGCTGCGGGGGAAGGTGGCCGCGTTCACCCGCGCGCGGATCCGGGCGCTGCGGGCGGCGCAGCCCGGCCGCTTCGGCAACGTGGCCTGCGTGAGGGGCAACGCCATGAAACACCTGCCCCACTTCTTCCGCAGGGCACAGGTGGGACCCCGAGACTCCCCCCCCCCCCCCCCCCCCAAAACCCACAACACCCCCAGCACCCCTGGAAATTTCTGTGTCCTCTGAACCTGCCCCGAGACCCCCAAAACCCAGGGACCTCTCTGGGACTCCCCAAAACCCACAACCCCCCCTCCCAGTACCCCTAGAAACTTCCATGTTGTCTGAACCCCCTCTGAGACCCCCCCCAAAACCCTTGGGAACCCCTGGAACACCTGCCCTGCTTCTACCACAGGGCCCAGTTGAGACCCCTGGGACTCCCCAAAATGCCTCAACCACCCACTGAGCACCCCCCTCCCCGGGGACACCCCTTAGCCCCCAGGACCCCTCTGGGACTCCCCAGCACCCCACAGCATCCCTGGGGACCCTCAAGACCCCCCTCCAGCCCCCCCAGCACCCCACAGCATCCCTGGGGACCCTCAAGACCCCCCTCCAGCACCCCCAGGACCCCACAGCATCCCTGGGGACCCTCAGGACCCCCCTCCAGCACCCCCAGCACCCCACAGCATCCCTGGGGACCCTCAGGACCCCCCTCCAGCCCCCCCAGGACAGCCCCCCCCCCCTGCACATCCCGGCTGCTTTCCCATGGGACCCCCCCAGGCCCCAACCTGCACTCCCCACATGGGGTCTGGGAGGGTCGGTGCCGGTGGGGTGCTGACCCCCTTGCCCCCCCCCTTGCCCCCCCAGCTCTCCAAGCTGTTTTTCCTGTTTCCTGACCCCCATTTCAAGCGCACGAAGCACAAGTGGAGAATCATCAGCCCCGCCATGCTGGCGGAGTACGGCTACGTGCTGCGCCCCGGGGTGAGTCCCCGAACCCCCAGGGGTCCCCGAAACTTCCTGACCCCCCCCAGAACCCCCTGACACCCCCAGGGCTCCTCCCCAAGCCCCCATGTCCCCACACTGCTGGTAGAGTGCAGCCCCTGGGGAAGGCCCCTGTCTCCCCCTGGGGGTCCCCAATTCCCCCTGACCCTCCCCAATTCCCCCTGACCCCCCCCAATTCCCCCTGACCCTCCCCAGTGCCCTCAGGGATCCCCAAATCCCCCAGGATCCTCTGGGATTGTTGGGGAGGAGGGGGCTCCAGCCCTTCTGGGAGTGGGGGGGGTTTGGGGTGTCCCTGATTTTGGAGTCCCCCAGAGCCCGGTGTACCCGGAGGGGGGTTGGGGTGTCACGGTGTTTTTGGGGTGCCCAGGGCCTGGTGTACACGGTGACAGATGTGCCTGAGCTGCACCAGTGGATGCTGCAGCATTTTGGGGAGCACCCCCTGTTTGAGCCCCTGCCCCCTGCCCAGCTGGTGAGAGCAACTGGGGGGCACTGGGGCAACTGGGGGGCGCTGGGGGCTGGTGAAGGGGGCACTGGGGGGTGTCGAAGACACTGTGATTGACTGGGGGGAACTGGGGGAGCACTGGGGGGGGCAACTGGGGGCACAGGAGTGTATGGGGGGGCACTGGGGGTCAATGGATGACTGACTGGGGGTCGCGGGGTGGCACTGGGGCACAAGGGGAGATCACACAGGGGTCACTGGAGGGGCCACCTGGGGCTCACTGAGGAGGTCTCTGGTGTCCCCGCGGTGTCCCCGGTGTCACCGGCACCCCCCTCCCCCGCCCCGTGCAGGCCGCGGACCCGCTGGTGCCGCTGCTGCCGTCGGTGACCGAGGAGGGACAAAGGGCCCGGCGCGCCGGGCGCCCGCCCTGCTCCGCCGTGTTCCGCCGCCGCCCCGACCCCCCCCCGGCGGGGCCCTGACCTGCGGGGGGGGCCGGACCCCTCCCGTCACAGCCCCCTTTTGTAATAAAGCCACAAAGTGTCCCCGAGTCTGCTCAGTGTCCCGCAGACCCCTGCCCGAGGAGGGGGGTGTCACCTGCCCCTCCCCCAGCCCGCGGACACTGCCGGGAATTGCCCCTTCCACCCCAAAAATGCGGAGGTTGGGGCCGGTTCCTGCCTCAGTTTCCCCATCGCAGAAAACCCCCCGGGGGGGTGGGGGACGCGGTGACATCCCGGCGCACAGCCGGGGCTTTCCAGCGGCTCTTTTCCGGTGCTGGAAGGCGGAAATTCCCGGGAATCCGGTACTGGGGCGGGGGGGCAGCCCTGTGTCCCCCCCCGTACCCCCCAACGGGAGCTGGCATGGGACCAACCCCTCCCCCGGGACTGGGAACACTGGTGGAACTGGGAGTGGGGCACACGGGGCTGCTGCGTGTCCCCCCTCCCGGGCACTGTCCCCTTCCGCCGTGGGGACAGGCACCCCCCGACCCCTCCCAAAATATCCCCCCGCCCAGTTTGGGGGTGCAGGGTCCGTGTGTGACTGGGGGTGGTTCTGGGGAGGCCGCGTCCGTGTGTCCCCGGGGGGGTTTGGGGGCTCCGTGTGTCCCCAGGGGGGGGAGTTGTGGGGTCCATGTGTCCCCGGGGGGGGGGTTTGGGGGGTCCGTGTGTCCCCGGGGGAGTTTGGGGTGGGGGGTCCGTGTGTCCCCGGGGGAGTTTGGGGGGGTCCGTGTGTCCCCGGGGGGGGGTGGTTTTGGGGGGGGTCCGTGTGTCCCCGGGGGAGTTTGGGGTGGGGGGTCCGTGTGTCCCCGGGGGAGTTTGGGGGGGTCCGTGTGTCCCCGGGGGGGGGGTGGTTTTGGGGGGGTCCGTGTGTCCCCGGGTGGTTTTGTGGACGTCCGTGTGTCCCCGGGGGGTGGTTTTGGGGGGTCCGGGTGTCCCCGGGTGGTTTTGGGGGGTCCGGGTGTCCCCGGGGGGGGGGGGTTGGGGGGTCCGTGTGTCCCCGGGGGGGTGGTTTTGTGGGGTCCGTGTATCCCCAGGGGGATTTGGGGGTCCGTGTATCCCCGGGGGGGTGGTTTTGTGGGGTCCGTGTGTCCCCGGGGGTGGTTTTGTGGGGGTCCGTGTGTCCCCGGGTGGTTTTGTGGGGGTCCGTGTATCCCCGGGTGGTTTTGTGGGGTCCGTGTGTCCCCGGGGGGGGTTTTGGGGGGTCCGTGTATCCCCGGGTGGTTTTGTGGGGGTCCGTGTATCCCCGGGGTGGTTTTGGGGGGTCCGGGTGTCCCCGGGTGTTTTTGGGGGGCTCGGGGCCGTTCGCGCCCCCGGTTTCGCGCTCTCGTGCGCGCGCTCCGGGCCCCGCCCACACCGCGCGCTGATTGGTCCGAGGACCCCGCTATGCAAATCAACCAGCGGGGGGCGGGAGGGGCTCCGTGCCCGGGGGCGTGGCTTAGCGCGAGGGGGCGTGGTCTGACTCCCGGTTTGGCGTTGTGGGCGGGGCTAAGGCCGGGGGGCGTGTCTACAGCGGAGGGGGCGTGGCCTTGCCGGGTGCACGTGGGCGCTATAAATGCCCGGCCCGGGGCCCCCCCCGCAGTCGAGGCTCGGCCTCGCTCCCCCCCCTCGATTCCCACCGGGTCCCCCCGAGTCCTCCGAGTCCTCCGGTGCCGCCCGTGGCCCCCCGGGCACTTTCCCCCACTCTCCCGCCTCCCCTGGTGTCACCGCTGCCCTCCCCCCGTGCCCCCGGTGCCGCTCGAGCCCCCGGTGACTCGCCATGGCCCCCAGCCTGCGCCTGCCCGCCCGGGCCGCCCTGCTGTCCCACTCCCTGCCCGAGCCGAGGGTCCCCCGGGGTCCCCCAGTCCCCCCTGATCCCTCTCTACAGCCCCGCACCCCACACCCCCGCGGCCCCCCGGAGTCCTCCCGCCCCCGGGGCTTGGCCGAGATGCCGGGGCCGAGCTCCACCGCCTTCATCTTCGAGCTGCTGTGCCGAGGAGGGGTGCGGAGGCTGCATGAGATGCAGGTAAATGGGGCTGGGGGCACCGGGAACCCCGGGGTCTCTGACCTGGGGCTTGGAGGGAGTAGGGGAACCCTGATCCCTCCGCTCTGGAGCCTGGGTGGGGGGCGTCAGGATCCTGGTCCCGCTGTCCTGGGATATGGGGGAGATGGGGGGACACATCTGTCACGGTCCTGGCTTGGAGGGGACAGCGCGTACCTCAGTGCCACCACCCCGAGTCTTGGAGGGGACTGGAGGGACCGTGGTCCCCCCACCTGGGGGCGCGGAGGGGAGGGGGGAAGGACACTGATCTTTGTCCCCGGGGCTGGGTGGGGTTGGGAGACCCCAAACTGGTCCCCAGGACTCGTGGGGGATGGTACCGAGACCCCGATCTGGTCCGCGGGGCTGGGCAGGGGCGAGACCAGCCCGGGCTCGGTGGGTGCTGGGACCTGGCAGGGCGGGGGGAGCAGCGGCACCGGGGACGGGGCCACTCCCAGGTGGACAGTGGCGCCCAAGACCAGGTCACCCTCGGGGGGTCACAGCAGGTCTGGGACCACGGGGACGCTGGGACCTCCCCCTGAGCTGCAGCTGCTCCTGTCGCATCCCCTGCGGCAGCGGGTACCGGCCCCCTCCCCCCGCGGTGCGACTCCCGGTGACCCCGATCCCCCCTTAGCCCAGCCTGGGTGCTGGTCCCAGTTCAGGACAGGGTGGGGGGCTGTTTGGGCTGGTCTGACCCCCTGTGTTCCCCACGAAGACAGCCCGGTGCCGGTTCGGGCCGGTGTGACCCCCCCGTGTCCCCCCGGTTCCTGCCCGGTGCCGGTTCGGGCCGGTGTGATTCTCCCGTGTACCCCGCGGTTCCTGCCCGGTGCCGGTTCGGGCCGGCGTGACCCCCCCGTGTCCCCCCGGTTCCTGCCCGGTGCCGGTTCGGACCGGTGTGACCACCCCGTGTGCCCCCCGGTGCCGGTTCGGGCCGGCGTGACCCCCCCGTGTCCCCCCGGTTCCTGCCCGGTGCCGGTTCGGGCCGGTGTGACCACCCCGTGTGCCCCCCGGTGCCGGTTCGGGCCGGTGTGATTCCCCCGTGTGCCCCGCGGTTCCTGCCCGGTCCCGGTTCGCTCCGGTGTGACCCCCCCGTGTCCCCCCAGGTTCACGGGCGGTCCCGGTTCGGACCGGTGTGATTCCCCCGTGTATCCCCCGGTTCCTGCCCGGTGCCGGTTCGGGCCGGTGTGATTCTCCCGTGTACCCCGCGGTTCCTGCCCGGTGCCGGTTCGCTCCGGTGTGACCCCCGCGTGTCCCCGCAGGTTCACGGGCGGTGCCGGTTCGGGCCGCTCTGGAAGGCCCGGTTCGGGCCGGTGCTCACGGTGCACGTGGCCGACCCGGCGCTCGTGGCTCAGGTGCTGCGGCAGGAGGGGCCCGAGCCCAGCCGCGCCCTGAGCTGCCCCTGGAAGGAGCACCGGAGCCTCCGGGGGGTCCCGGGGGGGCTCCTCACCCTGTGAGTGCACGGAGGGGTCACTCGTGTGGGGGCTGATCCTGGGGGGACCGGGGGCCGCCCGGGGGGGTCTTTGGGCGGGGGTTGGGGTTTGGAGCCTTGGCGTGGGGGGCTGCATGTGGGATTTGGGGGTGGGGGGGGGGGTCACACGAGGAGCTGTGTCACGAGGGGGGGGAGGGCCGCACCCCAGGGCTCCCCCTGAGCTGGGGGTGTCGGTACCCCCAGGGGCCTTGGCTCCCCCCACGCCCGTTCCGGGAAGGGCCCGTGGGGTGCGGGGGGGCCCGGGGTGACTCAGGCGTGATTCAGCCCCCCTACCCCTCCTCCTGCCCCCCCTGCCCCCCACACCCCCACGCAGGATGTGAGTAACTGCCCGGGGGGAGCCCGGCCCCGCGTGGGCAGGGGGAGGGACCCCAAACCCCTGCCCAGCCCCCACCGTGGGCACGGGGACCCGGTGGCTCTCACAGGTGCCCCTGATCACACCTGGGGGGGGCCCTGGCACTGCCCCGTGGGGGGACCATGTCCCCTGTGTCCCAGCTGTGTCCCCTGTGCCCCCCCCATGTCCGGCCTGTGCCCCTCATGTGCCCATTCCCCGCCCCTCATTTCCCCCGTGCCCATCCCCCCCCCCATGTCCCCACTCAAGTCTCCGGTACCCGCCGTGTCCCTGTCCCTCACCCTGTGCGTGTGCCTGACCCCCGCCCGTGTCCTGGCGTCCCCCGTGTCCTCTTCCCCCACCCGTCACCCCCCGTCCCCCATGTCCCTGTCCCTCCCCGTGTCCTTGTCCACCCTGTTTCTGCTTGTCCCCTCATGCCCTGTCCCCCGTGTCCCTGCCATGTCCCTGTCCTTCACCCACGTCCCCATGTCCCTGTCCCCCCCACCTGTGTCGCCTGTGTCCTCCCGGCTCCCCATATGACCCGCGTCCCCATCCCCATCCACGTCCCAATGTCCCTGTTCCCCCTCTTCCCATGTGTTCCCATGTCCCCACGGTCCCTCCATGCCCGGTGTCACCTCTGTCCCCATCCCCCCCCCACATCCTCTGTCCTCCACCCATCTCTGTCCCCCGTGTCCCCCTGTCCCTGTTCCCCACACACGTCCTCACGTCCTCCCCATGTCCCCACCCCGTGCCGTGTCCCTTGTCCCCCGTGCCCCTCCTGTCCCCGCGCCCCCCGTGACGCGTGTCCCCGTCCCCAGGGAGGGCGAGGCGTGGCGGGGGTCGCGGCGGGTGCTGGCGCGGGGGCTGCTGAGCCCGGGGGCGGCCAAGGCCTTCGCGGGGCCCGTGGCCACTGCGGTGGCCGAGCTGGTGGCGCGGCTGCAGCGGCTGCGGCGGCAGCACCCGCAGGGGATCGTCCCCGACATCGGCATCGAGTTCAACCGCTTCGGCCTCGAGGGTGAGAGGGGACCCCAGAGGGGGATGGGGCACCCCAAAGGGCTGTGACCCCCACAGGGACCCCCCGCACCCCCCCAAGGGACACCCCAGGGCTCCCCAGGTCCCCCACCAGGACTCCCTGTGTCCCCCAAGTCTCCAGGGCACCTTCTGTCCCTCAGTGTCCCCAGGGACTCTGGGATCCCCCCTCAGTGTCCCCAGGGTTCCCAGTGTCCCCACATCCCCCCATCCCCAGGGTTCCCTCCATCACCGATGTCCCCACGTCCCAAACGTCCCCCGTGCCCCACAGCCATCTCCTGGGTGCTGTTCTCCTCCCGCCTGGGCTGCCTGGAGGACACCGGCGAGGCCACCGAGGGTGTGATCCGGAGCGTGGGGGAGGTGCTGGCACTGACGCTGGTGACAATGGCACTGCCCCGTCCCCTCCTGCGCCTCAACCCTGCGCCCTGGGACGCCTTCTGCCGCGCCTGGGATCAGCTCTTCGCCTTCGGTGAGGGGACACGGGGACAGGGAGGACAGGGGCTCACGGGGGACACCATGAGGATGTCCCACGGGGACACCAGGACATCATACCCTGCATATCGTACACACACGGGGACATCCCGCAGGGATACGGGGATGTCCCGTGGCCACGGTGCCACTGCTGCTCACGTGGGGCACACGGGGACGCTGGGAGCGATCACAGGGACATGGGGGCGTCCCAGGGCATTGGTGACGCACATGTTCACCTTTGGCGAGGGGACACTGCAGGGACACGAGGACATCCAAGGGACACAGAGTCACCCCGTGGGGTCACAGGGATGTCCCATGACCGTGGTGACAGTCCCACACCATCATCCTCCGCAGCCAAGGGACACATTGGTGGGATGTGGCTGTGGTGACACTGACAGGGCGTTGTCCCCACCCAAGGGACCTGGGGACAATGCATGGCCACGGTGGCACTGACGGGGTGTTGTTGTCCCCAGCCAAGGGACACGTGGACCGGCGCGTGGCCGCGGTGGCTGCGCAGGGGCCGCTGGCCAAGGGGGACATGTGTGTCACCGACCTGCTGGCCCGGGAGCGCGTCCCTATCAGCAGCATCTACGGCAACGTCTCCGAGCTGCTGCTGGCCGGGGTGGACACGGTGAGGGGGGTGACACTGGGGTGTCCCTGTTGTCACCGTGGGTCCCACTGATGCCACCATGTCCCCTCCGTGCCCAGGTCGCCAGCACGCTGGCCTGGAGCCTGTACGAGCTGGCGCGGAACCCAGGGGCGCAGGCGGCCCTGCACCGCGAGCTGGTGGCGGCCACGGCCACCAACGGTACCACCAACAGTGACGGTGCCACCACCGACAGTGCCACTGCTGCTGCCACCGCCACCGCACTGGGACGGCTGCCGCTGCTGCGCGCTGTGGTGAAGGAGACCCTCAGGTGACAGGGACATGGGGATGGGGACATGGGGGTGGGGACATGGGACAGGGGACCAGGGATGATGAGGAGACATGGGAAGGAAATGGGGATGGGGACATGGGACAGGGGGAGAGGGATTGGGATGTGGGGACGGGAAGGGGACAGGAGCACAGAGATGGGTACAGGGATGGAGACGGGAACGGGGACACAGACAGGACATGGGGACAGGTGGGCAGAGGTGAGGGACACCGGGATGGGAACGGGAACAGGGATGGGATAAGGATGGGGATGGATGGGGACAGGGACAGGACAGGGATGGGGATGGAGATAGGAGGAGTCTGGGGATAAAACAGGGACAGGATGGGGGCAGGGGTGGGGAGGAGGACGAGGACAGGGAGGTGACGCCCCGGTGTCCTCCCCGCAGGCTGTACCCGGTCATCCCGGCCAACGCCCGCGTTGTCCCCGACCGCGACATCCGCGTCGGCAACTACCTGCTGCCACGCCAGGTGAGCTGGGGGGACACCCCACACCCCAGCTGTGTCCCCGAGGTGTCCCCGGGGTGTCCCTGCTGACCCCCATGTCCCTGCAGACCCTCATCACCCTCTGCCACTACGCCACATCCCGCGACAGCCGCTTCTTCCCAGTGCCCAACGCCTTCCGTCCGGAGCGCTGGCTGCGCCACAGGGACACCGGTGACGCGCCCGGGGACCCCGGGGACACTCCTGGGCACCCCCCTGGCACCGGGCACCCCTTTGCCTCTCTGCCCTTTGGCCTCGGCCCGCGCAGCTGCGTCGGGCGCCGCTTGGCCGAGCTGCAGCTGCACATGGCGCTGGCGCAGGTGGGTGTCCCCGCGTCCTCACGGTGTCCCCACGTCCCCACGGTGTCCCCATCGCGTCGCTCACCCGTCCCTGCTCCCCCAGATCCTGCTGCGGTTCGAGGTGCAGCCGGAGCCCGAGGGGGGCCACGTGCGCCCCATGACCCGCACCCTGCTCGCCCCCGCCGCCCCCATCGGCCTGCGCTTCCTCGAGCGGTGACACTGGGGACGCCGAGGACACTGAGGACACCGGAGGCTTCGGAGGCATGAGGACACCGGGGACACCAGGGACGGCGGGGAGACCTTGACGCTGGTGGTGACTTCACCACCAGCGATGATGACACTGACCCCTTGGTGTGGTGGCCTTGGTGGCCTTGACTTCAGCGGTGGCTTTGACACCGTAGTGTCCCCAATGTCACCACAGCCCTGACCCTGTGGTGACCCTTGACCGTGGCCTTGACCCCACAGTGACACTGACCTTGGCAGTAGCCCCAACCCCATGGTGGCCCTGACCGTGTGGTGACATTGACCCCAAGGTGTCCCCAACCCCAAAGTAACCCCAACCCTGGGTGGTGGCCGTGACTCCTCGGTGGCCCTGACCCCACGGTGTCCCCAGCCCTGCCGTGTCCTCCCCATCCCACACCCCCCGGGATTTGGGGGTTATTTATTGGCCAATAAAGAGATTTTGGTGCTGCTGGAGCTCCTGTCCCACCCCCCGTGACTCAACCCCCAGGCTGGGGATGGGGGGGACCCGCCCCGACCTGCCCAGGTGCGCCCGGGGGTGACGTGGCCCCGCAGGGGGGTGGGGGGAGCACAGCCCCCTCCCCACGGTGAGGGGGGGTGCCCTGAGAGCCCCCTGGGGGGGGAGGGGCCACGGCCCGAGCAGGGCTGCAGTGCCCAAGGGACCCCCGGGACCCCCACGATGCCCAGGGTGGGGTGATGGGTGACCCCCCCCCCCCCGGGGCGTGTCGGGGGAACCCTCGGTGCCCGGTGGGGTTTAACCCAGTCGGTGCCACCCACGGTGGGGGGCGGGGAGGGGGGGGCAATGTCCCAGGTGGGGGTGGGGCTGACGTCAGCACCGGGGACTCTGGACCCTCGTGGGGACCCTGGGGCAGCCGAGCGCGGTGACCCCCCCGTGCCCCTCCCCCAGGTGACAGCGGGAGCAGGTGAGCAGCAGGAGGAGGAGGGGAGGTTCCCTCGGTCGGGACAATCGCGACAGGGCTCACCTGGGCACCCCCAAAGGCCCCGTGGGCGCTGCGCACCCCGGCCGCTGTCACCTGGGCAGGGTGGTGGCACCGGGGACGGACCCGGTGCGGGGCGGGGGGCGAACCGGGGGGCAAACAGGGCGGGGGGGGCGGGGGGGCAGGTGAGGGTGGGGCCCATCCTGGAGCCGCCCCCGAGCCCCCGGGAACCACGGGGGGGGGGGGAGGGAGGGGACCGGAGTGACCTCAGGTGAGGGAACCTTCTGGAACCGGACCGGTGAGTGCCGGGGGGGACCTGGGGGCGTTGGAGACCCCTGAGCCGGGGGGGCGGGGGCGGGGCGAGAGGGGAGGGGGCCGTGGCCATCAGGTGGGGGGGGGGTCCTGCCTTCTGGGGCCCCCCCCGCCCCGCTGCTCCCGCCACGGCCGCGGGTTCGAGCCCGGCCCGGGCGCTGCCCCTCCCCCCCCGTCCCGGGGGTTCTCGGGGGGTCCCCTCGCCCCTCCCCCCGCCCCGCCCCTCCCCCCCGGCCCTTCCGCCCGCCCCTCCCGCCTGTTCCGGCGCCCCCGCCCCTCCCCCCTGCCCCGCGCGCCGCCCGGTGAGTTCCGGGGTCCCCCCGGCGCGCGCGGGACCCCCCCCAACTTTGGCACCTCCCCCCCTCCAACCCCGGGGGGGCCCCCGCGGGTCGGGGGGCAGGGGCAGCGCCCAGGGGTCGCGGGGGGCTGAGGGTGGCTGGTTTGGGGGGGGCTGGGGGGGTCCCAGTGGTTGTGCGGGGTTGGGGGGGGTCGGGGAGCGCTGGTTTGGGGGTGCAGGGTTGGGGGGGGGGGGGTCTGACCTGTGCTGGGCACCGGAGAGAGCTGGGGGCTTTGGGGTGAGGAGAGGGCACCGGGTGGGCACCGAGGAGAGATGGGGGATTTGGGATGCAGGGCTGGGGGCCGTGGGGTGCTGGGGAGGGGGAGTCCCTCCCTGTGGGGTGCTGGGGGCACACTGGGATGCCAGGAGGTGTGAGGGGCTGGAGGGTGCCGGGGTCTCACTGCGGGGTTTGGGCACCCCAGGAGGGGGGTGCGGGGTGCTGGGGCGGGGGGGATGTCGGTTTTGGGGTGTCCCTGAGGGTCCCTCCCCCCCCGGATGGCGCAGGAGGTGTGGGGGGCTGGGGGCTGAAGGGTGCCGGACACCCCAGGATGGCGCGGTTTGGTGCGGGGTGTTGGGGGGGGGATGTCGGGTTTCGGGGTGTCCCTGAGGGTCTCGCCCCCCAGGATGGCGCCGTGGGGTGCTGGGGGGATGGATGTCGGTTTCGGGGTGTCCCTGAGGGTCCCGGCCCCCCCCAGGATGGCGCAGGAGGTGCAGTACGAGCCGGTGGCCGAGCTGGGCGTGGGCGCGCACGGCGCCGTGTTCAAGGCTCGGGACCGGCTGAGCGGGCGCTTCGTGGCGCTCAAGAACGTGCGGGTGCCCACGGGGGGGGCCGGGCTGCCCCCCAGCACCGTGCGCGAGGTGGCCCTGCTGCGGCGCCTCGAGCACCTCGAGCACCCCAACATCGTCCGGTGAGAGCCGGAGCTGCCCCGCGGCACCGCCGCTCCGGTCACCCCATGGGGCAGCGGGGAGGGGGGCACCGGGGCAGGGATGGGGGGTACCGGGGCAGGGATGGGGGTCCCAGGGCAGGGATGGGGGTCTCGGGGCAGGGATGGGGGTCCCGGGGCAGGAATGGGGGGTACCAGGGCAGGGATGGGGGGTCCCAGGGCAGGGAAGGGGTCCTAGGGCAGGGATGGGGGTCCCAGAGCAGGGATGGGATCCCGGGGCAGGGATGGGGGTCCCAGAGCAGGAATGGGGGTCTCAGGGCAGGGATGGGGGTCCCAGGAGAGCAGGGATGGGGAGTACCAGGGCAGGGAAGGGAGTCCCAGGTGAGTGATGGGGTCCCAGGGCAGGGATGGGGGGTCCCAGGTGAGCGGTGGGGTCCCAGAGCAGGGATAGGGGATCCCAGGGCAGGGATGGGGGTCCCAGGTGAGTGATGGGGTCCCAGGGCAGGAATGGGGGTCCCGGGGCAGGGATGGGGTTCCCAGGGCAGGGATGGGGGTCCCAGGTGAGTGATGGGGTCCCGGGGCAGGGATGAGGGTCCCAGGTGAGTGATGGGGTTCCCAGAGTAGGGATGGGGGTCCCGGGGCAGGAATGGGGGTCCCAGGTGAGTGATGGGGTTCCCAGGGCAGGGATGGGGGTCCCAGGTGAGTGATGGGGTCCCAGGACAGAGAAGGGGGGCCCAGGGTTGATGGGGCTCCCAGGGCACAGCAGTGGGGGTGGGGAGCACCACTGTGGCTCGCAGAGCCACCCCCGCTGTCCCGCGGTCTCTGTCACACCCCACGGCCCCTGTCACATCTCCCCACGTCCCCCCCAGCCCGTCCCCGTCCCCGTGTCCCTGTCCCCAGGCTGATGGACGTGTCCCTGTCCCCAGGCTGATGGACGTGTGTGCCAGTGCCCGCACCCCGCACGAGGCCAAGGTCACGCTGGTGTTCGAGCACGTGGAGCAGGACCTGAAAACCTTCCTGGAGAAAGCGCCGGCGCCGGGGCTGCCCCCCGACACCATCAAGGTGGATGTGGGGGGGGTCCCGAGGCCCCGGGGGGTGCAGGGGGGGGTCGCTGAGCCCATGTCCTCCCCCCAGGACCTGATGCGGCAGTTCCTGCGCGCCCTGGACTTCCTGCACGCCCAGCGCATCGTCCACCGCGACCTCAAGCCCCAGAACGTGCTGGTGACCAGCGCGGGCCAGCTCAAGGTGGCCGATTTCGGGCTGGCCCGGATCTACAGCTGCCACATGGCCCTGACCCCTGTGGTGCGTCCGGGGGGGGCTGCGGGGTGCCGGGGGTCCCAGGTGGGATCGGGACTGGGAAGTCCTGGGAGTTTGGGGTCCCGGGTGGGGCCACACGGGGCTGGGTGTGGGTCCCGGTGGCCGTGGGTTGGGGTGGCGGTGACCCCCAGGAGCTGAGGGTCTTGGGTGGCCCTAGAGCCAGGTGGCCGTGGGAGCTGGGGGTCCCAGGTGGCATCAGGTGATGGTGGCCGTGACCCCCAGGAGCTGTGGGTCACAGGGTGACACTGTGGGGACGCTGTGGTACCACGCCCCTGAGGAATGGTCAGTGGGTCACTGCTGGGTGCTGTGGGTCCCGCGGTGGGTCACAGGGTGACACTGCGGTGACACTGTGGGGACACAGCGCTACCACACCCCCGAGGTGCTGCTCTGGGTGGGGGTCTGTGGGTGCCAGGGGGTCCCTGGTGACACTGTGGGTCCCACGGTGGGGGACAGGTGGTGACACTGTGGTACAGAGCCCCCGAGGTGCTGCTCCGGGCCGCCTACGCGTCCCCCGTGGACATGTGGAGCGTCGGGTGCATCTTCGCTGAGATGTTCCGCAGGAAGTGAGGGGACACCGGGGACACCGGGGGACACGGGGGAGGCACAGGCTGGGGGGGCACATGGGGGAACAAAGGGACATGGGGGGGACATCGGGTGGGGGGCATAGGAGGGAGAGATGGGGACACAGAGACACGGAGGGGACACAGGGTGAGGGGACACGCAGGGGAGACACAAGCACACAGACCCAGACACAGGGGACAAAGGGGGAGGATATGGGGTGGGGGACACAGGGACAGGGGGCACAAGGGGTGGGGGAAGCGAGGGGGCACATGAGGACACAGAACACAGGTTCCCACAGGATGGGGGACATGGCGGGGGACACGAGGACATGGCGGGGGACACAGGTTGGGGGGACATGGGGACACTCCTGGGGTCCCTCCGGCCGCCCCTCGCCGTGGGTGCCAGCGGCAGGGGGGTGTCCCCTGTGTCCCCACGCCAGCGGCACCCCCGTGTCCCCTGTCCCCCCCAGGCCGCTGTTCTGCGGGACGTCGGAGGCCGATCAGCTGGGGAAGATCTTCGAGTGTGTGGGGTGGGGGGCAAGGGGGAGCTGGGGGGGCTGAGAGGTGGGGGGCTGGGAGGTCCTGGTTTGGGGGGGCTGTCCCAGGGGGGAGAGGGGCTATGGGGGGTTGGGGCAGGGCTGGGCCAGGGCCCAAGGGGGGGTTTTGAGGGCTGGAATGGGGAGGGGGCACCTGGGGGTGGGGAGGGGGGGTTTGTGGGGGGATGAGCTGGGGGGTGCAAGCAGAGATTTCCCGGGGGGCTCCTATGGGGGGGGGCGGGGGGGGCTGTTCTGGGTGGGGTTCTGCGAGCAGGGGACCCATTTGGAGACCTGTTCTGGGGGGGGGGGGGGAAGGTCAGTTCAGGGCCCCCCTGATCCCCGTGCCCCCCCAGGCTGATCGGGCTGCCCCACGAGGACGAGTGGCCGCAGGACGTGGCCCTGCCCAGGGACGCCTTCGCCCCCTGCGCCCCCCGCGAGCCCCGGGGGGAGGTCCCCGAGCTGGGGGACAGCGGGGAGCAGCTGCTGCTGGTGAGGGGGAACACGAGGGGACATTGGTGGGGGGACAGCGTGGGGACACAGCTGCTGGTGCTGCTGGGGGGGGGAATGGGGACACCAGGGGAGGGGACATGCGGGGGGGGCACACGGGGTGGGACTAGGGACACCCCAGGAATGGGGACACGGGGGGGCACGGGGGTACTGTGTGTGAGTGCGACAGTCGGGGACACCTGGGGGGGACGTGATGGGGCCTCCCTGAGCTGTGCAGCCCCTTTGGGGTGGTACTGGGGGGGGGGGGGTCATAGTGCTGCCCCCCCCATGTCCCTGACACTGTCCCGTCCGGTGTCCCCCCCTCCCCCCCAGGCACTGCTGACCTTCAGCCCCCACAAGCGAATTTCGGCTCACGAGGCCCTGGGACACCGATACCTGCAGGGGGGGGACGAGGGGTGACACCCCCCCCACCCCCAAAAACACCCCTGAGCACCCCCCAGGGCGCTCGGACCTGCACGGTGGAACTGTGGGGTGACACCCCCCAAAAACACCCCCTAAGCCCCTCCCACTGGTCCTCGTGAGGGGGGGTGAGGGGTGTCCCCCCCCCCCCAAACACCCTGAACCCCCCCGGGGACAGCAGGACTGGGTTTGGGGGGAAACCCCCTTTACTGGGGTGGGGGGGGGTGTGGTTTTTGGGGTCCCCCGTTTGTCTGCCAATAAAGGGGAGTGGGCAGCACCCCCCCCAACCTGTGCGTCCTGTGTCACTGGGGGTGGCCGTGGGGGGGTCACTGCACCCCGGGGGGGCACCCCAGAATGACCCCGAGCCATGGTCAGTGTTGTGTGTTTATTGGGAGGCGTCCCCCTGCCCCCCCTCCCTCCCCCCCATTGGGTCTGGGGGGGGACACACACACTGGGGGGGGGGGTGTCACTCATCCCAGTGTGAACCAGTACGGACCAGTTCAGGAGTGCTGGGATGGGGGGGGCCTGCTGAGTTTGGGAAGGTCATGACCCCCCCTGCGCACCCCTCCCCCCCCCCCAGCCCCCAATGCCCACAAGGGTGGGGGGAGGGGAATCTCCCAGTTTGGGAGGGGTCCGACTGGGATGTGGTGGGGGTCCTTCCCCGTGTGTCCCTCCCCAGCGTGGGAGTGACCAGGACCCCCCCGGGGGACACACGGTGGGGGGGCTGGGGGTGTCAGAATGACCAGTACAAACCAGTTTGGGAGAGGTCAGACTGAGATGGGGAGACTGGGGGGGGGACGACTCTGCCTCACGGCCCCTCCGGGGGGGGGGGGGGAGGTCACCCCCTGATTTGGGGGGGGGGGGGTCCATGTCCCCAGTGCTTCATGCAGCTGCAGGGGGGCAGCTGGTCAGCGTTTGGGGGGTTCTGGACCCCCCCTCAAGGCCGTGACCCCCCCCCCCCCGGGTGTGTGCCCCCCCCCCCCCCCCCCACTATAGGAAGGCTCGGGGGTTGGCACGGGGGTCCCGCTGGTTCCGGAAGCGGAGGGCGAGCCAGACCCCCAAAACCTGCAAGAAACGGGGGGGTTGGTGGCTCTGCTGGACCCTCCGAACCCCTCGAGACCCCCCCCGGCTCCCCCCCGCCCCCCCGTACCTCGGTGAAGCTGAAGAACAGCCCGACCCCCCCCAGAATCTTGAGGGCCTGGTCCGAGTGCTGCAGCAGTTGTGGGGCGCAGGGGGGGCACGGGGGGACTCCCCCCGGGGGGAACTGGCACCTCTGGGGGGGGGGACACAGGAGGGTTAGGGAGGGGTCCCCAACACCCCCTGCCCACCCCCGGGGGTCCTCAAACCCCCACATTGCCCCAGGACATGCAGCAGGGGGGGGGGGTGGGACCCTCCTGGGGGGGTTCAGCACATCCGGGGGCTTCCCCAAACTCCCTCTGTTTCCTCCCCCCCCCCAAAAACTCAACCCTCCGCCACCCCCCGAGGGTCCCCATCCAACCCCTCAGTCTCTTCCCCCAGCGGTGTCCCCAAATCCCCCAAATCCCCCTGCCCCCCCATTACCCCCCACCTCCCCAATCACCCCCTAAACACCCCCCCTCAATTCCCCCCCCCCACGGGGATCCCCAAAGACCCCCACCGCCCCCCCCCAGACTCACAGCGGGGCAGTTTTGGGGCTCCCAGGGGGGCTCCAGCCTGGTGGGGCTCAGTGGGGCAGGGCTGGCAGGAGGGGGGGTCCCGGGGGGCTCCCCCAGACCGCAACAGCCCAGCCTGCGCTGCAGCTCCCCCCGCGCCCCCCCCGCTCAGCAGGGGCCAGGCCGAGCGCAGCAACCGCTCCTGGGGACCCCAAAAATCGGTCAGTGAACCCCAAAATCCATCAGTGCCCTCTAGGACCCCTCCCACCCCCCAAATCAGTCGGTGCCCCTTCGTGCCCCTCCCAGGGCTGGGAGGATCCCGCCCCCCCCACCAAGGGTTGTGGGGTGTGGGGGGTTCCCTGAGCACCCAGGATTGTGGGATGACTTGTGAGGCTCCTGGGGGTGTCCCAGGGGTGGGGTGGGGGTCCCAGAGGGATTCTGGGGGGTCTCCAGGAGGTATGACCCATCTGAGATCCAGGGTTTGGGGAGGGGGGGGCATTCCCTGAGCCCCCCATGGAGCTGTGGGGTCCCAGGGGTGTTTTGTGGGGTGCGGGGGGTGACCCCATGACCCACCTGAGCCTCCCGGCCCAGGGCGAGGCAGGCGCAGGACACGCCGAGCTGGCACAGGAACACCAGGCCCAGGATCAGCACGTACTTGGGGGGGTCAAGGGGGGGGCCACACACACAGAGAATCCCCCCCAGAGCCCCCCCGGAACCTCCCCAGACCCAGCCCCGGGCAGGTTTTGGGGCCCCCGGGCGGGGTTTGGAGCCCCCCTCAAAAGGGACACAGGGGGGAGAGGGTGGGACCCTGAGAGGGGTGGCAGGGGGGTGCTGGGGATCCGGGGGGGCTTTGGGACATCCCCTCCCGAAGGGGACAAAGAGGAGCAGGACCTGGTGGTGCCACGGGTGGGGGGGGGGCAGAGGGGCTTGGGGACACAGGGAGGGGCTGGGGGCTCTCAGGGGGGCTTGGGGACACTGGGAGGGGCTGGGGGCTCTCAGGGGGGCTTGGGGACACCGGGAGGGGCTGGGGGCTCTCAGGGGGGCTTGGGGACACCGGGAGGGGCTGGGGGCTCCTAGAGGGGCTGGGGGACACCGGGAGGGGCTTGGGGACACCGGGAGGGGCTCGGGGCTCTCAGGGCAGATTGGGGACACCGGGAGGGGCTTGGGGACACCGAGAGGGGCTGGGGGCTCCTAGAGGGGCTGGGGGACACCGGGAGGGGCTTGGGGACACAGAGAGGGGCTGGGGGCTCTCAGGGGGGCTGGGGGACACCGGGAGGGTCTGGGGGCTCTGAGGGGGGCTTGGGGACACCGGGAGGGGCTGGGAGACACCGGGAGGGGCTGGGGGCTCTCAGGCCCCAGCGGAGGTTCGGTGCCCGCCGCCAGCGAAGGATACGAAGAAGAGCAGGACCTGGTGGTGCCGCAGGGCCCCGAGCAGCCCCAGCCCCGCGATCAGCAGGAGGAAGACGCCGACGGCGAAGGCTCCGCCGAGCAGGGGGGGGCTGGAGCCCATGCCCAGGCCCCGGGCCCAGCCCGCCACCCCCACCAGCAGCACCCCCACCAGCTGGGGGGGCACCGCGGTCAGGGGGCTCCGGGACACCCCCGGAGATCCCCCCAAGCACCGGGGCGGTGTCACCCCCTCCGTGCCCCCCCCCCCACAGCCCGAGGGCCCCAGGAGCATTTTGGGGAGGGGGGGGGGTTCCTCGGGGCCACCTGGAGGGGGCCACAGTGTGTGGGGAACCCACAGCCCAGGGCCCTCAGGCCACCTGAGGGGGGGGCAGGGTGTCCCCAGGGTCTCCCCAGCCCCCCGGAATTCCCAGCCCCTCCCGGTCGTGTGGATATGGGGGGGATGTGGCCTTTGACCCCACCCCCTCTTATGGTATTGGGGCGTCCCCTGACCCTCCCCGGGACCCCCGAGCCCCTCCCCTCCATCTCCCACCCTGTAAGGGGGAGTCCCACAGCCCCTCGCCGCCCCCACTCCGGGGGTTCCAGGAGGTCCCCCCCCCCCAAAGTTTGGGGATCCCCAACTTCCCCCCCACGGGGGTCCCTGGTCCCCACAACCCCAAATTGGGAGGGTGTCCCCCCGCTGTCCAGACCTCCCCAAACTCCCCCCTGGCCTCCGCATGGGACCCCGCAGCCCCTCCCCACCACCCCAGACAGGGTGGTCCCCGCCCCCCCCAGAGCAGAGGGGTCCCCAATCCCCCTCATCCCCCCCCCCCGCTCACCACATAAACCACGTTGAGGGCGCAGAGCGCGTTGCGCGAACAGGCGAAGCCGCCGCAGACCATGGCGGGGGCGGGGACTCCCGGGGCTCCGGGGGTTCCGGGGTTCGGGGGGTCCCGGGGGGGGAGGGCTCGGGGGGTTCCGGGGTCCCCGCGCCGCGGCCCCTTTAAACCGCGGCCCCGCGCCCCGCGCGCGCCCGCCCGCACTGCGCGTGCGCAGGGCGCAAAGCCCCGCCCACCCCGTGTTCCTCCATAGCCCCGCCCGCAAGTCCCACCCACCACTCCCATGGCCCCGCCCCCTGCCCGTATATGGGCATAGCCCCGCCCACAGCCGGACGAGCGCCGTCTGCGCTGCGCATGCGCGCGGGGCCGCCGCTGGTGGGGCGGGGCCTCCCCGGGAGGGGGCGGGGCCTCCCTGAGGCTCCTGCCCCGCCCCCCGCGGCCTCGCCCCGCCCCCGGGACCCCCGAGCCCCCCCCCAGCACAAAGTCCCAGCCCCGCCAAACCCCGGAGCCCTCCAGGAACCCTCGAGAAGCCCCCCCAGCCCTACTGACCCCAAGGGCCCCCCCAGCCCCCCAGGATCCCCCTATAGCCCCCCAGCCCCCCTATCCCCCCCAAGAGACCCTTCATGCCTGAGGACTCCCATAGCCCCCCCGGTCTAAGAGACCCCGATGATCTCCCCCCCGCTGCCCCCAGGCCCCCCCAGATTCCCTTCCATGACCCTCAGATCCTTCTGGGCCCCCCGACCCTTCTCAAGGTCCTCCATGGCTCCCCCCAGGGTCCCGCCCTGCTCCTGCCGCCCCCCCGTACCCCAAATACCCCCCTGTGTCCCCCGAGGTGGGTGTGGAGCGGTTCGGAGGGGCCGTCACCTCCCCGCTGGGAAGTCCTTGAGAGACCACATTTGGTCCCTTAAACATTAAACAGCTCCGGGGGGGCGGGGGGGGGGACAGATTTGGAGGTGCCAACACCCCGGGGAGGGGTCAAATTTTGGGCTGCGACTCCCCAAACCAACCTTCGCGGACAGAGACGGGGGGAATTGGGGGTGCAGCCGCCCCCCAGCCAGCCTTGGGGGGGCTCGGGGGGGTCCCCCCTGGGGTCTTCCCCTCTGTCGAGGCCACATCGCGACCTTGTGGCGTTATCGCGGCGATAGCGGCAGCTATAAGCGACAGCGGGCCCGGGGGGGGGCCGCGATGGCTCTGTGGCTGCTGTGGCTGCTGGTGGTGACCGGCGCGGGGGGCAGCGGGGAGGCCCCCCCTGTTCCCCGGGCGGTGCCGGAGCCCCCCCGGGCGGTGCCGGAGCCCCGGGAGGTGCCGGGGTCCCCCCGAGCGGTGTCCGAGCCCCGAGCGGTGCCGGGGTCCCCCCGAGCGGTGCCCGAGCCCCGGGCGGTGCCGGAGCCCCGGGAGGTGCCGGAGCCCCGGGAGGTGCCGGGGTCCCCCCGAGCGGTGCCGGAGCCCCCCCGGGAGGTGCCGGAGCCCCGGGCGGTGCCGGAGCCCCCCCGGGCGGTGCCGGGGTCCCCCCGGGCTGTGTCGGACGCCGAGCTCCGGGAGCTCTCGGAGCAGCTGCTCGCGGCAGACTCGAACCGGGCCGGGCCGGGGCAGCTGGAGCTGAACCTGCAGGGCTCGGGGAGCGGCACCGAGAGGTGGGGACAGGGTTGGGGGTGGTTCGGGGGACTCAGCACCCACCGTGTTCTCCCTCTCGTCCATCCCCCCCACCCCTCTGCCCTTCTTGCTCTCTGTCCCACCCGTCTCCATCCCACTCCATCCCACCCCTCTGTCCCAAACCCACCTGGCTCCATCCTCGTCCCTTGATCCCATCCTTCTACCCTGATCCCACATCCCCTGATCCTACACCTTCATCCCGCCTGTCTCTGTCCTCATCCCGACATCCTGCTCCTACGTGTCTCCGTCCCACCCTTCCCTCCCCACCCCGTTTTTCCTTCCTCATCCTTACACCCCAAATCCATGTCCCTCCACCCCACATCTCCACCCCACGTGCATCCATCCATCCCCCATCCCAATCCCACATTCCCCCATCCCATCCCATTGATCCCATCCCATCCCATTGATCCCATCCCATTGATTCCATCCCATCCCATCCCATCCCAATCCCATCCCAATCCCATCCCATTGATCCCATCCCATCCCATTGATCCCATCCCATTGATTCCATCCCATCCCATCCCATCCCAATCCCATCCCATTGATCCCATCCCATTGATCCCATCCCATCCCATCCCATCCCATCCCATCCCATCCCATCCCTCCACCCCAGGCGTTTCCATCCCACGTTTCCCTCCCCAGTCCCAATTCCCACGTGTCTCCCTCCCCATTCCAGGCTGTTTTCCTACGTGTCCCCAGAGCTGCTGGCCCGTCCCACCTTCTCCCGGCTCCTGGCGCTCCTGGATAACTACGAGCCGCGCACGGGCCGGGACGAGACGGAGACGGCCGAGGAGCAGCAGGAGCAGAGGGAATTCCTGGACACCGCCCTGGACACCCCGGTCCTGGCGCTGCTGGAGCGCTTTGTCCTCAGCAAGGGTAGGGCCGTGCTGTCCCCACGGTGTCCCCACGGTATCCCCATGTGCCCGGCCTGTTCCCCTCTTGTCCCCACAGTGTCCCCACAGTGTCCCCCCAGTCTGCAGGGCTGTCCACCCTGTCCCCCCAGTGTCCCCCCAGTGTCCACCCTGTCCCCTCTTTTCCTCACAGTGTCCCCATGGTGTTCCCAATGTCCCCACCATGTTCCCACAGTGACCCCTCTGCCTGCCCAGTGTCCCCCCAGTGTCCTCCCAGTGTCCCCCCAGTCTGCAGTGTCCCCACAGTGTCCCCCCATCCCCCCCGTCCCCACAGTGTCCCCCCAGTCTGCAGGGCTGTACATCCTGTCCCCGCAGTGTCCTCCCAGTGTCCTCCCAGTGTCCCCCCAGTGTCCTCCCAGTGTCCTCCCAGTGTCCCCACAGTGTCCCCACAGTGTCCCTCCTGTCCCCCTGTCCTGTCCTTAGGGCTGAACCCTGCTGTCCACACATCCCACCCTGTCCCCAGGGCTGTACCCCATGTCCCCAGGATGTCCCCATGGTATCCCCAGGGCTGTACCCCATGTTCCCAGGGCTGTACCCCATGTCCCCTGGGTGTCCCCCCGGTGTCCCCAGGGCTGTACCCCATGTTCCCAGGGCTGTACCCCATGTCCCCAGGATGTCCCCATGGTATCCCCAGGGCTGTACCCCATGTTCCCAGGGCTGTACCCCATGTCCCCTGGGTGTCCCCACGGTGTCCCCAGGGCTGTACCCCTCGGCTGAGGCGTTCCGGGCCGATCTCCACTCCATGTGGTTTGGGCTCTACTCGCGCTCCAGTGGGAAGGCGCTGGATTCCTCCGGCTTCGAGCACGTGTTCCATGGTGAGGGGGCCTGGTGGACCTGGGGGGACAAGGGGGGACACTGAAGATAAGGGGGTCACCGTGGGGATGGGGAGGGAACAGGGAGAAGGACTGGGGACCAAGGGGATGGGGGGACAATGGGGATGAAGCTGGCGGGGCTGGGGGGGCCAAGGCTGTGGGTCGGGGGTCACGTGGGGGTGTCCGTGGTGCGGGGTCCGTGGGGGGGGAGCTGTGGTCACCTGCTCTCTGTGTCCCCAGGGGAGGTGAAGAAGGGTTCGGTGTCGGGGTGTCACAACTGGGTGCAGCTGCAGGCGCTGGAGCGCGCGGGGCGGCTGGAGTACCTGGGCTACAGCTGGGACGGGCCCGTGAGTGGGGACAGGGGGACACGGGGGACACGGGGGGACACGGGGGGACGGGGGGGACAGGAGGGACACAGGGGGACACGGGGACACGGGGGACAGGGGACATGGGGACACGGGGGGCAGGGGGACACGAGGGGACATGGGGGGACACAGGGGGACAGGGGGGGACACAGGGGGACAGGGAGGACATAGGGGGACAGGGGGGGACACGGGGACATGGGGGCGGCTGGAGTACCTGGGCTACAGCTGGGACGGGTCCATGAGTGGGGACAGGGGGACAGGGAGGACATAGGGGGACACAGGGGACAGGGGGGACACAAGGGGACACGGGGGACACGGAGGGACATGGGGGGACACGGGGGGACACAGGGGGACAGGGAGGACACAGGGGGACACAGGGGGACACAAGGGGACACGGGGGACACGGAAGGACATGGGGGGACATGGGGGGACACGGGGGACACGGGGGACACGGGGGGACAGGGAGGACACAGGGGGACACGGGGGACACGGGGGGACACGGGGGGACGGGGGGACACAGGGGGACACGGGGGGACAGGGAGGACACAGGGGGACAGGGGGACACAGGGGGACGGGGAGACACGGGGGTACAGGGGGACGGGGGGACACAGGGGGACACGGGGGAATGGGGGGACACGGGGACATGGGGGCGGCTGGAGTACCTGGGCTACAGCTGGGATGGGCCCGTGAGTGGGGACAGGGGGACATGGGGGGACAGGGGGGGACACAAGGGGACACGGGGCAACATGGGGACACGGGGGACATGGGGGACATGGGGGACACAGGGGGACACGGGGGGACAGGGGGGACACGAGGGGACACGGGGGACACAGGAGGACATGGGGGGACACGGGAGGACACAGGGACACCGGGGGCACTAAAGGAACATGCAGAGGAGGGGGATGTGATGAGGATGGGAACACGGGGGACTCCCTGAGTGAGGGATGGGGGTGACACTGGGGGACACGGGGCGGATCCCCTGAGTGGGGGATAGGGACACGGAGCAGCCCTCGGGTTCCCCTCCTGCCCCCATCCCCCACAATGTCCCCCCGGGTCTCTGTCCCCTAGGATGACCCTCGGGGTCCCTGTCATTGTGCCCACCCACAATGCCCCTGAGACCCCCTCACCCCCTTCAGCCACCACCCTGTCCCTTGTGACCCCCTGCGTCCCACTGGTGGCCCCCACCCTCCCCGTTCCCTGTCACCATCCTCCACCTGCAGCACCCCTGGTGTCCCCGTCCCCCCGTGTCCATACCCAGGGACCCCCGGCACCACACCCAGGGGCCTCCTGTGTCCCTGCCCCCCACACCTGGGGTACCCCATGCACACACCGTGACCCCACGTCTGTACCCGCCGCGACACCCCCGCAGTGACCCGCTGGGATGGGCACTCCGAGCCCCGATGGTCCCCCCGTGCCCACGGGCGGGGTGTCCCCCTGTGTGTCCCCTCTGTGACCCCCGGCCCGCCCCCCCCCGCAGTGGACGGGCTTCCCGGACGTGCTGTCGCTGCAGTTCCGCTGGGACGGGCACTCCAAACCCCGGGGGTCGCTCCTGGTGGGCTCCAGCCCCGAGTTCGACCTGGCGCTGTTCACCCTCTGCTTCCTGGCCCGCCCCGACCGCCAGTGAGTGGGGGGCACTGGGGGAGGGGGCTGGCACCTGCCCGAGGGGGGCGACCTGGGGGGCACTGAGGGAGGGGGCACTGGGGGAGGGGGCTGGCACCTGCCCGAGGGGGGCGACCTGGGGGGCACTGGGGAGGGGGCACTGGGGGAGGGGGCTGGCACCTGCCCGAGGGGGGCGACCTGGGGGGCACTGGGGGAGGTGGCTGGCACCTGCCCGAAGGGGGCGACCTGACAACCACCCAGGGGTTATGGCACCCACCCGGGGGCCTCAGACCCGGGGTCACCCTCACCTGTCCTCGCAGGTGCCACGTCAGCCTGGGGGGAGAAGCCGCCACCATCCAGACCTACACCTGGGACAAGCAGCGCCTCGTGGCCTCGGCGTACCCCCTCACCCCCTGACCCTTCCAAAACACCCCCATGACCCCCCCCATGAGCCCTCCTCACCCCTCAATAAACCCCTCCACAGGACCCCAAATCCCACCTCTGCCTGGGGGCGTGCAGGGGATGGGGACGCTGGGTGCTGGGACCCCCTCGAGGGTGCTGGGACCCCCAATGAGTGCTGGGACCCCCCGGTGGATGTTGGGTCTCCTGTGGCTGCTGGGACCCCTTGAGGGTGCTGGGACCCCACAGTGGCTGCTGGGACCCTCTGCAGGTGTCGGCACCCGCCGTGGGCACTGGGACCCCTCTCCCTCCCAGGGGGGCACTCGGGGTGGGGGACCCAGGAGTCCGTGGCTGGGAGGGACGCAGCGACATCTCCAAGGCCCCCTGGCAGCTTCATCCCCTCCCTGCGGTGGCACGGGGGCACCTGGGGGGCGTGGGCTGGGGGGGACACACGTGCATGCGGGGGTGGGCTGTGTGATGGCACATGTGTCCTTAGCGTGTCCGTGTGTCACCGCACGCATGTCCCCAGCGCACGTGTCCCGCAGCGTCTGTGTCACTCCACGTGTGTCACTGGCGTGTCCCTGTGGCTGCACACGTGTCCGTAGCATGTCCGTGTGCCTCCACATGTCCCCAGCATGTCACTGGCGTGTCCGTGTCACTGCACGCGTGTCCCCAGCGCGTCTGCACAAGACCCCCGTGGGTGTCCAGCTGAGCATCCCGGCGTGGCCCCCGCACGTGCTGTGTCCTCGGTGTGTCCCCCGCAGTGCCCACCTGTGTCCCCCCCATGTGTCCCTGTCCCCAACGCGTGTCCCCTGTGCCGCTGTCCCCCCACCCGCATCCCTGGCACGTCGCTGGCGTGGCCGTGGCGTGGCCGTGGCGTGGCGTGGCCGTGGCGTGGCGGCCGGAGGTGGCGCGTCGGGGCGTTCCGGGCTGTGCCCCGTGCCCCGGCGGGCCCCGGCGCGTCCCGGCGTGTCCCGACGCGCCCACGGGGCCGGGCCCCGCCGTTCCCAGGCCCGTGACGTGTCCCCGCTGTCGCTGAGGCTCCGGCAGGAAGCGTGGGGGGCAGGGGAGGCCGGGGCAGAGCGGGGTCCCTGGGCCGGGGGGTGCCATGGGGGCCCCCCGGGAGCGGCGCGAGGTTCTGGCCGCCATCCGGGCCGAGGTGGCCCGGCACGAGGGGGCCAAGGGCCACCTGAACCGGCTGGTGCGGCTCGTGGAGACCGTGCCCGAGCCCCGGCTGCGAGGGAGCCTGGGCAGCGCCCTCAGGGCCCTCCGAGGTACGGGGGGCACCGGGCTGGGGGGACACGGAGGGGACACAGGGGGCACCGACAGACAGCGGGATGGACAGGTGGGTGGGGGGACGGACAGATGGACAGATGGACATCCTCCGGGTGGAGGAATGGATAAGGGGGTGGGTGGAGGGATGAGGGGTGGGCAGGTGGGTGGAGGGACAAGGGGATGGGCTGGTGGGGAGAGGGACGGATGGACGGACAGACGGCCAGTGGGAGGGATGGAGGGATGGATGGACAAGTGGACAGAGGAATGGACAAGGAGACAGGCAGAGGGAGGGATGGATGGATGGATGGATGGATGGATGGATGGATGGATGGATGGATGGATGGATGGGTGGGTGGATGGATGGATGGATGGATGGATGGATGGATGGGTGGGTGGATGGATGGACAGGTGGACAGGGGGCTGGCTGGAGGCATGGATGGACAGACGGATGGAAGGATGGGCAGGTGGAAGGGATGGAGGGGTGGATGCATGGATGGAGGATGAATGGGTGACCGGTGGATGGACAAACAGGTGGATGCAGGGATGGATGGAGAGATGCACAGTGGGAGGGATGGACAGATGGACAGAAGGGTGCAGGGCTGGACAGGTGGACAGGGGCTGGCTGGAAGGATGGGCAGATGGGGGGGGCATCCTCTGAAGGGGCAGGGGGAGGGATGGAGGGATGGATGGATGGACGGATGGAGGGCCGGATGGAGGGACGGACGGATGGAGGGATGTGACACTGGTGTCCCCCCCCCAGCCCCGCACTGGTGCTGGCCTTTGCTGGTACCCAGGGCCACACGGGGGGTCCCGTCCCAGCTCAGGTGCGGCAGTGGGGGCTGGGCAGTACCAACCCCCCCATGGGACCCATCTGAGGGACCCGGGGGGTGCAGGGGCCCGCTGGGGGGTTGGGGACGGGCCCCCCCCGCCCCATTTCCGCGATGGAGCCCTGGGGCGGTTTCCGGCTGTGGGAAATGGGGCCACTTCCTCTCTGCACCTTCCGCGGGGGGTGGGGGGGCCCTGCTGCCGGGGGGGCGGGGCGGGGCCCTGCTGGGATGGGGGGGCCCTGCTGGGATGGGGGGGCCCTGCTGGGATGGGGGGGCCCTGCTGGAGGGGTCGGAGGGGCTGCCGGGGGGGGGAACCCCCTGCATGGGGGGCACTGATGCTGGGGGGGCCAATCTGAGGGGGGCGCTTATTGCTGGAGGGGGTCCCGTGAGGGGGGGCCCCGCTGGGGGAGGATGGGGGCGGCCGTGCTGGGGGGGGGCCGCACGGAGTTTGGGGTTTCCACCCCCCCACCCCTCCGACCCACCCGGGGGTGTCCGGTGACGTCACTTGGGGAGGGGTTCCATTGCCGCCCCCTGCCCGTACCGAGCCCCCACGTCCCCGTGCCCCCCCCCCTCCGGCATCTCCCGCGCGGTTGCCATGGCAGCGGGAAGCCGGGGGATGCCGCGTTGCCAAGCGCCCGCTGTGGTACCCACAGAGCGCTGGAGGGGGCACAGGCCCCCCCACCTCTCCCCCCAGAGCCCCCCCAGGGCTTTTCCCCACCCGCGGAGGTGCCGACTGCTCTGCCCCCCCCCCCGCTTAAACCCCCCAACTGCCCCCCCGGGGGGCAGCAGCATCGGGGACGGGGATGGGGACAGGGATGGGGACAGGGATGGGGACAGGGGTGTTCTGGCAGCGGGGTCGGACCCGGCGTGACCCCGTGCCCCCCCCCCCACTCCCCCCGCAGCGTGGGACACCCGAGCGATGGGGGAGGCCCCTGGCTTGGGGGCACCTGGGGGGCTCTGGGAGAGACAAGGGGGCACTGGAGGAGGCAGCACTGACCCCACGGGGTGGTGGCAGCGGCCAGATCCCCCCGGGACAGCGTCAGCTCCACGGTCACAGCCCTGGGGTGACAGCAGGGACACCTCTGGGGGTGGCCCCCTCCCCGGGGGGGCCTCGTGCGCGTCACTGGGACGACGCCCCCGGCGCTGTCACCGACCCCGGAGCGGTGACAGATCCCGGGGGACCCCACGCACGGGAGGCAGCAGCCACCTCGGGGGGGCTCGGGGGACCGAGAGGTCCCGCCGTGCCCCCGAGCCCCGGGTCCCTCCCGGGGCTGTGACACGCGGAGCCGGGGGGGTCACGCTGGCGTGGGGGACACAAATGGGCGTGATACCTGGCCCGGCTCCACGCGGGTTCCACGAGGGTGACACGGGAGTGACGGGGGGTGACACGGGGGGGGTCCACGGCTGGTCCCAGCGCCATCCCCGCCGTTGCCGTGGTAACGGGATGCGCAGGGATGCTGCGCCGCTGCTAAAAATGCCAGAAAACGGGGGAATGAGCCTTCTCCGAGCCCCGCAAGGCCTCCCGAAAACTCCCAAAGCCGCCCCCACGCCCCCCCCGCCCCGTGCGGGTCCCCTCCCGACCCAGCGTTGCTGCCCTAGGAAGGGGAGGGAGGGGATTCAGGGGCACGGGGAGCAGGGGGAGGGATGGATGGATGGATGGATGGATGGATGGATGGAGGGATGGATGGAGGGATGGATGGAGGGATGGATGGATGGATGGATGGGGGGTGTCGGGGTGGGGGGGTATCGGCAGCCCAGCAGGTGCCGGGGCCGGAGACGGGGGTTCGGAGGGGTGGGGGTGCCCGGGAGCGCTCGCGCCTGCCCGGTAGCGGCGGGGCCGCCGCCCGCCCCCGCCCCAGCCCGGCCCTGGGAGCGGCGCATGGCGGAGAGCGGCGGCCCCGGCCGCCCCCGGCCGCTCAGGGCCCCCCCCGCCGGGCCCCGGCCCCCCCCCGGCCGCTCAGGGCCCCCCCCGCCGGGCCCCGGCCACCACCCGCGCCGCCGCCGCCGCAGCTGCCAAGGACGAGCCCGTCGGGGCGCTGCCGTGAGCCCCGGTCCCGGGGGATCCCGGGCATGACCCCCCCCGCCCCATAACCCCCCTTCTCCCCACAACCCCCCCGTCCCACCATTTCCCCCTTTCCCGTAGCCCCCTCACCCCCCGCTCCCCACCCCCCCCCTGTGCCCCCCGCCCCATCTCCCCTCCTGTCCTCCCCATCCCCCAACCCCCCGCACCTGCAGTCCCCCATTCCCCCCCCCCCCCCACCTCCCGGACCCCCAAATCCCCAGAACCCCCCCTCCCCCCGCCCTGACACCCCTCCTATCCTCCCCCACCCCCAAAAGCTCCCCCTCCCCTCCACCCCTCCCCTCCACCCCCCGGCTCAGGGGTTGGGGGGTTCCCCCCACGATGCCCCCCGGCCGCTAACCCGGGGTGGGGGGTGAGGCGGGGGGGGGCGGCCCCGATCCCGGCGGCTGGCGGGGGGGTGGTTGTATTTCGTGGGGGGGGCGGCGGCGGTTCCAACCCCTCCGGGGGCGGGCGAGCGGCGAAGGCTTCGGGGAGGCAGGGCCGGGGGTGGGACCGGAGCATCACCGGCACCGGCGGCCGCGGCGCCGCGCGGGGAACGAGGGGGGCCGGGGGGGCGCCCCGGGGGGGCCCTGCCCGCACCCATGAGCAGGACCACCGGCCTCCAGCGCAGGACCACCTACCTCATCTCGCTCACGCTGGTCAAGCTCGAGTCGGTGGGCGCCGCGGGGGAGGCGGAGGAGGCGGGGGGGGGGTGGCGATGGAGCCCCTGGCCCCGGGGGGGCTGCGGCTGCCCCCCGCACCCCCGAGCCCGGCCGAGCCCGGCGGCCCGAGCGGCTCTTCCAGCGGCAGGACGCGCTCCGGATAAGTACGGCCGGTCCCGGCCCCCCCGGCCCCGACGCCCCCCGCCCCCGCTCGCCCGCCTCGCCCCCCGCCGTGCCCCCCAAACCCGACCCGGCGCTGCTGCCCCCCCCGCCCCCGGCGGTGCCCCCCAAACCCGACCCGGCGCTGCTGCCCCCCCCCCACCCCCGGCGGTGCCCCCCAAACCCGACCCGGCGCTGCTGCCCCCCCCGCCCCCGGCCGTGCCCCCCAAACCCGACCCGGCGCTGCTGCCCCCCCCGCTCCCGGCCTTGCCCCCCAAACCCGACCCCCGGGGGGCCAAGGGCACCTTGGAGGGGCCGGGGGAGCGGGGTCTGGCCGCCCTGGACATCCCCCAGCCCGCCGCGACCCCCCGCCGCCCGCTGCTGAGCCAGGCTACCTGGGGGGGCCCCGAGGGCCCCCCGGAGGGCAGCAGAGCCCCCCCGCCGCCCCTGAACCCCCCCATAGCCTCCCCGCACCCCTCCGCCGGCGCCCGCCGCCTCCGCCTGGCCGGTCCAAAACCCCCCAAGGCGGGGAGCAGCGGTGGGAGCCGCGGGACCCCCGACCCCCGGGCGGGCAAGGCCCCCCTCAAACCCGCCGGCAGCCGCCTCTCGTGGCCCGAGGGAGAGGGCAAGGGGCGCCCCAAGGCGGGGGGCAAGAGCGAGGGGCCCCCCCGGGCCCGGCTGTCCCCCAGCAAGGGCAAGAGCAAGACCCTGGACTACAGCGACCTGCAGCCGGGGCCGGGGGCTCTGGCCCCCGTGCCCCCCCCCGAGACGGGGCTGAAGCGGGGCCGCGAGGGGGGTCGCGCCTCCACCCGCGACCGAAAGATGCTCAAGTTCATCAGCGGCATCTTCACCAAGAGCCCTGCGGCGACCCCCACCCACCCCGCGCCCCCCTGGTCTCCCCCCGCCGCCGACCCGGCCAGGGCCACCCCGCACAGTGAGTACCGGCCCGGGGGCTCCCGGGGGGCGCCCCGGCCGCGGCTCGGTGTCCCCACGCCCCTCGGTGACCTGGGGCAGCTGTGCCAGTGCCCGCTGTGGCCGTGGTGCTGTGCCTCAGTTTCCTTGGCAGGGGGGAGGAGGCCCCCGGACCCCCGGGTCGTGTGTGGGGCAGGGGGACCCGTCTGCTCCCCGTGCCTGTCGGGGTGGGGGTGCTGGGGAACGGGGGGGCTGTGACCCCCCCAGGCTGGGCCACCCCACACGGGCGGTCCCAGGTTTTTGCACCTTTGGGGCGACGTGGGGCGCCTGATTTGGCGGGGCCCGGTGCTGGCCCTGGTGGGGATCCCGCGCCTCGGTTTCCCCATTGGGGGAACTCCATGGGGGTCCGGGGCGACCCCCACCTCTGTCGTTGTGTCCCGCCGTCCGCCTGTCTATCCTCGCCTCCATCTGTGCGTCACATCCTGTCCCCCATCTGCCTGGCCACCCCGTGTCCTTCTGTCCCCCCTGGCGTCCCTCGGTCTGCCTGCACACACCTTGGTGCCATGGGGTGCGTGGGCAGTGCCTGCAGGGCCCGGGGGTGGCAGCTCGGTGACAGTGAGGGGTGACAGGCAGCGGCGTTAACCCCTCCCCGGCTGCCACGCGCGTGGCGGGGACCCGGCTCTGGGTGTCGGTGGCAGAAACTGAGGCACAAGAAGGGGGGACCCTCTGCCTGTGCCCTGCCTCAGGTTCCCCCTTTGTGGTGCCGCGGTGCCCAGAGGGGCTGGGGATGCCAGGTAGGAGATGTGAGGGGCCCAGGGCACGTCCTTGTGCCACACCAGGTGCTCGTGCCACGCCGTGTCCTTGTGCGCCACGCGCCGCTGCGGCCTCGTACCACCACATCCTTGTGCCCGTCGCGTGCCATGCCGTGTCCTCGTGCCATGCCGTGTCCTCGTGCCATGCCATGTCCTCATGTCGTGTCGTGTCCTCGTGTTGTGTCGTGTCCTCGTGTTGTGTCGTGTCCTCGTGCCATGCCGTGTCCTCGTGTCGTGTCGTGTCCTCATGCCATGCCATGTCCGTGTGCCATGCCGTGTCCTCGTGCCATGCCATGTCCGTGTGCCATGCCTCATCCTTGTGCTACACCATGTCCTTGTGCCACCACTGCCACGTCCATCGTGTCCCTGTTCCAGACCATGTGCCCACGCTGTGCTGCGTCCTCATGCCCGACGCTGTCCCGCACTGCTGGCGTTGTGTCCTCATGCCCATCGTGTGCTGGAATCCACGGCATCCTCGGGCCACCCCACATCCTCGTGCCGCGCTGTGTCCTGGTGCCTGTCACGGCCTGATGGTCCCCTCTGTGGCCTGGTTACCACCGTGTCCCTGTGCCACACCACGTCCTGGTGCCCCGCTGTGCCCTCATGGCCGTCATGTCCTGGAATCCATGGTGTCCTGGTGCCACGCCACGTCCTGGTGCCTCACCGTGTCCTGGTGCCTGTCACGGTTCCCACCATGCCCTGTGCCACGCCGTATTCTCACACCACGCTCCATCCCCGTGCCCGCCGTGTCTCCATGCCCACTGTGTCCTCGTGCCTTGGCACACGACGCCTCGTGCTGCCACGTCCCCGTCCCTGCCACGTGGCATCTCCACGTCCTCCCGCCGCCCCCGCGGGCCCGGTGCCGTTGCTGGGTGACAGCTGGTGGCCGCCCACTCAGGAAGCTGCTGCTGCTGCGCTGCAGGGTGGGGGCCCCCCGGGGATTGGGGTGCCAGGGGCTGCTGGGGGTGCCGGGGGCTGCTGGGGGTTGCCCAAGGTTCCTGGGGGTCCCGGGCGCTGTCTCACCCGTCTCCCTCCGCAGAGGCCTTGGTGAACAGCCAGGAGTGGACCCTGGGGCGCTCTATCCCCGAGATCCGCCTGGTGGGTGCCATGTCCCCGTGTCCCCGTGTCCCTGTGTCCCCATGTCCCTGTGTCCCCATGTCCCTGTGTCCCCGTGTGCCCGTGTGCCCATGTCCCCATGTCCCCGTGTCCCCGTGTCCCCATGTCCCCGTGTCCCCGTGTCCCCATGTCCCTGTGTCCCCATGTCCCTGTGTACCCGTGTCCCCATGTCCCTGTGTCCCCGTGTGCCCATGTCCCCATGTCCCTGTGTCCCCATGTCCCTGTGTCCCCATGTCCCCGTGTCCCTGTGTCCCCGTGTCCTCAGCCATCCTGACATCCCCTCTGCCCACCCAGGGAGTCCTGGGCAGCAGCAAGAGTGGGAAATCAGCGCTCGTCCACCGGTTCCTCACTGGCTCCTACGTGGGCCTGGAGCCCACCGAGAGTGAGTGGTCGTGCAAAGGATGTGGGCATGGGATGGACGTGGGCATGGGATGGACGTGGGCATGGGCATGTCATGAGGATGGGTTCAGTGATGGAGTGACCGTGGGGATGGAGATGGAGGAGTGGACATACCCATGGAGCTGGGCATGGAATGGACGTGTCATGGGGTGGACATGGTCATGGAATGGGCAAGGTCATGGTGCTGGTCATGGCTGTGGGACATTTGGGGTCAAAGTGCTGGTCACACGCGGTGCTGGTCATGGCCATGGGACCTTCTGTCCGTGTGGGCCAAGCACAGCTGCAGGATGCCCCCTCCCTCCCCTCCCCCTGCCCCACCACAGGTGGACAGTTCAAGCGTGAGGTGACGGTCGATGGCCAGAGCCACCTCCTGCTCATCCGGGAGGAGGCCGGCGCCCCCGACGCGCAGGTACGAGGGGACCGGGGGCCGGGGGGGCCACGCTGGCCAGAGCCGAGCCCTGACCCCCGCCCGTGGCCCCCCAGTTTGCCAGCTGGGCGGACGCCGTCATCTTCGTCTTTAGCCTGGAGAGCGAGAGCAGCTTCGAGGAGGTGACGCAGCTGCACGCGCTGCTCAGTGACCTCCGCGGCACCAGCGACGTGGCCCTGGCGCTGGTGGGCACCCAGGGTGAGCCAGGGATGCGGGGGGACCCTGTGGGGGTGGGAGCAGCACGGGGGACCCCCGGCTCACCCCCTGACTCCCCAGACAAGATCAGCTCGTCCAGCCCGCGAGCAGTGGAGGACGCCCGTGCCCGGGCGCTCTGCGGGGACATGCGGCGCTGCCTCTACTACGAGACCTGCGCCACGTACGGCCTCAACGTGGACCGGGTCTTCACCGAGGGTGGGTGACCACGCCCTGAGGCTGGGGGGCTGAGAAGGGGGGTGGCGAGAGGGTGGGAGGGGGCTGGTGACATGGTGTGATGGGTTCAGGGAGCGGTGTGTGATGGGGACCGTGGCCAGGTGGGATAGGGACGGTGGCCAGGGTGGAATGGGCACAGTGGGAGGGGGCTGGTGACCTGGTCAGACAGGGATGGTGGCCAGCGTGGGATCATGTCTGGGTCGAGGGGAATGGTGGCCAGATGGCACAGGGCCACGCCTAGGTGAGACAGGGACTGTGTCCAGGCCACCCTACCATCCCCTGGGACAGGGACCATGCCCAGGTGGGATGGGGACAGTGGACGGGGTAGTGCAGGGGACCATGTTCAGGTGTGCTGGGCCCGTGGCTGGGTAGATCAGGGACCATGTCCACTCCATGTGGGATGGGGGCCACGTCCAGGTGGGATGGGGACAATGGCCAGTGGCTGGGTGGGATGGGAACCATGTCCAGGTGGGATAAGGGTGGGGACCACGTCCAGGTGTGGGTATCCAGGCTGTGGCCGGGCAGGTCGGGGTCCAGCCCTCCTGACTCAGGGTCCCCGCAGTGGCCCAGAAGGCCGTGGCACTGAAGAAGCAGCAGCAGCTGATGGCGTCCTGCAAGTCCCTGCCCAGCTCCCCAAGCCACTCGGCCGCCTCCACCCCCGTGGGGGGCGTCCACCCTGGCCAGGTACCCCCCGGCCCCCTGCCCCGGCCCCCGGCCACAGCCCAGGCTGACCCCGTGTCCCCCCAGACCAGCAACGGCGGCCACACCAGCGACTACTCGTCCTCACTGCCGTCCACCCCCAATGTGAGCCACCGGGAGCTGCGCAGCGAGACCCCGGCCCCGCTGGGGACGCCCAGCTCGCTGCACCGCGGGGCCAAGCGCCGCACCAGCCTCTTCGCCGTGAGTGCCCCCTGCCAGGGGGGTGGCACTGGGGGGCGTCTCAGTTGTCCCCTTGGCCTGGTGGTGGTGGTGACACAGGGAGATGTGACATCCAGGGTGCCCCCTTGGCAGGGTGGTAGCAGTGGGGGGACATTGTCACCCAGAATGTCACCCTGGTAGGGTGGTGGCAGCAAGGGACATATGGCACCTGAGGTGTCACCTGGCAGGGTGGTGACATTGAGGGGCATGTGGCATCTCAGTTGTCCCCTTGGCATGGTGGTGGTGGCACTCAGGGACACGTGGGCACCGAGGGTGGGGATGGGGGATGCACAGGGCACCCAGAATGTCCCCACCACGGGGCTTCTGATGTGTCCTCTAGCAGGGTGCTGGGCACACATGGCATCCATAGTGTCCCCTTGACCTGGTGGTGGTGGCACAGTGGGACACGTGGGCACCCAGGGTGTTCCCACCACGAGGCCACAGTGGTGGGGTCTGTGGCACCCCAATGTCCCCCCCACCAGGCTCCAGCAGTGGGGGGGCATGTGGGCTCCCCGGTGTCCCCAGCTGTGCCACGAGTCCCACCCCCGTCCCTGTCCCCGTCCCCGCAGACGCGCCGCGGCAGCGACTCTGAGAAGCGCAGCCTGGACAGCCGAGGCGAGGTGGCCGGCAGTGGCCGTGCCATCCCCATCAAGCAGGTGGGTGGTGGCAGTGGCAGGAGGACACCGGTGGGTCCCAGCGTGCCCTCTGTCCCCTCACTGTCCCCTGTCCCCAGAGCTTCCTGCTGAAGCGCAGCGGCAACTCCCTGAACAAGGAGTGGAAGAAGAAGTACGTGACCCTGTCCAGCAACGGCCTCCTCTTCTATCACCCCAGCATCAACGTGAGTGTCCCCGGCCCTCTGTGGTCCCCAAGGTGTGGGAGGGCCCGGTGTCACCCCCGCTGTCCCCGCAGGACTACATCCACAGCACGCACGGTAAGGAGATGGACCTGCTCCGCACTACGGTCAAGGTGCCCGGGAAGCGCCCGCCTCGCGCCATCTCCGCCTGCGGCCCCTCGGCCAGCATCAACGGGCTGCTGCGGGACCCCGAGCCGGGCAGTGAGTGACCAGGGAGACACCGGGCAGGGGGGGACACCACGGGGACCACTGTGTCACTGTCCCTCCCCCTCGCAGCCGGCGTCCCCTCCGTGGGGCTGAGCCTCCCCCCCGAGCCGGGGCTGAAGGTGGTGGGCAAGGGCGAGCGGTCACTGCAGCGCTGCGCCTCTGCCTCGGGCGCCAAGCTCGCCTCAGGTGAGTGATGCCAGCACGTGCAGGGACAATGCCACCTCCCGGGGCACACACAGGGACTGCCCCATGGCGACCCCACTGAGCACGGCGACTCCTGGGCAGCTCGGGGACATGGTGGCCCTTGGTGGCCCTTGGTGGCGCCGGTGGCTCTGGAGGCCACGGTAAACCTGGTGGCCCTGGTGAGTCTGGGGACCTGATGGCCCTTGCTGACCCTGGTGGTCACAATAACCCTGGTGGATAGGGTGAGCCCAGGGACCAGGTGGCCCTTTGGTGGCACTGGTGGCCACAGTGAAACTGCTGGGGACCTGGGAGTCCCAGAAGCCACAATGAGCCTGGTGAGCCCAGTGAGGCCAGTGGCCCTGGTGACTCTCGTGACTCTGGTGAGCCAAGAGGACTCTTGTGACCCTGGTGGCCCCAGTGATTTTGGTAAGACCAATGAACTTGGCGGCCTTGGGAATCCTGCTGATCTCAGTGAGATCAGTGACCCTGGGGAGCTCTGATGACCCCAGTGTGCCCAGGGCCTCTGGTGGACTTGTGACCCTGGTGACCCCAGTGAGTCCAGTGGCCCTGGTGGCCCAAGTGATATTGCTGTGCCCAGTGGACTTGGTGACCCTCATTGCCCTTGCTGATCCAAGTGGTTCTGATGGACTTGGTGACCCTGGTGGCCTCAATGGTCCTGCAGAGCTCCGTGGTCCTCGTGAGCCTGGTGACCCCAGTGACCCCGGTGTCCATGGTGCCCCCAGTTCCCCACGTGTGGTCTCTCGGCAGAGTCCCCCTTGTCCTTGGAGGCCGTGTCCAGCCCCGGCAGCGCGGGCAGGGACCCTCCGCCCTCGCCCCTGGTGGACAGGAAGAAGCACCGGCGGAAGAAGCTGATGACGCCGTCCAAGACCGAGGGCTCGACCGGGCAGGCAGAAGGTGGGTGCCACAGCCGTGCGTCCCCAGCCCCAGTCACCCATGGCGCTGAGGGGACAAGGCCACCGTCCTCCACGGCAACGACGCCCCAGAACGGCCCAGGGATCTGGGGTGATCCTGCCCCTCACCCCCCGTCCGTGCTCAGCCACGCTGCCCACGCATCCCCCTCGCTCTGCCACCGCCTGCCACCTTCTGCACCATCCCCAGGGCTCCGCGGGCCCCCCTGACTCTGTCCCCGTTTCCTCTCTCCACTCCTGCTGCCCGGACCCTCCGCAGCCAAGCGCAAAATGTGGAAATTAAAAAGTTTTGGTAGTTTAAGAAATATTTATAAAACAGGTAACGTGGCGTGAGCGGTGCCTCCCGTGCATGTGGCTGTGCCCCCCTTGCCTGCTGCTCGCACACACGCCGGGAGGGGTGGGGACCTCTGGGGAGGGGGCTTGGGCAGAATTTGGGTGCCGGGGTGGATGTGGGGGGCTGGAGTGGGTGCTGGGGCAGCCCAGCCCCCCGCAGGTGTAGGACCTCCCATCCCACCGCCCCCCCGGGGGTCTCTGGTCCCGCAGAGGAGGAGAACTTTGAGTTTCTGATCGTGTCAAGCACGGGGCAGACGTGGCACTTCGAGGCCGGCAGCTTCGAGGAGCGCGACGCGTGGGTGCAGGCCATCGAGAGCCAGATCCTGGCCAGCCTGCAGTGCTGCGAGAGCAGCAAGAACAAGGTGGGACTGGTGTCGGGGGGCTGGCAGGGTCCCCGTGTCACCCTCCCGCCCCGCTCACCCCCGTGTGTCCCTCCAGGCGCGCATGGACAGCCAGAGTGAGGCTGTGGCCATCCAGGCCATCCGCAACGCCCGCGGGAACTCGCTCTGCGTGGACTGCGGGGCACCCAGTGAGTCCCCAGGGGCACCGGGGAACAGCAGGGGGACATGGGTGGGCGTGGGGCATGGGGGGATGTGGGTTCATGGGGCAACGGGGATCGTGGGGAGCTGTTGGTGACCCGGTGCCATGGGTCCTGCAGAGCCCTGGAGCCAGGTGACGGTGCCGTGGGGTGAGACTGTGCCACGGGCCATAGGCTACCGGGCAACCAGGGTGAGGGGGGATCGTGGGCCACGTGATGCCGTGTGTGACATAATGCCGTGGGCCACATGGTGCCAGGGGTCACACCGTGCCAGGGTCACACGATGCCATGGGACACACGATGCCGTGGGTGACACGATGCCACACGGCACCACGGGTCACACCGTGCCGTGGATCACAGCAACCACTTACCACACCATGCCATGGGCCACACCGTGTCCCACACCAGGGGGTGCCCCGAGCCCAGGGGTGCCACAGGTCACCCCCCACCCCAATCGCCACCCCTGCTCACCCCCAGACCCCACGTGGGCCAGCCTGAACCTGGGCGCCCTGATCTGCATCGAGTGCTCGGGCATCCACCGCAACCTGGGCACGCACGTGTCGCGCGTGCGCTCGCTGGACCTGGACGATTGGCCACGGGAGCTCACCCTGGTGCTCACGGCCATCGGCAACGCCACCGCCAACAGCATCTGGGAGCAGAACCCGCGCGGCCGCTGCAAGCCCACCCACGAGTCCTCCCGGTGGGTGTCCCCCAGCCCCACCCCTGTGTCCCCCCTGTGTCACCACATGTCCCTGATGCCACCATGACACCACCCTGATGCCACCCTGCAGCCCCTGATGCCCTCTGTCCCCACCCTGCAAGTCACCGCTGTGCCATCCCACAGACTCTGATGCCCCTTGTCCCCGCGTCATCGCGGTGCCACCCCCTGTCCCCAGTGCCCCCGTGTCCCCACCCCCCTGTCCCTGGTGCCTTGTGACCCCACGATCCAGCAATGCCACGCTGCAGTCCCTGACACCCCCGTGTCCCCATCTCCCATGCCACCCTGCTGCCACCCTGTGTCCCTGGCCTTCACGTGTCCCCTGTTTTCACTCTCCCTGCCCACTGTGGTGCCCCCTTGACACCTCTGTGTCCCCACCACCGCACCCCCGGCTGCTGCCCCTTGTCCCTGCCACCCCCGTGTCCTCCCATCACGGCAGCGCCCCGTGCCCAGGGAGGAGCAGGAACTGTGGATCTGTGTCCCCGTGGTGCCACCCTGCTGTCCCTGACACCCCGTGTCCCCACGCCCCCATGCCCAGGGAGGAGAGGGAATCGTGGATCCGCGCCAAGTACGAGCAGCGGCTGTTCCTGGCACCGCTGCCCGCGGCCGAGGCGCCGCTGGCCGAGCGGCTGCTGGGGGCCGTGCGGGAGCAGGACCTGCCCGCGGTGCTGCTGCTCCTGGCCCACAGCCACAAGGACCAGCTCAACGTGGCCATGGGGGACACGGACCGGCGCACGGCGCTGCACCTGGCCTGCGACACCGCCCAGGTGGTCGTCACCCAGCTGCTGGTGTGGGTACGTGGGGCAGGGCGTGGGTGTGGGGGTCTGGCCGGGGGAAGTGGTGGGGTCTTGGGGTGGCTTTGGGGGATGTGGTGTCGTCATGGGTGCTGTGACATGGCCACGAGGGAGATGACACAGCTGTGGGGCCGTGACATGGGTGTGAGGGATGTGGGGTGGTCATGAGGACCATGGAGTGGTCACGGGGGACGTGGTATGGCCTTGGGGGATGGGGTGTGGTCTTGGGGATCATGGCATGGCCAGGAGGCAAGTGACATGGCCATGGGGACCATGGGGTGGCTTTGGGGGCCATGGGGGGTGTGAGGTGTTCATGGGGCACCTGGGGTGGGCCTGGGGATCACGGCATAGCCGGGGGAAGATCGTGGGGCTGTAGGGACCATGACGTGGCTGTGGGGGATGTGGTGTTGCCGTGGGGGATGCGGGGTAGTCTTGGGGACCGTGGCATGGCCAGAGGACAGATGACACGGTCATGGGGGACATGGTGCGGTCTTGGGGACGATGGCACAACCACGGGGGATGTGAAGTGTCCGTGGGAAGCCTGGGATGGCCACGGGAGGGACGCTGTGTCAGGACACCCGGGGGTAACGACTCATCCCTGGGGGACACATTCCGGCCTTTGGGGCTATGTCACAGCCACGGGGGCCGTGTGGTGGCCTCACTCGCGGGTGACGCGCGGCTGTGCCCGCAGTACGGGGCCGATGTGCGGGCACGGGATGGCCACGGCCGCACCGCGCTGTTCTACGCCCGCCGCGCCGGCAGCCGCGAGTGCGCCGACATCCTGCTGCAGCACGGCTGCCCCGGCGAGGGGCCCGGCAGCCCCCCGACCCCCGGCAGCCCCCCGACCCCCGGCCCTCCGACCCTCGGCGGCCCCCCGACCCCCGGGCCCCGCCGCCGCAGCAGCTGTGCCAGCGTGGGCCCCTGCGAGCCCCGGTCCGCCCTGGTATAGCCCTGAGGGGCCCGGAGCCCTCCGGCCCTGCCCGCAGCCCGGGGTCACCGCGGTGCCACCCCCGGGGTCATCCCGGTGCCACTCTCGGGGTCACCCCTTGCCCACGGTTTGTATTTTTGATGCTCTATTTATTATCCTTTCCATGTCGGGGTCTCCGCTGGTCCTGTCCCCCTCTCCGTGCCAGGGACTCCCATGCCGGGGGTCACAGTGCCACGCTGCCACCCAGGTCCCCTTCCTGTCCCCTCCCCGGGGTATTGTGCCCCAGCGTGGGGTGGGCACAGCTGGGGTCGGGGCACTGAAGACGGGGTAACCCCTGCCCATGTCACTCCTTGCCCGTGCCATCCCCTGTCCCTGTCACCCCTGCCCGTGTCACCCCACTTGTGCCAGCACCCTGCGCGTGTCACCCTCTGCCCCCTCCCTTGCCCCCTGCTCACATCACCCTGTCCTACCCCCATCCCCGTTCCCCCGCGCTGTGTTCCCCTCCCCGTGTCACCTCCCCAGCCGTGCCCCCTTCCCCAAGTTACCCTCACGCTGCCACCCCATCTGCCCCGCCCCCGTGTCCCTGTCCCCGTGTGCCCTTCGGCCGTGCCCCCCACCCCGTGTTCCTGTCCCCGTGCCCCCCACGCTCTGGCACAGCCCCGGCTCCGTGGCAGGACCAGAGCAGACCCCGACGCCTCCCCCCTTTTCTACAACCACCTTTTGTACGCCCCCTCCCCCCTTCCGCGGCCTGACACCCCCCCCGTGGCCCGACCTCCCCTCGCCCCCCGTTTCTCGGCGTCCCCTCGGGAACCCCGTTAATTTATTGCTTTGTTTAGCGATAGGATAGAGCCAGCCCCTCCCCCCGCGGGGGGCACCGCCGGCGGGACCCCCGACCCCCTCCCGCCGGCCTGGGGGGCACCGCCGCGTCCCCCTCCCGGGACCCCCATGAATGTAGGGGTGCCCCGGCTGTGACGCCCCCAACACGCCCCGGCGGGGCCGGCGGGGCTGAGCCAGGGACCCCGCGCGGGGCCGGGGGGCGGGAGGGGGCGGGGGGCGGCCCGGGGGGGCGACCCGGGCCCGGGGCCGCCCGGGGGTCGGGCCGTGTACAGTGTTTTCATCTCTCGGGTGTAACTGTAAGTACGTGACAATGTCGGAAACTGGTGCTGTGACCCGCTTCGTCCTTCCCGCGGGGGGCACGGGGGACACGGGGGTGGCAGGAGCACGGAGCGTGGGTGACAAGGGGTGCTGAGGGCGTGGGGGCGGTGAGTGACACAGTCACAGCTCGGTGGGTTACACAGGGTGACGGGGCGGTGGGGACACGGAGTGGGTGACACAGGGTGGGTGACACAGAGTGGCAGGAGCACATAGGGTGACACAGGGGATGGGTGACGCAGGGTGGGTGACACAGAGTGGCAGGAGCACATAGGGTGACACAGGGGATGGGTGACACAGGGTGGGTGACACAGGGTGGCAGGAACACATAGGGTGACACAGGGGATGGGTGACACAGGGGATGGGTGACACAGGGTGGGTGACACAGAGTGGCAGGAGCACATAGGGTGACACAGGGGATGGGTGACACAGGGGATGGGTGACACAGGGTGGGTGACACAGAGTGGCAGGAGCACATAGGGTGACACAGGGGATGGGTGACACGGAGTGGGTGACACAGGGTGGGTGACACAGGGTGGGTGACACAGAGTGGCAGGAGCACATAGGGTGACACAGGGTGGGTGACACAGAGGGGCAGGAACACACAGAGTGGCGCAGGGGTGGGTTACACTGGGTGGGTGACACAGGGTGGGTGACACAGGATGGCAGGAGCACATAGGGTGGCACAGGGGGTGGGTGACACAGGGTGGGTGACACAGGGTGGGTGACACGGAGTGGGTGACACAGAGTGGCAGGAGCACATAGGGTGGCACAGGGGGTGGGTGACACAGGGTGGGTGACACAGAGTGGCAGGAGCACATAGGGTGACACAGGGGATGGGTGACGCAGGGTGGGTGACACAGAGTGGCAGGAGCACATAGGGTGGCACTGGGGACATTGGGTGACACAGGGTGGGTGACACAGAGTGGCAGGAACACATAGGGTGGCACTGGGTGGATGACACGGGGTGGGTGACACAGGAGGTGGGTGACACAGGGTGGGTGACAGAGCCACAGGAGCACCTAGGGGCGGCGATGACACGAGGCAGGGGGATCACGGGGGAATGGGTCACACGGTGACAGGGGGATGGGTGACATGGGGTGACAAGCGGGGTGTCGCAGGGCGGTGGTCGGACGGTGGAGAAGGTCGGGATCCGGCCTCCGCGCACGGCTGGGAGGGCACTGGCGGAACTGGCGGAACTGGCGGCACTGTCCTGCACTGGGGAGTCACCGGGGCATTGGAGGGCACTGGGGACATTGCGGGGCACCGGGGGACACCGAGCGGCACCGGGGAGGAGCCGGTGTCCCGCCCCGTGCCCGGCTGGTCACCGACTGCCCTGCACCGACCGGACCGACCGGGACCGACAGGACCCGACCAGACCCGACCGGAACCGACCGGAACCGACCGGACCTGACCGGCGGGGGCGGGGCCGGGGCCGGGGTAGCAACTGAGTGGGCATGGTCTCGTTGCGATGTGTTTTGAATATTAATAAGATGGGCGTGGTCAGATGGGCGGTGCTGGGGTGACCTGATGCGCGGATATTCATATGCAAACAAGGGGGCGTGGCTAAAACAAACAAATAGGCGACAAAAGGGGCGGGTCTTGCTCGATGGGCGGGACTGTGATGCAAATCAGGTGGGTGTGGCTTGCACAGAGCGGACAGTGGGCGGGGCTTAGCGGGGTGTGCACCCCTGGGTGGGCGTGGCCTGCGGAACTGGGTGGAGCCAGCACCGCCCGGCCGGAGCCGCTGGACAGCGACGTCCGATGTCCGAAGATGCGGAGGGGACACGCGGGGAGGGGTCGGGGGTGTTGTGGGGTCGGACAAGGAGCGGGTCAGGGACACACGGGCACCAAACCCGAGCGAGTCAGGGACACGCGGGCACCAAACCCGCCCATCCCGCCCTGCACCTGTCCCCGGCCTGGAGCGACCCCCGCGCTCGTTGTCGCCTCCTCGTCCCCAGCGCTGTGCTCCCATCACCACCCGGACAGCCCCACAGGTGTCCCCAGCTCAGACACTGTCCCCCTGTCCCCGGCTCTCCCCTCACCGTGGGGTCCCGACACACACAGACCCCCCCAGCCTTTCCCCGCCTCGCCCCGCCCGCGTCCTGCTGAGACCCCCGGGCCCCACCGGCCCCCCCAAAGCCCCCAGCGCCGCTTTGCGGCCCCGCCCCCCGGGATCAAGGCCATCATATCCCCGCAAAGCTCATTAATAGTGACTAATTACGGCCACGAGAGTCTGCCTGGGGACGTGAGACACTGTCCCCGACCCAAAATTCCCCCTCTGTGGGCACCGACCGCGCCCAGGAATTGGGGCAATCACTTTTGGGGGTTCCAGGGAACCAGAGGGGGACGTGACTCAGGGAGGGCAGAGCCCGTGGAGGGGGGGGGGTGCCACAGGGTCACGGCCACGCGTGGGAGCACGCTGTGGTCACTGCGGGGCGGGGGGGGCAACGTGGGGTGTCATGGGGACAACACGGACGTGGGGGGGCCACCGTCACCGTGGGGGGACACCCTGAGGGGGGGCATGGCCACACATGGGGGGCCAGCACGGCCACACGGAGAGTGGGGTCACGGCCACCTCAGACACAGAGGTGGGGACAGGGGCCAGGAAGGGATAGGAGGGGACCATCCCCACAGAGAGGCCTTGAGCTGCCCCCGCCTTGGGGTCCCATCACCCACAGCCCCCCTGCGAGCGCTGCCCACCCCCCGTGGCGATGGGACGTGTTCCATCCTCCCCCAGCTCCGTTTCCCGCTGAGACCCCTCTGATCCCTCCCCGGGCCCCCCCAAAGCCCCCGGGCCCCCGTCCCGCGGTGCCGCGCCCCCGGCACCCCCGGAACAGGGCCATCCAATCCCCGCAAAGCTCATTAACAGCCACTAATTAGGGCCACGCGAGTCCGCCCGCGGGGGTGTCGGGGTGGGCAGAGGACACAGGGAGGGCTCAGGGCATTTGGGGTCCCGGGGCAGGAACGGGGTGATGGGGACCTCCCCTCCCCCGGGTGCACCCTACTGTAGGAAACCCCCAAATCTGGGGCCACCCTCAGCGCAGGGGGGTCCGGGAAGGGGAGGGGCAGGGCTTGGGGGCGTTGGGTTCTTGGGGTCCCAGGTGGCTCCGGGTGGCATTGGGGTCCGGGGGGGTCCAGGTGGCGTTGGGGGCCGCGGGGGGGGTCGGGGGGGCCGGTAGCGGGGCCTGCAGCCGTAGGGGTGCAGGCGCTGGCCCAGGAGCTCCAGCACGTTCATCTCCCCTCCGGCCACGTAGCCGAAGGACACGGCCAGGTCTGAGCTGCTCTGGGGACCCTGGGGGGACGGGGGGGGCTGGGGGGAGGCGCTGGGCACCCGGTACCCCCCTACCCCATTGGTGGTGCCACAGGGCAGGATGGGCAAGGGGAGCTGGAGGTTGTCCCTGGTCACCAGGGCCTCTGTCCGGCCGTGGGGACAGGAACGGCGGGGGGGCAGTGGGGCAGGCACAGGGTGGGGGCCGTGGTTGGGTTTTGGGCAGAGTCGTGTGAGGAACCACAGTCACACGTGGGGGGAACATGTGGGGAACCACGGCCGTGGGAGTGGGGTCACAGCTGTGCGTGGAACACCGAGGCCACCGTGGTCACACACGGGGAGCCTGCGGCCACACGTGAGGGAGGACACGGCGGTCACTTGTGGGGGATGCACTGGCCGCACACAGAGGGTGCGTAGCCACACGGTGTGGGAACATCCTGGCCGTGGCTGGGGACCTCACGGGGATTTGGGGGGCGATGCCACGGCCGTGTTGGCAAGACATGACAGCCAGGCATGGGGGTGACACTGTGGCTGCACCGCGAGGGTGTCACGGCCACGCGAGGGGGGTCATGACCATGCACATGGGGACAGCACAGCCGCACAAGTGGTCCATGGTTGTGTGTGGGGCAGTGGGGGATGGTGACACGCAAGGAGAGCGGTGGCCACTCACAGGGAGACCGTGGCCACAGGTGGGGCTACTGAGGATACACATGGGGGGGTTCTGGCCATGCATGGGGGGGGCATAACCACGTGTGGGGGGGCACAACAACCCCACCAGCTGCCCCTACCCGGGCCGGACAGAGACAGGGTGACCCCATGACTGGGCGGTGACCCACCTCCACCGCGGGGTACCAGCAGTACCGCTGGTACCAGAAGCCCCGGGTGATGCGGTGGGTGAGGTGGATCTCGGGCAGGAACGGGTGGAAGGTCTCCCGGCCCTACATGTCCCACAAATCCCCCACAGCCACCCCCAGCCGCTCCAGGACTCCTCGGGGCCGCGGTGGCCACAGGTGCCGCGGGCGAGGGCTGGGGCCATGTGGCCCAGGGCCCCCTGGCTGAGCGCGTAGCCAGCCCCCCGCTCACGTAGCCCCGGTGCGTGAAGGGCTGGAAGCTCTTCCTGAAGTAGAGGGGCTGGTGGGCCAGGGGGGCGGCCAGCAGCCAGCGCAGGTTGCCCAGCAGCACCAAGGTGTCATCGTGGGCCTCGAGGAAGCAGCCGGGGGCTGCGGTGGTGCCGGTGCCCGTACCGGGGGGCGCGGGTGGTTTTGTGGTAGAACTGCCCCCGGCCCTCAGGCACCTCCAGCCCTACGGCCGGGGAGTGGGGGGCAGGCTCGGGGTGTCGGGAGCAGGCTCGGGGTGTCGGGGGCAGGCTCGGGGTGTCGGGGGAAGGCTCGGGGTGTCGGGGGAAGGCTCGGGGTGTCGGGGGCAGGCTCCGGGTGTCGAACGGGGCCACGTTGCAGCGTGTCCTGCACATGCCGGGCCGTGGGCTCCGGGTTCTGCGGTGCCGCCACCACCCAGCGCAGAGCCCGGACCCGCTGGAACAGCCCTCGGGCCACCCCCGCGGCCTCGCCTGGGGAGAAGGGGCCGCACTGACCACGGAGTGGAGACCCCCGATGTCCCCACGCTGCCACGAGCAGGGCGTGGAGCAGCCCGAGGGAGTGAGGCCCCCCACACTCAGTCCCCCGTGTCCCCACCCAGTGCCACCCGCCACGGCAGCGGCGCCCACCTGCAGAGTCCGATGGGGCAGGGGATGAGGATGGCCCGGGGGGGGTCTTTGGCCTCCTGGGGGTCCCGGCTGGGCGTGGGCACAGGCTGGGGCAGCAGGAGGCCGTGCAGGAGGAGGAAGGTGGTGATGAAATCCACCAAGATGCCCCCGTGGAAGGGCAGCCACGGGCTCTGCCAAGGCTCAGGAGTGGCACGGGGACACCTGGCTCGGGTATGTGGGGGTCAGTGGGGACTCCCCCCGTGTCACCCCTCATCTGCTACAGCTCGATCTGCCCCGGGGTAAAGCCCAGGGGAGGTGGGGGACAGGACCCATGAGGGACAGGAGCCACAGGGAGTGACACCCAGAGAGGCGGGTGACATTCCTGGGGGTTGATGGCACCTATGGAAGGGGGTGAACGCCCTGGGGTGGGGGACAGGACCCACGGGGGGGGGGGGGTGACACCCACGGGACAGTAGTGGCACCCCACGCTGGGCACCCCGGATCCGAGGGGTGCCTGGGGGCTCAGGGTGGGCGGCACAGATCCCCCCGCTTTCGGTTAAGGGGGGACAGGGGCAGCTTCGCCCCCGAGCCCCGGATTATCGCCAGCCCCTTGTGGGGCGCAGGGACAGTGGGGGTGAGTGGGGGTCGGGATGGGGGGGACACGAGGTACCATGGGGGGGGGTGTGGTGCAGCCTCACCTGGTGGCGAGGGTTGGGGGTCCCGGCTCAGTCCGGGGGTCCCGAGGACTCTGTCGGTCCCTGGGTCCTGCTTGGTTTGGGGGTCCCGCTGGCTCTGCTTAATCTGGGGGCCCTGCTGGGTCCCATCGGTACCGGTGGCTCCGGGGGTCCCGGTGCCTCCGTGGGTTCCTGGGGGTCCCGTCAGTGCCGGGGGTCCCGGTGGCACCGCTGTCCCCGAGGCTTGCGGTGGTCCCGGTCCGTTCGGGGGTCCCGGTGGTCCCCGTGTGCCCCGCCCCCCGCGCTCCCATTGGCCGAGCCCAGGCGAGCCCCTGACCACGCCCTGGTTCTGATTGGCTGCTCCCGACCCCACCCCGACCCCACCCGCCGGACAATTTTGGGGAGGGGATCCCCGGGACCCCGCGGGCGGGGCCGGGGGGGGGATGAGGACCCCGGGACAGGGGGTGACGGGGCGGGGGACAGCGGGGACACACAGACACAGCCTGGGGTGACCTCGGTTTATTGATAAAAAGGGGGGGGGGGGGCAGAGAGGCCGGACGACTTCGTTACATCTCATTATGAGAGAGCGAACCCCCCCGCACGGGGGGAGCACCAATGGCTCCAGTGGCAGCAGGACCCCCCACCCAATTACAGCCCCTTCCCCCCCCCAACCCTCCCACCCCTAAATCACGGCCATTCTTCCCCCTCCCCACCCCCCCCAGGTCATCCACGTCACAAACGGGCCCGGTGTCAGGGCAGGGTCCCCCCGGGGGGTCACGGTCACCTCCCCCAAGCAGGGCAGGGTCCCCGGGGGGGGGACACAGTGACCTCCCCCTAAAGAGGGCGGGGGTCAGCAGTGTCCTCGGGGCGTCCCCTGCCCACTCCCACGGCATGAGGGGGGAGCCACGATTGTGGGGGGACGTTCAGGAGTCGGGGGATCAGAATTTGGGGGATCAGAAGTCTTGGTCCTCAGAGTCGGCGGGCGGGGGAGGCTCGTCGCGGCCCCCCCACACGAAGCGGTAATTGTCCTCCAGCGCCTGCTGCCGCCGCCGCTCCTTCTGCGCCTCCTCCGTGCCCTGCACCTGGGGGGGAGCAGATCGGAGCCCCCCTTCACCCCACTGTCCCCCGTACCCCGCTTTTCCCTCCTCGGCTCCACCCCGAGCCTGTCTCCTGCCCCCAGCCCCGCCACCTCCGTGTGTTTCCCCGCCCCGTGCCTCAGTTTCCCCCCCAATCCCTCAGCCCCCCACATTCCCCAGCCCTGCCATGCCTCAGTTCCACCCCCTGTGCCTCAGTTTCCCCCCCCAACACATCCCCCGCTGTGTCCCTGGTTTCCCCCAACATCAAAAGCTCCCCTCCTCCTGAGCCTCAGTTGTCCCCCCGCACCCCTCGGTGCCCTCCCCGGCCCCTCGGTGCCCCCGCCGTGCCCCCCCCCCCCCCCCCCCCACCAGGATGCTGAGGAAAATCTCCTTCAGGCTCCGGGAATCCTCCTCCGACAGCCACTGCGCCGCCTCCTCCTCCTCGCCCCCCGACGACGCCGTCACGATCTTGATCTCGATCTTCCCTGGGGAGGGGGGGCCCGGGGGGTTGATTTGGGGGGCGGGGGGGCTCCCCCCCAGCTGCCTCCCCCAGCCCGACCCCTCCCTACCTTCAGCCCGCAGCCCTTCCTTGGCCAGCAGCTCCCGCACCTCGTTCTCCACCTGCGGTAGCTGCGGGGGGCTCTGCTTTTCCCGGGGGGGCTCCTGATCCTCCCGGGGGGGCTCCTGCTTCCCCTGGGAAGGCTCCCGGTCCTGCGGAGCGTCGCGGTTCCCAGCCCTGCCCATCCGCACCCGCACCCGCCCGTCGGGGAGCCGGGGCCCGCCCTTCCTCGCGGCTGCCCCCTCCTCCTCTTCCTCCTCCTCCTCCTCCTCTCTGTGCCCCCCGGGACCGGGGGGAGGCCCGGGAGGGTCGCGGCGGGGCTCGGGGGGGTCGTGGCGGGGCTCAGCCCTGTCCAGCCGGTCCATCAGCCGGGTCAGGGTGGATGCCAGGGTCCGGGTCGCGCGGGTCCGGTCGAACTCCCCCTTCAGCCCCTCGGTCTCCAACTCATCCTCCACCTGCGGGAGGGTTCAAGGCGGGGTTCCCCGGGTCAGCGGGTACCCAGAGTAGCTGGGGGCTCCCCGGCCCAGAGAGGTTATCCCCAGCCTGTCCCAATCTGTGCTGGGCAGCCCTGGAACCGCCAGGGGAGTCCCAGGGCAGTCAGGGGGTCCCCAGCATAGTTGGGAGGGGGTCCCAGCATGGTCGGGGGGGTGACAGCAGGGACAGGGGTTCCCTGGTGTGGACAGCGTGTCCCTGCAGCAACCAGGGGATCCCCAGTGCTGCTGGGGGGAGCCAACCCAACTGGAGGCCCCAGTGCAGCCTGGGGGGCCCCAGCTCGGCCAGAGGGTCCCACCCCTGCCAGGGGGCCCCCAAGTGTGGCTACAGAGTCCAGCCAGAGGGGTCCCAGGGCCCCTGTGGGGGTCCCAGCTCGGCCAGGGGTCCCCAGCTCACTCAGGGGGTACCAGCCCAGCCAGGGGGTCCCAGTGCCCCTGTGGGGGTCCCAGCCTGGCCAGGGGTCCCCGGCTCACTCAGGGGGTCCCCACCTCGCTGATGATGCTGTCGAACTCCTGCTCCATCTGGCTCTTCACTTCCTCCTTCAGCCTCGCCACCTGCTCCCGTGGCAGCAGCTCCAGCCCCGCCAGCAGCGGCCCCGCCTCCTCCTCCTCCTCCTCCTCCTCCTCCTCCTCCTCCTCCTCCTCCCCCGCGGGGGGGGCCTCGGGGCCAGGCGGGGCCTCGGGGCTGGGGGGCTCCACAGGGCTGGGGGGGGCTGGGGGAGCTTTTGCTGCTGCCTCCTCCTCCTCCTTGCTCACCTTCTCCTTGGCCTGAGGCAGTGGGAAGGGGCTCAGGGGGAAGCTGAGGCACGGAGAGGCCTGAGGGGCACGGGGGGGTCCCCACCTTCCTGGTGGTCTCCTTCAGCTCCTCGATGAACTGCAGCAGGTCCCCGGGGCTCCGGATAACCTTGAAGTGGATTTTCTTCCGTGGATCTACGAGGGGACCCAGAGCAGGTGGGTGGGAGCGGTGGGGAGGTGCAGGGGAGGCACAGGGGGGGCACAGGGGGCACAGGCTGGGCACGGAGGTGACATGAGGGGGACACCCTGGGACTCACCAGCTGCCCGACCACCAGCTGCCCTCGGGGACGGCTCCTGCGGGGAGGAGACAGGGGATGGAGCAGGACCCCAAACCCCTCTCCAAAGCGACCCCAACCCACTCCAAGACCCCCAGCATGTCCCCAGGGCCACTGGGGCTCACCCTGGTGCTGTCCCGCTGGTCACTGGCTGCGACTGGCTCCCCACCTGTCACATCCTTGGCTGGGTCAGGCTGGTTCCCTGGCACAGGGGAGGACACAGCTGCCACAGGGGGAACATGGCTGGCACTGGGAGCTTCAAGCCCACAGTCAGGCCAGGGGCCCCAGCAGGAGGGGGGGACACAGGCTGTGCTGTCACTGCGAGCTGGGGACAGGGGCCATACCGTCCTGGGCGCCCTCAGGGCTCTGCGAGGGGGACTCGCTGTCCCTGTCACTCCACAGCCGCGTGTCCAGGCTCCGCAGCTCCTCCGAGATCTCCTCCACCTTCCTCTTGGTGTCAGCTGGGGACACAGGGACAGGGACAGTGACAGCACAGCCGTGGGGGGACGGGGACAGGGACAGCACGGCCGTGGGGGGATGGGGACAGGGACAGTGACAGCATGGCTGTGGGGGGACAGGGACAGGGACAGCACAGCCGTGGGGGGACAGGCCCAACTCCACACTGCAGGGGACCGTGTCAGCCCGGTGTCAGAGGGGACAAGGCCAGCCCTGGGACAGAAGGGACAGGGCCAGTCCCGGTGCCAGCCCCAGGGCAGAGGGGACAGGGCCAGCAAGGTGACAGTGCCAGCCCCGGGATGGAGGGGACAAGGGCAGGCTGGAGAGAACAGTGCCAGTCCCAGCGGGAAGGGAGAGTGCTGGCCTCGGGATGGACGGGTCAAAGCCAGCTAGGGGATGAGGGGACAGGGCCAGGCTGGAGGGGACAGTGCCACGCTCGAGATGGAGGGGACAGGGCCAGGCTGGAGCTGGAGGGGACAGTGGCAGCCTGAGAAAGAGGGGATAGCGCCAGGCTGGAAAGGACAGTGCCAGCCCCGCACTAGGGGTCAGTGCCAGCCTTGGGATGGAGGGGACAGCGCCAGCCCCACACCAGGGGTCAGTGCCAGCCTCGGGATGGAGGGGACAGCGCCAGCCCCACACCAGGGGTCAGTGCCAGCCCCGCACCAGGGGTCAGTGTCAGCCTCGGGATGGAGGGGACAGCGCCAGCCCCACACCACGGCCCCACACCCAGGCCGGGGGTCCCCAGTACTCACAGACTTGGGCGCGCACGTACTGGACGTACTGGGCGGGCGAGAGGGCGGGCTGGCAGCGGATGGGCTGCGGTGCCAGCCCCGGGGACGGCCGCAGGAAGGGGTGGTGGCAGATGCGCGTCGTGTGCACCGTCAGCACGTAGGAGCACGACTGCGGCTCGTCCACGCGGGCGATGTAGTCCCCGGCGCCCTCCTCGCACAGGAACTGCGGGCACGGCCCTCGGGTGACGCCCTGCCATCCCCCCGCTGCCACCCAGTGCCACCCGTGCCCCAAGGTGTCCCCTGCGCTTACCCGGACCTCGGCCTCGCGTGCGCGGCCGGTGAGGTCGCAGCGGGAGCCGTTCACGTAGCTCTGGCTGTGGTAGCGCCGCAGCTGGTGCTGCTTGGAGGCCTGGGGGGGACGGGGGGGGGCCGCGGGGTGGGCACGGGGACAGCCCCGTCCCTGCCACCCGCCCGCTGGCCCCACGGCCGGGGGGGACACGCACCTTGGCTGCCTCGTCGTCCCAGTCAAAGGCGGACTGGTAGTAGCCCAGGACGAGGATGTCACCCTTGATCTCCGACTCTGTGGGGACGGGGCACACAGAGGGCAGGTATTGGGTGGTGCTGGGGGGGTGGAGGAGTCATCAAGGCCACTCTGTCCCTCCCCCTGTCCCCACTGTCACCTTCCAGGTGGTACTGCTGGATGTGCCTCCCATAGCAGAACTCGTACGTCCACCAGTCCTTGGTCTGGGAAGAGCGGAGCCCCCAGGTGAGGCTGGGGGCTGGGGGTGCCCTGGAGCCCCCAGGTGAGGCTGGGGGTGCCCCCCTGTCACCCCCCAGGCCCCACCTTGAGCAGACAGGGCGCTGTCCCCATGGGCCGCAGCAGCTCGGCCACGCCGGAGCCGTTGTAGAGCCGGGGGTCCCGCGGGGGGCCGGGCGGGGGTCCCACGGCCGCGGGGGGCAGGCGGCACTCGTAGCGCTGCTTGAACCGTGAGGCCACCGTCACCACGTCCTCGGCCTGGTGCTGGGGAGGGGCCACCGGGGCTGTCAGAGCCCTGGGCACTCCCCCCGGGACCCCACAGCCCCTTTCAGGACACCTCCGACCCCCCAGGATCCTGAACTCTGCCCCCCTTGGGAGCCCTCAGTACCCTCCAGCGCCCCGCAGCCCCCCCAAGTGACCCCACAGACTCCCCTGGGCGGGATGTGACCGACCCCACAGCCTGTCCTCCACGGGGCCAGGGCACTCCGCAGCCTTCCCTCAGCGTGGCCTTCACCCCTGTCCCTGTCACAGCCCAGGGCACACGGGGGGGGGACGGGGACAGGCCTGGCACTGCCCCCAGCAGCTGCAGGGGGCTCCGGACGACCCCTCCAACCCTCAGGGGTTGCTCGGCAGCTCCTGCCCCACAGCTCAGGGAGTTCAGGGCCGTCCCAGGCAGCAAAACGCGGCAGCGGGTGCCCGCGGGGTGTGCCACTCCCCTCTCAAACTGGGAAACTCGAAAACACGAAGTGGGAGGAACAGTCCCCTCCCCTCCCCTCCCCTGGCACCGCCAGAGCCACAGCCCGGGCACCCACCCACGGACATCCGCCAGCAGCACGAGTGCGGCCCCGCGAGCTCCGGTGGGGTGAGAGGGGGTCGCTGTCACCCCCGGGACCCCCGGGCTGCCCCTGCGGAGCTGCTCGACCAGAGAGGTACGGACCCCCGCGTGCCCCCGGATCCGGTGACTCCCGGCCAGGCTCTTCCCCCCGGGAGCGCCCCGGGCCCCGAGCCCCAGCCCGGGCTGCGACCACCCAGGACCCGCTTGGACCGGTGCCCTCACCCCGGTACCAGTCCGGGCAGCGCCCCTGACCCTGACCCGGCGCCTCCGACCCGTCCCGAACAGGTGCCCCCGGCCCCTCTAGGGACCCCTGGCCGTGTTCCACTGCCCGGCAGCCCCCAGCCGGTGCCCCGGGCCCTGCACAGCCCCTGACCGCTGTCCCGGCCCCAGCAGGACCCCCAGCCGGTGCCCCGGGCCCTGCACAGCCCCTGACCGCTGTCCCGGCCCCAGCAGGACCCCCAGCCGGTGCCCCGGGCCCTGCACAGCCCCTGACCGCTGTCCCGGCCCCAGCAGGACCCCCAGCCGGTGCCCCGGGCCCTGCACAGCCCCTGACCGCTGTCCCGGCCCCAGCAGGACCCCCAGCCGGTGCCCCGGGCCCGGAACGTCCTCGGACGGGAGCTCCCGATCCCCGCAGGACCCCGCGGGCGGCATTCCTGACCCTCAGCCGGTTCTCCCCTCTTCGGCAGCGCTGTGGCCGGTGTGCCGGTCCCGGTAGGGCCCCAAGGACGCTGCCCGCCTCCCCCCCGCCCAGCCGTTGGCCCCGGTGCCGCGGCGCACCTGCCCGGCCAGCACGGGCTCGGCCAGGATCTCGAGGCCGTACTTGAGCTCGCTGAGCTCCTGCAGGTTGAGCGCGGCGCGGGCCCCGCGCAGGGGCCACCCCGGGCCGAGCAGCGCCAGCAGCGCCAGCGCCGCCACCGGCCCCGGGCCCCGCCGCGCCGCCATCTTCCCCCGCCGCCGCCGCCGCTTCCGCTTCCGCCCGCGCCTCCCCGCGCCCGCCCCAGCCCCACCACTCCGGGCTGTGATTGGTCCACGCTCCTGCCCGTCAACGGCGAGCGCGGCTCTGATTGGTCGGTGGGCGGCGATGACGCCGCCGGGTGTGAGGCCGCGGTCGCGAGGTGGTCGCGAGGCGGTCGCGAGGCGCGGGGCCGCGGCGATTGGCCGGAGCGCCCGGAGGCTCCCATTGGCTGAGCGGGATGCAGGCGATCCGCGCGCGCTGATTGGCGGAGGGCACAGAGCATCCCGGGGGGCGGGTCACGTGATTACCGGAGCCGGGAGGGGGGACCCGGCCCCAGCCCAGGGTGAGGGGCGCGCCTGGGACCCCGGGCGCGCACACGCGGGCCGCCCCCAGCACCCTCCCTGCCCCCATCCCCACCAGCCCCTGCTGCCCCTCGGCGCCCCCGACCTCCCCCTGGCCGCGCCCACCCCCCCCCAGCGCCCCCCAGGACCCCCCAGTCCCCCCCAAGGACCCCCCAGCGTTCCTCCAACCGCCTGCCAACCCCCACCCCCCGAATCTCCCCGGCCCCCCCCGGCTCCGCAGCGCTCCGAGCCCCCGCCCCCTCCCGGTACAGGCAGAGCCCCCCCGCCCCCCCCGCTCAATGGGGCCGTTGTGCGCCCCACGCGTGGGCACAACGCGCGGCCTGTGGCAGCGGCACCGGGGGGGCTGATCCTTCTCCCCCCGCCACAGGCCCGACCCCCGGCAGGCCCGAGGCCGCGGTGACAGCCGCCGCCGCCGCCGCCGCCGCCCCCTCCCCGCTTTTCGCACCCCCCCCCCCCCGCCTTTCCCCCCGCAGCCTCCCCCCCCCGCCCCTCCCGGGGCTGCGGCGGTGCCGTTCCACACCGGGGCCGCCGGGGGCGCCCTCGCCGCCCGCTCCGGTGCCGGTGCCGCTCGCGGCCGCGGAGCGCCGGGACCCGCCAGCGGAGCCAGGTAGGGCCGGGGCCGCTCTATCGCGGCGTGTCGCGACAAGGGATGGCACCTGCCGCTGCCCCACGGCTGCGGCATCGCCGCCTCGCTCCCCACACATCCCCAACGCCCCACATCCCGCGGCACCCCCCAGGCCGCCGGGCCCCCCCGAAACCCTCCGGTCCCCCCCTGCCCCCCCCGCCCCCCCCTCCCAGCCCCCCGGACACTCCCAGCCCCCCTCCCTCCGCATCCCCCGGGCCTCCCGCCCCTCCCAGCCCCCCGAGCCTCCCCCCAGCATCGCCCAGGCCCCTCCCTGCCCCCCCTCGTGCCCCCCAAACACCCCCAGCCCCTCCCGACGTGACGTCTCCCCCCAGCCCTGCCATTGCCTGAGCCCCTCATCCTCGGGGGGAGCCCCCGGGGGGCGTCCCCCGGCTGCAGCCACATCCCGGGGGACTGGGGGAGCCGGGGGGGGAAGGACGGCGGGGGACACTGGGGGTGCGGGTCCCTCCCGCCCCTGACACTGTCCCCATGTCCCCAGGCCGGTGCTGCGGGGGGCAGAGCCATGAGTGAGGGCTGAGCCCCCCCCGCTGGGACCCGCGCCCACCCCGAGGTGAGGGCAAGGGGAGCACTGGGAGCGCTGGGAGCGCTGGGGAGCGGGATGGAGGGGGTGCCACGGGGCAACTGGGAGGGCACTGGACAGAGCGCTGGGTTGAACCGGGATACTGGGAGATGGGAGCGCTGGGAGACACTGGGAGGCAGCGGAGGGACGGAGTGATGGTGCGCTGCACTGGCGGCACTGGTTTGCACTGGGTGTCACTGGGAGGTGCTGCGGGCGCTGGTTCGCGCCGGGGGTGCTGGGTGGCAGCAGGAGGCACTGGGGGCTCTGGTTTGTACTGGGTCGCACTCTGGGGGTGCTGGGAGCACTGGGAGGCATCGGGGCGCACTGGGGACGCTGGGTTACACTGGAAGCCACTGGGCGCTGCAGCCCTCGGCCTCGGCCTCGCTGGGCACTGGGGGCCACTGGGAGGGGTCGGGTCGCACTGGGGGGCACCGGGGGGCACGGAGGGGCACGGGGGTGACAGTGTCCCCCACCAGGCAGGATGCGGGGGGCGCAGCGGGCGCTGTGCCTGCTGCTGGTGGCCTCGGCCTCGCTGGCCGCGCTGTACCTGCACCTGTGGGCACCCAAGGGCCCCCCCAGTGTGGACCTGCGTCGCCCCCCCCCCGAGCGGCTGCCACCCCCTCTGCCCCCCCCCGCCCGCGCCTACCCCCACGTACCCTTCCGCCTCAAGGAGGAAGTCATGGAGTAAGGACGGGGCACCGGGGTACCCGGGGCGGATGGCGGGGGGCACCGTGGGGGAGGCACCTGTGGGGTGGGGCTACCTGAGGATGGGGGTACCCAAGGGCGAGGGTGTCTTCAGGGGGGACACCCACGGGGTGTTGGGGCCTGGGAACCCCGGGGCTGGGGCACCGCAGGGTGAGGACACCCAAGAATGGGGTTACTCAGGGCTGAGGACACCCCAGGATGCGGCTGTGGCTCCCGAGGCAGGGGCACCCGTGGGTTGGGGCACCCAAAAGTGGGGGTGGGTGTTGGGGGCACCTGGGGAGGGGTGATGGGGTGGTCGCAGAGGGATGGCAAAGGGGGCTGCAGGCGGTGCCAGGGTGGGGTCAGGGCTGTGCTGGGTGGCGGCAGGCGGTGTCTGGAAGGTGGCAGGAGGTGCCAGGGCGGTGCCACGCGGGGACAGGCAGCGACGGGAGGTGTCAGGGTGGTGCCAGGGCGGTGCCGCTCGCGGGTCCCCGTGTCCGTCCCCGGCTGCGGTGGTGCAGGTGCCGCTGGTGTCGGTGACAGCGGCCCTGTCGCGACAGGCTGCTGCCCAGGAACGGGTGCTCGTGCGAGGCGGAGGCGGAGGCGGGGCTGGCGCTGCCGCTGCGGCGGCGGCTCTTCGGGCCCGGCCCGGGGGGGCTCGACTTCGCCAGCGCCTTCGCCCCCGGGGAGCGGCCGCGGCAGCTGCGGCTGCGGGAGCGCGAGTACCGCAATTACCGGAACCGGTGAGTGCGGGAGGGACCCCCGGGGCTCCGGTGCGGGGGAGGGGGCACCCCCAGGGCACCTCGGGGCAGGACGGGACCCCGGGTTCAGCCTGGGGGGGGTTGGGACCCTCGTGGCCGGGTGCGGGGTGTGAGCCCCGGACTGACCAGTCCTGCAGGGTGATGACCTCCCGGGGCAGTGTGGGACTCCCCAGGGACCCCCGGCTGACCCTCCGGTGCCCCCCCCGCAGGGTGCAGACCCCCGCCGACCGCCTGCTCATCGTCCCGGCCAACTCCCCTCTGGAGTACCCGGCGCAGGGGGTGGAGGTGCGGCCGCTGCAGACGGTGCTGGTGCCCGGTGAGGGGGCGCGGGGGGAGCACGGGATCGGGGGCACGGTTGGGGCACGGGTGTGGGGGGCACCGGGTGAAGGAGGGGAACGCATATGGGGGGCACGGGGGAGGGCACAGAATGGGGTAAACATGGAGGTGTGGGGCAGCGGGGGGCGAGCAAGGGGCGGAGGCACAGGATCGGGGGGGGGCACGGGGATGGGGGTCCATGGGCAGGGGGCACCCCCGGATGTCTCTGGGGTGAGAGGGGGGGCAGGGGGTCCCTCCGGGGGTCTCTGTGCCCCCCGGCCCGCCTCACCCCCGTGTCGCGGCCCCCAGGGCTCAGCCTGCAGGCGCCGGCCAGGAACAGGTACCAGGTGAGGGCGAGGGCGGGGCAGGGGGAGGGGCTGGGAGGGGCTGGGAGGGGGCGTGACCGGGGCGTGGCTCGGACAGAATGAGCGGGGTCTGTCCGGTTTGTGGGCGGGGTCTGTCCGGTTTGTGGGCGAGGTCTGTCCGGTTTGTGGGCGGGGTTTGTCCGGTGTGTGGGCGGGGTTTGTCCGGTTTGTGGGCGGGGTCTGTCCGGTTTGTGGGCGAGGTCTGTCCGGTTTGTGGGCGGGGTTTGTCCGGTGTGTGGGCGGGGTTTGTCCGGTTTGTGGGCGGGGTTTGTCCGGTTTGTGGGCGGGGTCTGTCCGGTTTATGGGCGGAGTCTGTCCGGTTTGTGGGCGGAGTCTGTCCGGTTTATGGGCGGGGTCTGTCCGGTTTGTGGGCGGGGTTTGTCCGGTTTGTGGGCGGGGTCTGTCCGGTTTATGGGCGGGGTCTGTCCGGTTTATGGGCGGGCTCTGTCCGGTGCGTGGGCGGAGTCTCTCCGGTTTGTGGGCGGAGTCTCTCCGGTTTGTGGGCGGAGTCTGTCCGGTTTATGGGCGGAGTCTGTCCGGTTTATGGGCGGGCTCTGTCCGGTGTGTGGGCGGGGTTTGTCCGGTTTGTGGGCGGGGTCTGTCCGGTTTATGGGCGGGGCAGTGGAGTGGCCTGGGGCGGGAGGGGCCGGGGTGGGCTCGGCGCGCTCCCCCCACCCCCGTGTGCGGCCCGCCCGGTGTGGGGGTCCCTGCCGTGCCCCCCCCGGGTTCCCCCCGTGACGTGCCGCCCCCAGGTGAACCTGACGGCCTCGCTGGGAACGCTGGCGGTGGCGGCCGAGGTGGAGGGCGTGGCGCTGCGGGGGGAGGGGCAGCCGCACCTGTCCTTGGCTGCCGCCCACCTGGACCACCTGAACCGGCAGCTGCAGTTCGTCACCTACACCAACACCCAGTTCCACCCCGACACCGCCGACATCGGTGGGTACGGGGGGAGCCGCGCCGGGTGCCGGGAGCGGCTCTGGGGGGGGAGGGGGTGCTGATTCCCAGAGCCCTGGGACCCCCGGCACCCCCAGACCCGCGGCGTGCCTGGGAACCCCAGTGCCCCCCGGGACCGCGGTTGACCCACGGGACCCCCAGAGACTCCCAGGACCCCCGAGCCCCCCTGGTTGCCCTGGATTGCCAGCTGCCCCCGGATCCCCGGCACTCCCTGGATCCCCAATGCCCACAGGGACACCCAGCACCCGTGGTACCCCCCCGTTGTTCCCTCCAGTGACCCCCGCACCCCGGGAGTTCCAGCCTCCCCCCGGCCCCCCGTTACCCCTCCGCGCCCCCCGTGTCGCCCCCCGCGCCCCCAGCCCCCCCTCGCCCTGCAGTGCAGTTCTCCACCGACGGCCACTCTGCCGCCTTCGCCATCCGCATCCGGCACCCGCCCACGCCCCGCCTGTACGGCCCGGGAACCCCCGGCGACGGCGACGGCGACAGCGACAGTGACAGCAGCGGGGACGGGGGTGAGCACGGGGCCCTGCACCCCGAAACCAGCCCTCGCCATGGCCGCAGCGCTCGTGGTGCTCCCAGTGCTCCCAGTGTTCCCAGTGCCCCCAGTGTTCCCATCCCCGCTCCTTGGGACAGAGTTCCAGCGCTCCCCGTGTGGGTGTTCAGAGTTCCCAGTGCTCCCAGTGCCCCCAGTGCAAGAATCTCAGTGCTCCCAATGCCAGAGAACCAGTGCCCCTAGGGCCAGAATCCCAGTGCTCCCAGTGCTCCCAGTGCAAGAATCCCAGTTCCCCCAGCAGCAGAATCCCAGTGCCCCCAGTGCCAGACTCCCAGTTCCCCCAGTAGCAGAATCCCAGTGCCCCCAGTCCTCCCAGTGCCAGACTCCCAGTTCCCCCAGTAGCAGAATCCCAGTGCCCCCAGTGCTCCCAGTGCCAGAGTCCCAGTTCCCTCAGTAGCAGAATCCCAGTGCCCCCAGTGCCGGACTCCCAGTGCTGGACACTGCTGGTTCTGCCAGTACCAGTGACCCAGCCTTCCAAGTGTTCCCTGTGACAGAGTCCCAGTGCTCCCAGTACGGATGCCCAACCCTCCCAATGTGGATGTTCAGTGCTCCCAGTGCCGGTGCCTTCCCAGTACTGGGGTGCCCAGTGCTCCCAGTGTGGCTTCCCAGTGCTCAGGTGACCAGTACTGGAGTGTCCAGCACTCCCAGAGTGGGCTTCCAGCACAGGTTCCCAGTGCTCCCAGTACGGATGGGTGCCCAGCCCTCCCAGCATGACCCCAGCACCCCCAGTACAGGCTCCCACAGCTCCCAGTTCTCCCAGCGCTCCCAACGCAGGTTCCTCCCCCACCCCCAGGGTACAACATCTCGGCGCTGGTGACAGTGGCCACCAAGACGTTCCTGCGCTACGACAAACTGCGGGGGCTCATCGCCAGCATCCGCCGCTTCTACCCTTCCGTCACCATCGTGGTGGCCGACGACAGCCAGCGCCCCGAGCCCCTGTCCGGGCCCCACCTGGAGCACTACCTCATGCCCTTCGGCAAGGTGGGGCTGCTGGGGGGCACACGGGGCGGTCACAGGGCCGTGGGTGGGTCCCCAGGGAGGGGGCGTGGGGCTGTGGGACTGCAGGGAGGGGAACACTGGGAGGGGCTGACAGGAGCTGAGGTCGCCAAAAAGGGGGGGCATGGAGGTTTGGCAGCGTGGTGGGAGCCCGGAGTGGGGGGACACGGGGGGTCTGAGGAGGCTGTGGTTCCCTGGGTGGGAGAGGCGACGGGGGAGGGGCTGGCAGGGCTGGAGACCCCCGGGGATGGGGGACATGGGTGGGGCTGGCAGGGCTGGAGACCCCCGGGGATGGGGGGGCATGGGTGGGGCTGGCAGGGCTGGAGACCCCCGGGGATGGGGGGGCATGGGTGGGGCTGGCAAGGTGATGGGTCCCTGGGGATGGGGGACAAGGGGGAAGGGGGACATGGGACCTCTGTCAGGGCAGTGGGACCAGAGAGAGAGGGGACATGTGAGGGTCTGACAAAGTGAGGAGTCCGGGGGGCTCATGGGGGGGGGGGGCACGGCTTGAGGTCTCCGGAGGATGGGGGGCATTGGGGGTGGGGGGGTGTCTGTCAGGTCTGTGGGGTCCCAGAGAAGGGGGATAAGACGCCTGGAAGAGCTGTTGGTCCCCGGGGATGGGGGACGTGGGGGTCTGTCAGGGCCACGGGGCTCAGGGGACGCATCCGTGGGCACCTGTGGGGTGTCGGTGGGGTGTCCGAGGGTCCGGTGGGGTGTCCCCACAGGGCTGGTTCGCCGGGAGGAACCTGGCGGTGTCGCAGGTGACAACCAAGTACGTGCTGTGGGTGGACGACGACTTCATCTTCACCCCCCGCACGCGGCTGGAGAAGCTGGTGGACGTGCTGGAGAGAACCAGCCTGGACCTGGTGCGGGGCACGGGGGGCACAGGGGGCACGGGGGTGGGGGGCTTGGCCAGCAGGTCCCTGTGGTGTGGGGAGGGTGGTCCCGGTTCCAGTGCCCAGTGCTGGACAGAACCATCCTGGACGTGGTGCGGGGACTGGGGGAGGGGTCGTGGGGGGTACTGGGGGCACCAGCAGGGCACACGGGGGGGCAGGGGATGGCCAGTGCATCCCCGTGGTCTGGGGAGGGTGGTCCCCGTTCCCATGCCCAGTTCCAGTGCTGGACAGAACCAGCCTGGAGCTGGCACAGGGCACAGTGGGTCCCCGTGGTGTGGGAATGGGGGTCCGGGTGCCCCCCACGCCCTGCAGTGCCCGCGGGGGGCGATGCTGGGGGTCCCGGGGGTCGCGGGTGGGTGACGCTGGGAATCCCTGGGGATGTTCTGGTCTCGGTGCAGCCCCGCTGCAGCAGTTCCTGTGCCCAAGTGGGCGATGCTGGGGGGCGCGGGGGTCTCGGGGGGTTTCAGGGGATCCTGGTGCCCAGGTGCTGGCACAGCCCCAGTGCGGCGGCCCCGTCCCGTCCCACCCGTCCCGCAGGTGGGCGGTGCCGGGGGTCCCGGGGGTCCCGATGCCACAGACAGGAGGTGCCGAGGGGCCCGGGGGTCCCGATGCCACAGACAGGCGGTGCCGGGGGTCCCGGGGGTCTCAGTGCCACAGACAGGCGGTGCCGGGGGTCCCGGGGGTCTCAGTGCCACAGACAGGAGGTGCCGGGGGTCCCGGGGGTCCCGATGCTGCAGACAGGCGGTGCCGGCGGTCCCGGGGGTCGCAGTGCCACAGACAGGCGGTGCCGGCGGTCCTGGGGGTCCCGATGCCACAGACAGGCGGTGCCGGGGGTCCCGGGGGTCTCAGTGCCACAGACAGGAGGTGCCGAGGGGCCCGGGGGTCCCGATGCTGCAGACAGGCGGTGCCGGGGGTCCCGGGGGTCCCCATGCCACAGACAGGCGGTGCCGGGGGTCCCGGGGGTCTCAGTGCCACAGACAGGAGGTGCCGGGGGTCCCGGGGATCCCGATGCTGCAGACAGGCGGTGCCGGGGGTGCCGGGGGTCTCAGTGCCACAGACAGGCGGTGCCGGGGGTCCCGGGGGTCCCGATGCCACAGACAGGCGGTGCCGGGGGTCCCGGGGGTCTCAGTGCCACAGACAGGCGGTGCCGGCGGTCCCGGGGGTCGCAGTGCCGCCCCCCCAGCGCCCCGCTGTGCCCGCAGGTGGGCGGCGCGGTGCGGGAGATCACGGGCTACACCACCACGTACCGGCAGCGCCTGAGCGTGCGGGGCGGCGGCGCGGGGGGCGACTGCCTGCGGACCCGGCCCGGCTTCCACCACCGCCTCGCCGGCTTCCCCGCCTGCGTCGTCACCGACGGCGTCGTCAACTTCTTCCTGGCCCGCACCGACAAGGTGCGCCAGGTGGGCTTCGACCCCCGCCTGCGCCGCGTGGCTCATCTCGGTGAGGGGCGGAGGGCGCTGGGGGGGAGGGTCCTGGGGGGGACAGTGTAAGGGGGTCCCAGGGTTTGAGGGATCTGGGGGGTGAGGGGATGCCGTGGGGGAGAGGTAGAGGAGAGTCCTGGGGTCCCCCTGCGGGTCTTGAGGGGTCTGGGGGGGGGGGGGGGGCGGGAAGCCTAGGGGGGCCCCGGATGCCGGGGGGAGGGAAGGAAGGGTCTGTGGGGGTCCCGAGGGGGACACGGGGCCCTGGGGAGGGGGCTCTGGGGGTGTCCTTGGAGGGAGTCTGGGGGGCCTGGGGGCCGCGCTGAGGGTCCCAAGGAGGGGAAGCAGGGGGTGCCTGGGGGCTGCTGGGGTGTTCTGGGGTGTTCTGGGGTCCTGGAAAGGAGGTGGGGGGGCTAAATGGGGGTTCAGGGGGGGCTGGGAGGAGCTGCAGGAGGATACGGAAGAGGAGTGGGAGCACCTGGGGGTTCCCAGGAAGGGGGGGTGGGGGGGTCCTGAGAGCAGAAAGGGGGGGCCAGGGGGCCCCGGGGGTCTGGGAGGCATCGGGGAGTCCTGGGAGTGCCTGGGGGCCTCAAGGGGCAGCAGGGGTGACTAACGGTGGGGGAGGGGGCAGGGCGGGGGTCCCGGGGGGGTCTGGAGGGGTCAGGAGGGGCTGGGGAGTTCTTGGAGGATCTTGGGGTCCTGATGGGGGGTCCTGGGGGTCACCATGAGGGAAGTCCTGGGGGGAAGGGGAATTTCTCTGGTAGAGAACTTGGGGAGAGCCCTGGGGCTGCAGCGGGGGATGGGGGGGATGGCAGGGTCCCCCACGATGGGGTCAGGGGGTCAGAGATAAGGGGGGGGTGCTGGGGTCCCCCACGATGGGGTCAGGGGGTCAGAGATAAGGGGGGGGTGCTGAGGTCCCCCACGATGGGGTCAGGGGGTCAGAGATAAGGGGGGGTGCTGAGGTCCCCCACGATGGGGTCAGGGGGTCAGAGATAAGGGGGGGGTGCTGAGGTCCCCCACGATGGGGTCAGGGGGTCAGAGATAAGGGGGGGTGCTGGAGTCCCCCACAATGGGGTCAGGGGGTCAGAGATAAGGGGGGGGTGCTGAGGTCCCCCACGATGGGGTCAGGGGGTCAGAGATAAGGGGGGGGTGCTGGGGTCCCCCACGATGGGGTCAGGGGGTCAGAGATAAGCGGGGGGTGCTGGAGTCCCCCACGATGGGGTCAGGGGGTCAGAGATAAGCGGGGGGTGCTGGGGTCCCCCACGATGGGCTGAGAGATAAGGGGGGGATGCTGGGGTCCCCCACAATGGGGTCAGGGGGTCAGAGATAAGGGGGGGTGCTGGGGTCCCCCACGATGGGGTCAGGAGATCAGAGGTGGGATGGACGCTAGGGTCCCCCCACCATGGCCGGGCCCACGGGATCAGAGTCAGGCCAAGGGACCCCAGGGCAGCTCTGAGCCCGTTTTGGGGTGCCCCTCTACCCCCCAGAGTTCTTCATCGACGGGCTGGGGGTGCTGCACGTGGGCTCGTGTGAGGATGTGGTGGTGGACCACGCGTCCAAGCTGGCGCTGCCGTGGCGGCGATCGGAGGGCGAGCGCCAGTACAACCGGTACCGGTACCCGGCGGCGCGGGACGACAGCCTGCGCCTCAAGCAGCGCCTCTTCTTCTTCAAGAACCGCTTCAAGTGCATGGCCGGCGACTAGGCACGGCCACCGGCCCCGGCCGCCGGCCCCGGCCACCAGCGGCCAGCCCTGGGGTGCCGCACGGCCGCTGACACTGGGGTGACGCAGGGCTACCGCCCCCCGGGGTGCTCACGGGGCCGCCGACACAGAGGTGCCACAGGGCCACCACCCCCAGGGTCACTGACCACGGGACAGCCCATGGACATCACTCGCGGGGCTGCTGACCCCAGGCCGTCACCACGGGCCACCTCGAGGGTCACTGCTGCCAGCCACCCCTACGGTGTCCCCAGAGCCACCACAACCGTGGGCTACTCCATGGAGCACCGGCCACACCTGGGGCACCCCTAGGACACCCCCAGGGCCACTGACCCCAATGGGCCACCTCCTGTGGGCCACCGCCAGGGCCACCATTGTTGGCCACCTCAGGGCACCACCAGGGCTACCAACCTTGGGGCACCCCTGGGGTGGCCACCCCACGGGCCACCACCACCGGCTGCCCCCCGGGGTGCCCCGAGGCCCACCACCACTGGCCACCTGCAGGACCACCCCCAGGACCATCCCCTGTGGGCCACCACCGTGGCCACCCCCAGGGCCACCGCCGAGGGCCACTGCCATGGGCCACCACCCAGTGCCACCACCCAGGGCCACCCCGGGCCCGCGGGGTCCCCGGAGCCCCCCCGCCCCCCCCCGCGGTGTTTTTAGCTCTTTTGTACTTTGGGCGCGGGCGGGTGCCGGGGTCCCCCGGGCGCCGCCTCCCCCCCCTCCTGTTGTCCCCGACTCCGTTTTCTATGGTCCAGCCCCTCCCCCGCGCTGCCGCCAGGATTTTTGTGCCAAGTCTCGGCCCCTCCCCCCGGGACCCCCCGGACCCCCCGGGGTGGGTGGGGGAGGGGCTGGGGGAGGGGCTGTCCCCCCCCCGCCCTTTTCTACCCACCCAATGGATGGTGAGATTTTAACCAGCCCGAAATCGGCCTCTTTCTTCCAAAAACTGGGGGGGGGAGGGGGGGGGGGGGAGTAAGGAGAGGAGTGGGGGGAGGGTGGCCCAGGCCCCACCCACTCGGGTGGCTATGGGGTGCGGGGGGGACTATAGGGGATGGGAGGGGCTATAGGGGGTGGGAGGGGCTATAGGGGGCCTGTGGGGCATGGGGGTCCCAGTCCCTTCCTCGCCCCCCACCAGCCCCAGACTCTCCTTGGCCCCCCCAAGCGCCCCTCATGGATCTCCCCCTCCCCGGCGCTCCCGGCACCTCCAGCCCAGGACCACTGCAGTGTCCACATGGGGCGTGGCTGGCCCGGGGGCGGGGCCAGTGGGCATGGTCAGCGGGCGTGGGGTGTGGTCAGTAGGGCGTGGTCAGTGGGCGTGGTCAGTGTGTGGTCGATGGGTGCGGTCAGTGGGTGTGGTCGGTGGTCAGTGGGTGTGGTCAGTGGGTGTGATCTGTGGTCGGTGGGTGTGGTCGGTGGTCGGTGGGTGTGGTCTGTGGGTGTGGTCGGCGGGTGTGGTCAGTGGTCGGTGGGTGTGGTCTGTGGGTGTGGTCGGCGGGTGTGGTCAGTGGTCGGTGGGTGTGGCCAGTTGGGGGTGCGGTCAGTGGTCGGTGGGTGTGGCCGGTGGGTGTGGTCAGTGGTCAGTGGGTGTGGCCGGTGGGTGTGGTCAGTGGTCAGTGGGTGTGGTCAGTGGTCTCTGGGTGTGGCTCCCCGGGCGTGGCCTTTGGTGAAGGGGGGGTGGATTTTCCACAGGAACGCTCCTCGAGTCCCCTCCCCCCACCCAGCACGAACCAGGGCCCCATCCTGCCCCGGCTGGACACGGGACAAGGACAGGGACACGGGACAGGGACATGGCAGGGACAGGGGACAGGGACACGGGACATGGGACAGGGACATGGGACAGGGACATGGCAAGGACAGGGACATGGCAGGGACAGGGACACAGAACAGGGACAGGGACACAGGACAGGGACACGGGACATGGGACAGGGACATGGGACAGGGACACGAGACAGGGACACAGGACAGGGACAGGGACACGGGACAGGGAGATGGCAAGGACAGGGACACAGGACAGGGACAGGGACACAGGACAGGGAGATGGCAAGGACAGGGACATGGGACAAGGACACGGACAGGGACACGAGACAGGGAGATGGCAAGGACAGGGACACAGGACAGGGACAGGGACACGGGACAGGGACACGAGACAGGGAGATGGCAAGGACAGGGACACAGGACAGGGGACAGGGACACGGGACAAGGACATGGCAGGGACAGGGACACGGGACAGGGACACAGGACAAGGACAGGGACAGGGACACAGGACAGGGAGATGGCAAGGACAGGGACATGGGACAAGGACACGGGACAGGGACATGCCAGGGATATGGGGGTTGATGGGACATGGGACAGGACATGGCAGGGACACTGGGCAGGGGTTGGACATGGGACAGGGACATGGGAAGGGACACACCGGGGTCATGGACATGGCGAGGCCAAGGCCAAGGCCAGAGCAGGACAATGGGACACACCTGGGACAAGGAGATGACGTGGACATGGGCACGGACATGTGGTGGACAAGGACAGAGCAGTGGCAAGGACAGGGACACACCAGGGACAGGGACATGCCAGGGACGGGGACACGCCAGGGACAGGGACACAGCCACGTGGTGGACAAGGACCCACAGGGACAAGGACACAGGGACAGGGCCATGGCAGAGCTGGGGTTGGGGTCCCCCGGCTTCGTGGGCGAACAAGAGCCGTGCTGGGGGACAAATGGCAGCTGGGTCCCGTCCCACGTCCCCGGAGGTGCCGGTCCCACCCCCGGTGGCTCCTGCCAGCGCGGGGACAAAGTGCCCAGGGCACCCACCCCGGGGGACCTACACAGCCACCCCCCAAGCGTCCTGTGACACCCTGGAGTGAGGCCTGGGGCCACCCTGCAGCCACTCCTGAGTGACCCCATGGGACTGCCAAGGGGATGGCGCTGTCCCCCCTCCCAAACCTGCCCTGGCAGCCACAGCCGGGGGCTCCTGGGACACCACCCCGTGTCCCCTCCCCAGTCCCACCCAGGTGGGCCATTGCAATGTCCCCATCCCGGTGCCCCATCCCAGTGTCCCATCCCAATGTCCCCATCTCAACGTCCCCATCCCAGTGTCCCATCCCAATGTCCCCATCCCAGTGTCCCATCCCAATGTCCCCATCTCAACGTCCCCATCCCAGTGTCCCATCCCAATGTCCCCATCCCAGTGCCCCATCCTGGTGTCCCATCCCAATGTCCCCATCCCGGTGTCCCATCCCAATGTCCCCATCCCGGTGCCCCATCCTTATGTCCCATCCCAGTGTCCCCATCCCAGTGCCCCATCCTGGTGTCCCATCCCAGTGCCCCATCCTGGTGTCCCATCCCAATGTCCCCATCCCGGTGCCCCATCCTTATGTCCCATCCCAGTGTCCCATCCCTGTGTCCCCATCTCAATGTCCCATCCCTGTGTCCCCATCCCAGTGTCCCATCCCAGTGTCCCACCCCGGTGTCCCATCCCAATGTCCCATCCCTGTGTCCCATCCCAGTGCCCCATCCCAATGTCCCATCCCAATGTCCCCATCCCAATGTTCCATCCCAATGTCCCCATCCCAATGCCCCATCCCAATGCCCCATCCCAATGTCCCATCCCAGTGTCCCATCCCTGTGCCCCATCCCAATGTCCCATCCTGGTTTCCCGGGACACTGTCCCCATCCCACTGCCCCTATTTTGGTGTCCCCAGCCTCATTCCAGTGTCCCATCTCTGTGTCCCGTCCCAGTGTCCCCACCCTGCTGTCCTCACCCTGGTGTCCCAGGCCAGGGTTCCATCGTGGTTTTGCCGTTCCAAGAGCCCTGGGCAGGCAGGAAAGGTGAGACCACGGGAGCCTCAGGAAGCTCCACACAAAAGCACCCGGGGCAAAGCTCCAGCTGGGCAGGGAAGGGATTGGGAGCAGCCCGGGAGAAGGATTTGGGGAATGGGTGACCCCGTGCAGAAGGATTTGAGGGTGTTGGACACATCCTGGCCACGGCCACTGGCACTGAGGTGCCCCCTGTGCTGGGCTGAGCCCCAGCGTGGGCAGGGGGGAGGGGGGGTTCTGCCCCTCTGCCCCTGTGCTCAGGTGAGACCCCACCTGCAGAGCTGCCCCAGCCCTGGGGCCCAGCACAGGGAGGACCTGGAGCTGCTGCAGAGATCCAGAGGAGGCCCCGGAGCTGCTCCAGAGCTGGAGCCCCTCTGGAGCCGGGCTGGGAGAGCTGGGGGCGTTCACCTCACTCTGGGGAGAGCTCAGAGCCCCTTGCAGGGCCTAAAGGGGCTCCAGGAGAGCTGGGGAGGGACTGGAGACAAGGGATGGAGGGACAGGACACAGGGAATGGCTTCCTGAGGGCAGGGATGGATGGGATATTGGGAAGGAATTGTTCCCTGGGAGGGTGGGCAGGCCCTGGAATGGATTTCCCAGAGCAGCTGGGGCTGCCCCTGGATCCCTGGCAGTGCCCAAGGCCAGGCTGGACATTGGGGCTTGGAGCAGCCTGGGGCAGTGGGAGGTGTCCCTGCCCATGGCAGGGGTGGAACTGGGTGATCTCCAAGGTCCCTCCCAACCCAAACCATTCCGTGATTCCATGCTTGCCTACAGCCCCCCACATTCCGCACTTCCGGACTACATTTCCCATCACACCCTCCGCCAGCACCGCCCCGTGTCCCCAGGGGACTCGGTTTCCCATGGTGCCTCGCGGCGGAGCGGTGGCGGCGCGAGGGTCACGTGACGCGGGGCGGTATAAAAGCGCCGGCGCAGCTGCTGCGGCCCCATTGTTGTCGGCGCGCGCGGCGGGGCGGGACCGGCCCCGGACCCCCCCCGGGACCGGCCCCGGGCCCCCCCAACACCCCCCCACCCCCACCCCGCCGGACCGACTCCTCCGAACCCCCCCCGGGCACCGGTGAGTGGAGGGGGAAGGGCGGGAGGGTCAGGCCTCGGTGTACCCGGGGGCTGGAAGGAGGGCGGAGGGGCGGCCTCCGCCTGCCGGGGGGCGGGGGGGGCTTTAAGGGATGTGGGGGGCGCTATGAGGGATGGGGGGGGCGTTTACGGCAGCGGTCACCTATAGGAGATGGGGGGGGTAAAAGGGTCTGGGGGGCTTCACAGCTAGGGGAGCAGCAGGGGATGTGTGGGGGGCTTGGAGATGAGGGGCATTATGGATGGGAGGGCCCTATCGCTGGGGGGGCTATAGGGGAGGGGGGGCCCTTGCAGCTGGGAGCCCTTATAGCGGGGCGGGGGCCGTAGGGGATGTGGGAGGGAGGGGCTTGTAGCTTGAGGGCCTGTAGGGCACGGGGTGCCTTATGGCTGGAGGGGTTGTAGGGGATGGTGGGAGGGCTGTGGGGGGTGTGGGTGGGCCTTATGGCCAAGAGCGTGGAGGAGATGGGAGGACAGAGAGGATATGGGGGGGCCTTGAGGCTGGGGGGGCTGTAGGGGATGAGGGGGGTCCTTATGACTGAGGATGGATGGAGGGGCTGTGTGAAATATGGGCCTCCCCCGTGTGGGGGGGATGGGGGGCCTGGAGGGGCTGTATAGGGCCCCCCCTTTATATTTGGGGAGGGGCTATGGGGGGGGGGAGGGTCCTGGCAGGTGGGGTCCCCCCTCTGCTGTACCTTAGAGGGGCACTGGGGGTCCTTGAGTGGCCTTGGCCCCTGTGGGTGGCCTTGGGGACCTCATGGGGGGGGCACAGGGGTTATGTTGTCCCCAAGAAGCTGCCGGTGATGATGATGATGATGATGGGGGGGGTCACACCTGGAGGGGGGGCCTGGTCAGGTGTCCAGGGGTGTTTTGTGGGATCACCTTTTCCATTCCCCCCCACTGGACCCTTCCCAGGTATTTGAGAAGGAGCCTCCCCTTCCCCTTCCCGGGGTTCCCTTCCCCTCCCAGGCCTCTGGATCCAGGTGTTCCATGGACCCACCTTTATCCCTCGAGTCCAGCGATGGACACAGGGCCCAAGGAGGTTTTTTTGGGATCACCTTTCTGTCCCCCTGCCCACCTGGGGGGGGACACACCTGTCCCTCCTTCCCAGGCTCGCCTGGCTGACAGATCCTCCGTGGGATGCTGGTTCCATAAATGCTGGAAGCTCCGTGGGAGCCGTATCCCAGATTTCCCTGAGGAACCCAGATTTTCCACCTTTTGTCCCAAAAGCCCAGAGCTGGGTGTTGGGAATGTCAGCAATGACCTGGGATGGACCCAAATCCCTGGGGAATCCATGGACCCTCCAGCTGCTGAGCCGAATCCGTGGGGAACACATTGGAAAACTGGACCCATTCCTTAAGGATCCAGACTGCCAAAATCTTCCTGGTGACCATCCCAAAATCCCATTTTTGGGTTAATTTGCCCCAGTTCCTTCCCTGGAATAACACCTGGATTCACTGGTGGTCCCAGACCCTTTCTGGGGGGGTTCCTGCTGGAATCCCTGCTGGGGCATCCTGATCCCAGAGGGATGGGGCACTTGGAGTTCCATCCTGGTTCCTGTGTCACCGTCCTGGGAGGCTCAGGGTGCTGCAGTGGGATAATCTGAATTCCACCCAGTCCCAAACTGGGATGGGGTTGGGATGTTCCCGCTCCCATCGGGCTCTGCTCATCCCACGAGTCTCTCCCAGAGTGACTCTTCCCTGCTCACGGATCATTCCCACTCTCTTCCCATCCTTTAATATCCTGGATCCCTGCTTGTGCCACCTCTGATCCCTCAAAACCGTGGGAATCATCCAGAGGATCCATTTTTGGCTCTGGATTTTTATGGGAATCTCATTATCATAAAAAAAAATAAAATTGCTGCTGGAGGCTGGGGAATGCAGGCAGGAATTCTTGAGAATCCTCCAGTTCCTCAAGCCCTGGAGCTAGGTGGGATTTTTGGGAGCCATCCCAGAATCCACAGGATGCTCAGAGGACTGGAAAACTGGAGAATGATTCCTGATTCCTTGGAATAGCTGGAAGTGAAAGGGTTGGTCAGTGCAGGGTTTGGTGCTCACCTGGACCAGGTGGGACGGAGGAGGAGCCCAGGGGCGGGTCCGAGGTGGGAGGTGATTCCCGAGGGGTGATTCCCACATTCCACCTCTCCCAAAAAAACGGGACAGCCTGGAGCAGGGGTTTTTTTTTGGGGTTAATTCCTGCTGATTCCATGAGATCCCAGTTTGTCCCCACCCCCCTTGGATCATCTTTCAGCTGGGAGGTTTTCCAGATCAGCTCTTGTGGTTGTGGGAATCCCAAACTCTCCTGATCCGTTCCTTGCTCCAAAGGTGATTCCAGAACATGGGGAAAAATAATTTATGTTTTTAGCTTAACTCCTTTTGGTGAGGTTTAATCCTGGAAACAATGGGAATTCCCTGATTCCCATGGCTCATCCCTCAGCATTTGATCCCATTTTTCCTTCTTCATCTCAAATTCCTTCCACTTTAAAACCAGGAAAAAATGGAAACCCAGAATTTGCATTTATTTGGGTTTTTTTTCCCTCACTCTGACTCTTCAAGAGTTTCTTTATGCCATAAAAAGGATAATTTGGAATAATTTGGGCTTTTATATGAGGATAGATCCATCGGGGAAGGATCCAGGTGCCATCCCAGATGGACCTTGCACAGGTGCTGGGGTCCCACCTGGACTCCATCTCTGATTTTCCATGGAAATGCGGTTTTGGGGGATAATTTGAGGCTTTTTGGCAATTTTAGGGTGCTGGAAAGGAGGAGGGGGTGTTTTCCACGTCCCCTTTTCCTGGGATTCGGGTCGATGAATTCCTTCCTTCCTCCTTTACCACCAGGATTCCCCACTTTCCGTCCCGAAAGACCACCCCAAACCCCTGGGTTTCACCCCAAACCCCTGGGTTTCACCCCAAACTGGTGCATGGGTTGGGAATTCCCAGTTCATTCTGGGACTTTCCCAGATGTGGAGATGGGAAATCAGGTCCCAAAATTCCCTTGCCCAACTTGGAGCTGGAAATTTCCCTCAAATCCTAAATATCACCATGGGTTATTTGGGATTTTGTTGAGCTTTTTTGGGATTAAGGGGTGTGGGGCAGGAAAATCCCAGGGGGGCTGATTCCCAATCTGGCATCTGTGATGGATTGGGAATTCTTTGAGTTTTTTCTAAACTTTAGGGAATTTTAGAGAGGGATCAGGATGTTCCAGGGGTGAATCTGGCAGTGCCTTTCCCAAAAAAACCTCAATCAAACAAACCAAAAATAAAAAAAAAAAAAAGCTTTTCCTTTGGTTTCGGGTGAATTCCATCCCAAATCAATCCGGAATGGAAAATTCGGGATGGAGGGAGCGAATGTGATGGCAAATGTTTGTGTGAAGATCCTTCCCTCCAGCAGGCCCCACCCCTGGGTGATGGGCTGGGATGGGGAACTCCTGTTGGGATCGGGATTTATCCGGGATGGGGAGGGCAGGGATTCTTGGAAAACCCAGGGAATCTTTTCCTGGCGATCCCGAGCAATCGTGACTCATGAAATATGAACACCCAGCTCCTTCCCGCAGGCCCGGGATGGGATGGGCTGGAACAACAACTCCAGTTGGGATTGGGGGATTTCGCCGGGATCAGGATGGGGAGAACACCCCGGGAATGCCGTGCTGGTGATCCCGAGGGATCCCGGCTCCCCCAGAACACCTCGGTGATCCTGAGGGATCCGGAGGGATCCTGGCTCCCCCAGAACACCTCGGTGATCCAGAGGGATCCCAAGGGATCCTGGCTCCCCTGGAACACCTCAGTGATCCAGAGGGATCCCAAGGGATCCCGGCTCCCCCGGAACACCTCGGTGATCCTGAGGGATCCGGAGGGATCCTGGCTCCCCCGGAACACCTCGGTGCTCCAGAGGGATCCTGGCTCCCCCAGAACACCTCGGTGATCCAGAGGGATCCCAAGGGATCCTGGCTCCCCCAGAACACCTCAGTGATCCAGAGGGATCCCGAGGGATCCTGGCTCCCCCGGAACACCTCGGTGCTCCAGAGGGATCCTGAGGGATCCCAGCTCCCCTGGAACACCTCAGTGATCCAGAGGGATCCTGAGGGATCCTGGCTCCCCCAGAACACCTCGGTGATCCTGAGGGATCCCAAGGGATCCCAGCTCCCCTGGAACACCTCAGTGATCCAGAGGGATCCTGAGGGATCCCGGCTCTCCCAGAACACCTCGGTGCTCCAGAGGGATCCCGGCTCTCCCGGAACACCTCGGTGCTCCAGAGGGATCCCAAGGGATCCCGGCTCCCCCGGAACACCTCGCTGCTCCCCGCAGGGTGGTCCCGTCCCCGACCCCGCCGGGGTCTCCATGCGAGCCGAGCCCCGATGGCCGCGGTCCCGAGCGCCGGGATCAAGCGCAAGCTGGAGGATGCGGGATCGGGATTGGGATCGGGATCGGGGGGATCCAGCGGCTCCACCTCGGATGACGAGATCGCCACGAGCGACAGCGGCGACAGCTGCGACAGCGGCAGCTCCGGCAGCACCGGGCGTGAGGAATTTGGGGGAATTGGGCAGGATTTGGGGGGATTTGGGGCTTCTTTGCTTTTGGGGAATTTTAGTGAATTTCAGGATTTTTGGGTTGTGGTGCGGATTTTATTTTTTTGGGGGGGGGAGTGTTGGGGAATTTGGGGGGAGTATTGTGGAGTTTTTTGGGATCGTGGGGGAATTTTGTGGCGGTTTGGCAATTTTGGGGGAGGATTTTTGGGGTTTAGGGGGGGTTTTAGGAAATATTGGGGATTTGGGTTTGGGGATTTTTTTTAAAGTTCTGGTGAATTTTGGGATTTTTTTTTTTTAAATTCTGGTGAATTTTGGTGGTTTTTTTTTTTATTTTTGGTAATTTTTTTAATTTGAGGGACAATTGGGAATTTTTTTTAATTATGGGGGAATTTGGAGGAATTTTTTGCTTTTTGGGGAATTGGGGGAATTTCTGGGAATTTTTGAAAGTTTGGGGGATCTGGGAATTCATGGGGAATTATTTGGGGAGTTTGTGGGGCTTGAATTTTCTTGGAATTTTGGGGGGGGGCTTGGGGGGAATTTCAGGGATTTTGGGGGAGTTTGGGGGATGGGAATTTGGGGGGAGCCTGGAGGGGAATTTGGAGTGTTTGGGGGGAATTTCAGGGATTTTGGGGGACGGGAATTTGGAGTGTTTGGGGGGAATTTCAGGGATTTTAGGGGAGTTTGGGGGACGGGAATTTGGAGCGTTTGCAGGGAAATTTCGTGGAATTGGTTGGGGAGGGCGGTGGGGGAATTACGGGGCGTTTTTAAACTTCAGAGAGGAAATTCGGCGAATTTAAGGTAATTTTGGGGTAAATAGGGGTGACTTTGGGGCTCTCCACCCCCTGAGCCGCTCTGTGCCCGCAGCCCCGTCCATCCTGCGGCGCTCGCGGGCGCGCCGGGCCGGGAAGCGCGTGCGCTTCGCCCAGGTCACCGTGTACTACTTCGCCCGGCGCCAGGGCTTCACCTGCGTGCCCAGCGCCGGCGGCAGCTCCCTGGGCATGGCCCCGCGGCACCACCGCGCCCGCAGGTACAGCCTCAGCCAGTTCGCTCACCTGCGCCAGGTGAGCCACCGGCAGCACCTGCGGCAGCACCTCCGCAGGGAGAAACTGCGCGCCAGGAGGAGGGAGGTGAGGGGGTGGTTTGGGAGGGGCTGGCTGGGGGGGATACCTGGAGGGGATTTGGGGTGGCAGAGGGGGATCCAGGTGGGGAATAGCTGGGGAGGGAGGGTGGAATTCAGGTGGGGAGTGCCTGGAGGGGTAGCGGGGGGGGATTCCAGGTGGGGAATAGCTGGGGAGGGAGGGTGGAATTCAGGTGGGGAGTGCCTGGAGGGGTAGCGGGGGGGGATTCCAGGTGGGGAATAGCTGGGGAGGGGGGATTTGGGGTGACAGAGGGTGGCTGTGGGGGGATTTTGGGGGAGCCAGGTATTGGGGGTGAGAGGAGGTGGGAAACACCTGGGTGGGTTTGGTGGTGAGCAGGTGGGAAAGGCCTTGAGGAGGATTTGGGGGAGGGAAGTGAAACATGCCTGGGTGGGGTTGGAAGAGGGGCAAAGCGGGGGGAACCCAGGTGGGAAACACTTCGAGGGGATCTTAGGAGCTACAAGCAAGAATCTGCACGGGAACCGCCTGGGGTGGCGTTTGGGGGTGACAGGTCTTGGCAGGGACAAGGAGAGGCTCAGTTTAGGGGTTTCGGAGCCGGGCGGAGGGACGGGCACCCGGCCAGGTGACCCCCACGGTCCCACATCCCCACGTGTGCCCCCCGTGCCCAGCTGACCCAGAACGGGACGGTGCCCTCGGCCGAGGCTGCGGGGCTGACCTTGGCTGACGTGTCCGACGACGACCTGGACGTGGGGCAGGTGGAGGTGGGCGATTACTTCTACCTGCAGCCGCTGCCCACCAAGCGGCGCCGGGCGCTGCTCCGCGCCTCGGGCGTGCGCAGGATCGACGCCGAGGAGCGCCAGGAGCTGCGGGCGCTGCGCCTGTCCCGCGAGCAGTGCGGCTGCCTGTGCCGCCTCACCTGCGAGCCGCGCACCTGCGCCTGCAGCCAGGCCGGCATCCAGTGCCAGGTGAGCGCAGGGCGGGGGATTCGGGCTGGCACGGGCAGCAGAATGCTCCTCGTGCCCATCCCAGCCCTGCCTGTGCTTCTGTGCTCGTGCTCCTTGAGGAGTGGGGAGAGCCAGGTGTGCCAGGTGAGGGCAGCCAGTGCTGGGTGAACTGGGAAAGGGGGGGATAATTGGGATTGGAGCTTGTGCCTGTGCTTCTGTGTCTGCGCTTCTTGAGGAGTGGGGAGAGCCGGGTGTGCCAGGTGAACTGGGAGAAGGGGGGACGGGTGGGATTCGAGGTGGGCCAGGTGTTGGCACACACCCACTGTGCCCGTGTTCTTGCTCCTTGAGGGAGCAGAGGGGGCCAGGTGAGGCAGCCGGGATTTGTGGTGCAACAGGGGCTGGAATGTTCCTATGTCCGTGTTCCTTGAAGGAGCAGGAACAGCTCCAGGCTGTGTTTTGGGCGTACCTGGAAGGGATAAACTCCTCTGCCCACCCCAGAGCCAAATTCCTGCTGTCCAGGTGGGATCTGGGGTTCGGACTCTGGGGGGATCCTGTGGGACCCTCTAGCTGTCCACATCTCTTCCCAATGGAATGCAAGCAGGAATTCTTGAGAATCCTCCAGTTCCTCAAGCCCTGGAGCTAGGTGGGATTTTTGGGAGCCATCCCAGAATCCACAGGATGCTCAGAGGACTGGAAAACTGGAGAATGATTCCTGATTCCTTGGAATAGCTGGAAGTGAAAGGGTTGGTCAGTGCAGGGTTTGGTGCTCACCTGGACCAGGTGGGACGGAGGAGGAGCCCAGGGGCGGGTCCGAGGTGGGAGGTGATTCCCGAGGGGGATCGGGAACGGGACCAGGACGGTCCCACCCGTTGGTGTCGGGGCTCAGCTGGACACTCCCACATTCCACCTCTCCCAAAAAACGGGACAGCCTGGAGCAAGGGGTTTTTTTTGGGGTTAATTCTTGCTGATTCCGCATGATGGAGACACCTGGCTGGGATAAACCCTCACTGTGATTTTTTTGGGGTGGGATTTGGGTCCTGGGGGAGGGGGGTGCTGCGGGGGTCCCACACCTGTCCCCCGTGGCCCAGGTGGATCGCACGTCGTTCCCGTGCGGCTGCTCCCGGGATGGCTGCGGGAACGTGGCCGGGCGCATCGAGTTCAACCCCCTGCGCGTCCGCACCCACTTCCTGCACACCCTGATGAAGCTGGAGCTGGAGAACCGGCGCGAGGAGGAGGAAGAGGAGGGAGCGGCCGCACCCCCTGGGCCCACCTGGCCGCCCCCACAGCCCCCCGAGACTCAGGACTTCCAGGAGTACCTGGCGGAGAACGAGCGGGCAGTGCTGCACCTGCAGACGGCCGAGGAGCTGGAGAGGCTGAAGGCTGAGGAAGACTCTGGAAGCAGCTCTGGGGGAGAGGGGGGTGGAGTCTGCGTGCTGGGGGAGCACCTGGATGACACCTGGCAGGTGAAACCTCCCCCGTGCCCCGGGCTCAGCCCCAGCATCCTCATCCCAGCCCAGTTCCCGCTGGAATCTTCTGTGCTGTGCTACCCCCCGGGGCAGCCGGCCCAGGTGGGCTCCCAGCCTTACCTGGCCGATGCACCTGGGCTCTACTGCCAGCTGGAGCCACGGGCGGGTGCCAAGGGTGGGAGTGGCCACATGGAGCACCCAGCTCCAGCCTCCAGCCCCCCCGGGAAGGAGCTGGGGGTCCCACCTGTCCCCGCTGCTGCAAGCAAGGGAGGAGCACCCCAAAATCTCGCGGAGCACCTGGAGCACCCCCACCTGCCCATATGAGCGGCCTCAGGCCCTGTGGCTCCGTTATTTATTCCATGGATTGATTATTTAATTGCTGGGGGCTGCTCTGGACAGAGGATTTACCTGGCCCGGGGCCACGAGTTCTTCGCTCACGTGGCAGGGGTCACCTGTGCCAGGACTCACCTGAGCTGCAGCCTCCTGGCTCCCGTGGCAGCTCCGTCCCTCCTGGCTGCCTCCGCTTTCCTTGTTTTTAAGGGAAAAACCCCTTTTTTCCCTAATTCCAGTTTGTTTAATGAATGTTTCACCTGGGCCGCATCCCATCCCGCTTCATCCGGGTGATGCTCCCACTTACCTGGGATGGATTGGGAAACACCTGGATCTGGCACAGGAGACCCAAGACCGGAGCTCCCAGACTCACCTGGAGAATTTTGGGGGGTTTGAACCAGCTTCACCTCCTCGTTGGCTCCTCCATCACCTGGAATTGACCACCTGTACCTGTCAGAACCTTCTGGAATGTTCCTTCACTTGCTGGGAGCTCCCTCCAGCAGCTGTTGAGGGGTTGGAGTGCCCCCCTCCAAGGACCAGGATTTTGGATTGTGAGGGTGCAGGAATGTCCCCTGTCCCTCCCTGTCATCCCGGCCCGTTCCTGGTGGGCTCTGTGCATCCAGGTGCTCGTGGGCCGATGCCAGCAGGACCAGAGCCCTGCAGGTGTGCCCAGGTGGCCCTGTTACCCCACGGATGTGCTGCTCCTGCTCCTGCCTGGGGGGCTCAGCAATGTCACCTGGCCCTGCCCTACCTGGTCCGTGATCCCTCTGTTGGCTCCTCACCCATCCCAGGTGAGCTCCATCCATCCGGGTGCCTCCCACCTGCCTGTGCTTCCCAAAGAACCTGTACCTGCCACGCCAGCCCTCGGGATCCGTCCCGGCTCCTCCCCGCGATGCCAGCAGGAGCAGAGCCCTGCGGCTGTGCCCAGGTGTCCTGGTATCCCTGTGGATGTTCCCCCGCTTCCCGGAGCACCTGGAATTCCTCCTGCTGCTCCTCAGGTGCTTCCTGCTCACCTGTGCTCCTTCTGACTCCAGGCATCTCCCCTGGCATCAGACTGGTCAGACTGGGATGGATTCAGGTTCTCCAGACTCACCTGGTCCTTCCAGCCCTTCCTTGGAGTGGGATTCATGGAAAACCCACCTGTGCTCCGGACCTTCCTGAGGCTCTGGGATCTGTCTTGGGGTGAAACTTGTCATTTCTGGGGCTGTTCCCTCTTTTTTGGGCTCCAGCCAGGTGAGATCAACCTGGGCCAGGAGAAATTCCAGCCTGGGAGGAGGCAGGAGTGGGGGAGAATCGGGATGTGGGGTGGAGCTGCCTGTTCTCCAGCCCGTCCCAGGTTGGGGCTGTGCCCTTGGGGTTTCCTCACCTGGATGCTCTTGGATTCTGGGGTCTGCTCACCTGGCTGGGTCTGGGCCCCAAATCCTGCGTTCTGCTCGTCTGGACGCTCCCAGCCTGTGGGATCTGCTCGCCTGGTTGGGTCTGTGCCCCTGGATCTGCTCGCCTGGACACTCCCAGCCCCTGGGATCCGCTCACCTGTTGGCTCTGTGCCTTCAGGACCTGCTCACCTGGATGCTCCCGGACCCCGGGATCAGCTGGGGGGGGCACAGGGACCCAAATCCCCCAATCCAGCTGCTGCCACCCCTTTATTTTCCTGACTTTTTTGATTTAACTGTCGGCTTTTCCAGCAGTTTTCCCAGTTTTGGGGGTTGAGGATCTCCTGGTGCTCCTGGGGGTCACCTGCTCCCCCGTGGGGGGGGGGGGGTGTAAAAAGGAGGTTCAGGGGGGCTTGAGGGTTTAAAAACGAGTTTAAGGGGGTTCAAAGGGGTTTTTTAGTGGTTTGAAGGGGGTTCAGGGAGGTTCAAAGTGGGGTTTTTAGGGGTTATGGGGGCGTTGAGGGTTTTTTTTGGGTGGAAAGGTGTTCAGAGGGACTTAAGGGGGAATAAAAGGGGTTCAGCTGGATCTGAGAGGGTTTAAAAAGGGAGTGAAAGGGTTTTTTTAGGAGTTCAGAGGGGTTTAAGGGGGTTCAGGGGAGTTTAAGGGGGTTTTAAGAGCATCAGAGGGATTGTTATGGGCATTCGAAGGGGGTTAAAGGGGGGTTTATGAGGGGCTTTAAGGGGGTTCAGAGGGGTTTAAGGGGCTCACTGGGGTCTAAGGGGCTTTAAAGGGCTTTTTTAGGGGCTCAAAAGGGGGTTTAAGTGAGTTTAAGAGGGGGTTTAGGGGGGTTCAAATGAGGGGTTCTGAAAGGGACTAAAAAGGGAATCCAGAGGGGGGATTTAGGGGGTCGGAGGGTGTTTTTGAGGGGTTCCAGAGGGATTTAATGGTGTTCAGAGGTTTTTTAGGGCTTCAGAGGAGATTTAAAGGTGTCTGGCAGAGTCAAAGGGGTTTAAGGGGGTTCAGAGGGGTTTTTTTTTGGTGTTCGAGAGGGTTCAAAAGGGGTTTAGAAAGATTTAAAGGGGTTTAAAAGGGGTTCAGGGGGCTTTAAAAGGGGGTTCCAAGGGGTTTGGGGGGATTTAAGGGAGTTCAGAGCGGCTTAAAGGGGTTCAAAAGGGGATTTCCCAGGGGGCTAAAGGGGGTTGGGGTGGGGAGGGGCCGGTTCCCAATCCAGGGCCTCGGTGACCCCCAACCCCCCCAGGGGCTCAGTCCGGGGCGAGCCGGGATTCTCCCCCCACGGAGGTGCCCAAATCCCACAGAAATGGGTCCAAATCTGGATTTTTGCCATCTGGGGGAGGAGGGGGAGGTGACCCCAAATCCTGCCCCATCCCCCCAGGGCTGGGATCCCCTGGAGCTCCCGTGCTGGTGCTTCCCAAAGCGCAGAATTCCCAGGATTTATCCCGGTTTCACCCAAATCCCGCTGCCCTTGCTGGGATCCGGGTGGCTTTGGGCCTTTTCCCGTCCATCCCATTGGATCCACGGGATTTCCTGGGTCTGGCCCCTCCCTGGTGCTACTGCCCCCCTCCCCCCCTCCCCACCCCCCCCCCCCCAAAAACCCCAGGGGGGTCCCCAAACAGCAGCTCTGCCCCCCCAAAGCGGCTTCGGAACTTTCAGTGTCGTTTTGATTTCCTTCTTTATTTTTTAGTGCCTTTTTAAAATTTGTCTTTTGATTTCTTTGATTTTTAATTCCGTTTTTCTTTCCTCTGAAAGTTAATTTTTATTTCCTTTCTAGTTTTGTTTTTATTTCCTTTCTCTGTTTTTATTGCCCTCTTTGATTTTTACTTGCACTTCTTTCTCTTTTAATTCCATTTCTCTTTTTATTACCTTTTAATTCTCCTTTATTTTTTTCTTTCTCTTTCCTTTTTCTATTCCATTTTTAATTTCATTTTTCAGCTTTTTGATTTCCGTTTTAATTCCACATTTAATGCCCCCAAGTGAATCCAAAGCTTCTCCCCACTATTATTCATTTTTCCCGCTTTTCTGCAGTTTCCCAGGACAATGCTGTATTTAAAGAGAATATTTAAGTGGAAAAATAAAAGAAGTGGTTAAACTTGAGGGGGAGTTGTGCCTTAAAGAGGGGAAATTTAAAAAACCACTGAATGTAACAAAATTTGGGTTAAATTAATGAAATTTGGGTTAAATCCATGGAAATGTGGGTTCGGTTGATGAAGTGTGGGTTAAATTCACAAAGTTTGGGTTCAAATCCCAACCTTCCCCTTCAGACCCCGGGATCGGACTCGGTCCAGAACGGGTTTGGAGTCACCCGGGAGCCCCCCCTGGGCCCGGCTGGGCCCCGCCCGGGGCCTCGGGAGCGGCTCTGGGGGGCCCTGAGGGGGGGCTGGGAGACTCCGTGGGGTGCCGGCTGTGCCGTGCCAGCCCATGGATGCCAGCCCATGGATGCCAGCCCATGGATGCCACGGATCCAGCCCATGGATCCCATCCCAGCCCATGGATCCCAGCCCATGGACCCCATTCCCTCCCATCCCTTGGATCCCAGTCCATGGATCCCAGCCCATCCCATAGATCCCATCCCATTCCCTCCCATCCCATCGATCCCATTCCCTCCCATGGATCCCATTCCCATCCCATCCCATAGATCCCATCCCATCCCATCCCATGGATCCCATCCCATCCCATCCCATGGATCCCATCCCCTCCCATCCCACGGATCCCATTCCCTCCCATCCCACAGATCCCATCCCATGGATCCCATCCCATGGATCCCATCCCATCCCATGGATCCCATCCCATGGATCCCATCCCATCCCGGTGTCCCGGCCCTGCCAGCAGCGTCCCTGTTGCCACGGCAACATCACGGCCGCGCTCTCGCGAGACTTGGGGCGGGGCTCGCGGGGAGCGCGGGCGGGGCGGGGCGAACGCCTCTGGCCACGCCCCCCCGCCCCCCTCGGCCACTCCCGCCGTGCCCCGCGCGCCGGCCCCGCCCCTCCCCGCCCCTTTCCCGCCATGCGGCTCCGGGTCCCGCCGGGCGCTCCCGCCGCCCTCAAGGTGCTCGCGGCCGCCGCCGCCGCCCCCGCGCCCGTGAGGCCGCACCTGGGCGGCCCCGCAGGTGAGACCGGGCCGGCCACAGCCCCCCCGCGCCTCCCGGGCCTGACCCCCTTCCCCGGACCGGCCTCGGGACCCCCGCGCGGGCCTGACCCTCTCCCGCTCCACAGAGCGGCCGCGCGGCCTCCCGAGCCCCCCGCGGGCCCCCGGGCTGGAGCTGGAGCTGGACAACGGCACCGTCCTGTTCTCTCCCAACGCCATCTGCCAGTGAGTGCGGGGGACGTGGGGGATCCCCCAAACCCCGCCCTTCATCCCCCAAACCCTCCCCTCAAACCCCCCAGAACTTCCCCCCGAACCTCCTCCAACACCCCCTTATCCCCCGACCCCCCCTCTCAGACCCCCGCCTCCCCCTAACCCCCCGCAGGTATTTTTACTTGTGCCGTGGGCAGGAGCCCACCGACCTCACCACTCAGTGGCTGGAATGGGAGGCCACCGAGCTGCAGGTGAGTGACCCCCGGTGCCCGCCGTGCCCCCCCCGGTGCCCGCCCGCTCTGACCCCCGCTGTGTCCGCAGCCGGCGGTGGCCGCTGCCCTGTACCTGCGGCTGGTGCAGGGCCGGGCGGGCCCAGACGCGGTCGCGGACCTGCAGCACCTCTTGGCTCACCTGGAGCAGCACCTGGCCCGCAGCGGCACCACGCACCTGGCCGGGGTGAGTGGGGGTCCTGAGCTCGCTGTTACCTGCCCGACAGGTGTGTCCCCAGCCCTGCCCCCACGCTGTGCAGGGGCTTCCCCGAGGGAGGGCAGGGCACTGCTGACGCCCTGTATGGGAAACGGCCCCCAGTGCCTCCCAGTCCACCCAGTGCCACCCTGCAGCTCCCAATCCTGGCTTCACCTGGCACTGCCACCACCCAGTGCCCTCCTCAGTGTCCCCATTCTGCCCCAGTTTGTCTCTGTTCTTCCTACATGGTACTCCTGGTGTCTCCCAGACCAGAACACACTCCCAGTCCCTCCCAGTGTCTCCAGTACTCCCAGTATCAAATCGGGCTGTGGCACAGGTTGCCTGATACTCCCAGTACAGTGCCAGTACTCCCAGTATATTCCAGTCTTCCCCCAGTGCTGCTGGCACCCCCAGTACCCAACTCCACTGCAGAGCGCCCGATACCCCCAGTACTCCCCCAGTACAGCCCAGTACCCCCAGTACGTGCCTGTCTCCCCCCAGGACGCCGCCTCGGTCGCTGATGTGGTGGTGTGGGGCAGCCTATTCCCAGTGCTCCAGGACGAGACCAGTGTGCCCAGTAAGAGCCGGTGGGTGGGCGGGGTGGTCCCTGCGGGGCTGGCGCTCACGGCCGCTGTGTCTCCGCCCAGGTGAGCTGCAGGTGCTGCGCTCCTGGTTCCGGGCCATGTCCCTGTGGGAGCCGTGCCGGGACGCGGCCACGCTGCTGCCGGAGGCGCTGCGGGAGCTCCGGGACCACCTGGCCCAGCACCCCCCGGCCCAGCTGGGCCCCCGCCACGAGCCCCAGGTGCGGCCCCGGCCCCGGGGGGGAGGTTGGGGGAGCAGGTGGGCGCAGCCCCCCTCACCCGGTCCCCGCAGGACGAGGAGGGTCCCGAGCGGATGCTGACCGACGACGACATCGCGGCCGCCGTGGACATCTGGGCCCGGGGCCCCGCGGCGCTGCCCCCGCCCCGGCAGCCACGGACACCTGTGTGAGTGCCCAGGTGACGCCGGGGGGTTTGGGTGGGGGGGACGCTGCTCTGACCCCCCCTCCCCGCCAGGTTACCTGTGGAGGGCGAAAGGAACGTCCTGATCACCAGCGCGCTGCCCTACGTCAACAACGTCCCTCACCTGGGCAACATCATCGGCTGCGTGCTCAGCGCCGACACCTTCGCCAGGTGAGGCTGCAGGGAGCCTCCCTGGGGCTGGGGGGGGGCTGTGCTGGCTGCACAGGTGTGACAGGTGTGGGACACCCCCTGGGGCCCGTGGGTGACCAAGGAGGGGGTCGGATGATGACGAGGGGGTGACCAGGGGGTTGTTCGGGGGTGTTGTGCTGTCCGCACACCTGCGCGGGTGTGACAGGTGCCCGTGCCCGGGTGGGACAGGTGTGTCCCTGCAGCTGTGACAGCTGTCCCCACAGCTGTGCCAGGTGCCCACGCCCAGGTGTGTCCCTGCAGGTACTGCCGGCTGCGGAACTGGAACACGCTGTTCGTGTGTGGCACGGACGAGTACGGCACGGCCACGGAGACGCGGGCGCTGGAGGAGGGGCTGAGCCCACAGGAGCTCTGTGACCGCTACCATGCTGTGCACGCCGACGTCTACGCCTGGTTCCGCATCTCCTTCGACCACTTCGGCCGCACCACCACGCCCCAGCAGACCAGGTGAGCCCCAGCAGGCCAGGTGAGCCCCACCTGCACCGGGGGGGTACCTGTGGCTAACGTGGCCTCCTGTTCCTGCCCAGGATCGCCCAGGACATCTTCCAGCGGCTGCTGGCGCGGGGGTTCCTGCTGCAGGACACGCTGGAGCAGCTGCGCTGCGAGAGCTGCGGGCGGTACCTGGCCGACCGCTTCGTGGAGGGCACCTGCCCCTTCTGCGGCTACGCCGAGGCCCGCGGGGACCAGTGTGACAAGTGCGGGAAGCTCATCAACGCCGTGGAGCTCAAGGTGGGGCAGCACCCCCTGGGGACCCCCCAGCTCCACCTTTGGGGACCTCCCAGTTCACCTCACCTTTGCAGCCCTCCCTAACCGCCCCCCGGGCCTTCCTCCTCCGACTTCTGGTAGCGCCCCTTGCCCCACCTTTGGGTGCCCCCCACTCCACCTTTGGGGATCTGCTCCCCCAGCGTTGGGGACCCCCCGTTTTCCCTCAGAACCCCCAGTGCAAGGTCTGCCGTGGTACCCCGGTGGTGACGCCCACCCAGCACCTGTTCCTGGACCTGCCCAAGGTGAGCTGCGCCCCTGGGGGAGGGCTGAGGTGGGGCTGGGGACCCCCAGGTACCCCAGGTGTCCCACCTGTGTCCCCTGCAGCTGGAGGGGCGGCTGGAGGCCTGGCTGGAGCGCACCTTGGCCACGGGGGACTGGACGGCCAACGCCCGGCACATCACGCGCACCTGGCTGCGGGACGGGCTCAAGCCGCGCTGCATCACCCGCGACCTCACCTGGGGCACCCCAGTGCCCCTCGACGGCTTCCGCGACAAGGTGGGTCCCCCCAGCCTCAGGTGCTCTGCCTGGGGGGGCCCTGCTGAGCCCTCCCCGCTGGGGTCACCTGCTCAGGTGTCACCTCCCCCAGGTGTTCTACGTGTGGTTCGACGCTCCCATCGGGTACCTGTCCATCACGGCAAACTACACCGACCAGTGGGAGCGGTGGTGGAAGAACCCCCAGCAGGTGGGAGGAGCCGGGTGACGGCACAGGTGGGGACAGAGCGGGACACTCAGTGACACTCGGTGACACTCGGGTGACGTCTCCACCTGTCCCGTTACCTGCCAGGTGGAGCTCTACAACTTCATGGCCAAGGACAACGTCCCTTTCCACAGCGTCGTCTTCCCCTCCTCGCTCCTGGGTGCTGACGACAACTACACCCTGGTGAAGCACCTGATCGCCACAGGTACGGGCCAGCTGCGGGGTCCCCGGGTGTAGGGGGTCCCTGGCTGTGAGTGGTACCCAGATCTGGGGGGTCCCCGGGTGTAGGGGGTCCCCAGGTGTGTGGGGTCCGTGCTGCCCCTGTGCTGTGCCTGGGGCCGTTCCCTGCCTGCGAGGGGCCGGCTGCCCACGGTGGGCGCTGCCCTGCCCCCAGAGTACCTGAACTACGAGGACGGGAAGTTCTCCAAGAGCCGGGGCGTGGGCGTGTTCGGGGACATGGCCAAGGACACCGGGATCCCCGCCGACGTCTGGCGCTTCTACCTGCTGTACCTGCGGCCCGAGGGCCAGGACAGCGCCTTCTCCTGGGCCGACCTCCTGCTCAAGAACAACTCGGAGCTGCTCAACAACCTGGGCAACTTCATCAACAGGTGCTGGGACACCTGGGGGGGAGGAGGGCTGGGCCCCAGCTGTGCTCACACCGGTCCCACATCTGTCTCCCAGGGTTTGCTCACACCTGTCCCCAGCCTGTCCCCGGGCTGTGCTCACACCTGTCCCTCCCCTGTCCCCAGGGCCGGCATGTTCGTGTGCAAGTTCTTCGCGGGCGCTGTCCCCGCCATGGTGCTCACAGCCGAGGACCAGCGGCTCCTGGCCCGGGTCACCTTGGAGATGCGCCAGTACCACCAGCTGATGGAGAAAGTCCGGTGGGTGCTGGGGGTCCCGAACCCTAGGGAGGGGGGCAGAGCCTGCCCTGCAGGTGTGCTCAGCCCCACCTGTGCCCCCTCAGCATCCGCGACGCGCTCAGGTGCGTGCTCAGCATCTCCCGCCACGGCAACCAGTACATCCAGGTGAATGAGCCCTGGAAGCGCATCAAGGGCGACGAGAGGGACAGGTGGGGACGGAGGGGGCACAGAGGGGGCACGGGGGGACAGGGAGGGGGCACTGATGGGGATGGCACTGATTGGGGGCACAGCCATGAGCTGAGGGGGCAGAGGGTGGCATGGAGGGGTCCCCACTCCTGGGTCTGTCAGGGTGGGGGCTGGCACTGCTGGGGGTCAGAGGGAAGGGATGGAGCAAGGCCAGGAGCTGGGGCGGGGACAGAGAGGCCCCTGTCCACAGGCACTGGTAGTAGCGGGGCACGGGGGTGTCACTGATGGCCCCTCCCACAAGCACTGACCAGGTGAGGGTGGGGTCCAGGGGGTCACAGAGGGCACTGAGGTGTCCCCCCCCACCAGGCAGTGCCCAAGCACACCACGGCAGTGAAGGTGGCACAGGGACACGGGGGAGGGATCAGGGAGGGGGTCACAGAGGTGTCACTGAACGTGTCCCCACCCCAGGCAGCGCGCAGGGACGGTGACCGGTGTGGCGGTGAACGTGGCGGCCGCTCTGGCCGCGCTGCTCCAGCCCTTCGTGCCCGGGGTCAGCGCCGCCATCCAGGGCCAGCTCCGCATCCCCCCGGAGCGCTGCGGCCTCGGGCCCGGCCTCACCTGCACCCTGCCCGCCGGACACCGCGTGGGCACGGTACGGCCGGGGGGTGGGCAAGGGCAGCCTGTGCCCCCAGTGCTGTACCCTCAGGAAGGGAGGGCAGGTCCTGACCCCCGGTGCTGGGGGGGGCAGGTGCTGACCCCACAGGTGTGACCCCTCTGTCCCTGCCGGCACCAGGTGAGCCCCCTGTTCCAGAAGCTGGAGCCCGAGCAGGTGGAAGCTCTGCGCCAGCGCTTCGGGGGAGGGCAGGTGAGTGGGGGCTGAGGTGCCCCCCCCCCCCCCGTCCTTCCCTCCTCATTCCCAGTCCAAAGGTGCTGCTGTAGAGCCCCAGGTAACTCCTGGTGCTGCCCCAGGTGAGCTGCACCTGCCCCAAACAGGAGGGGGGGCCTTATCCCCCCATCTCTTCCTCTTCCAGGCCAAACAGACCCCCCCAGCCTCAGCCCCACCTCCAGCCCCCAACACTTCCGCAGCTCCAGGTGACCCCAAAGTGATCCAGGAGCTGACAGAGCAGGTGGCCAAGCAGGTGAAGGGGGACAGGGCATGGGACACAGGCTCTGTCAGGCCTTTAATCCCCCCCAAAGCCTCATCACACCTTCAAATCCTTCCCCCCCACCTGTCCAGGGCAACCTGGTGAGGCAGCTGAAGGCGGCCCAGGTGGAGAAGGCCCAGGTGGACGCCCAGGTGGCCAAACTGCTGGAGCTGAAGCAGCAGCTGGCACTGGCTGAAGGCCGGAGCCCCGAAGTCCCCAAGGGCAAGCGGAAGAAGTAGCCCCAGTAACCAGACTGGGACATTCTGCAGAGTGGCCCCAGTGCCTCCAGTGACCACACCGGGCCGTGCTGGTTGTGGTTAGATGTGTGTAATAAATGACAAGAGCTGTACAACAGCGTGCAGAAGCTGCATCCACTTGTCTGTCCACAATGTCCGTCTGTCCAAAGGGCTGCCCCCACCAGTCCGTGGGGCAGCAGAGTCCTTGTCCCCGGCTGCGGGGCAGCGCTGACACCTTCGGTCCGTGTCCCGGGGCTGCCCCTACACCCGGCGCAGGTTGACGATGCGGTCGATGAGCGCGGCGCGGGTGCGCTGCACCTCGGCGCTGAGCCGCTGGATCTCGGCGCGGAGCCGCTCGTTGTGCGCCGTCAGCTCCCGCACCCGCCGCTCCCCGTCCCGCGGAGCCCCGGGGCCGCCGCGCCGCTTCCTCCGCGCCCCCCGCGCCGCCTCCTCCTCCTCCTCCTCGGCGGGGCCTGGGAGGGCACTGGAGCTCCCACCGGGGGCCGTGCCCGGGGCTTCCGCTGGTGCCGCGCCCTCCGGCCCCAGCAGCTCCAGCAGCTCCTCGGCCAGAGCCGCGTCCAGCCCGCAGCCCCCCGGGCCCGGGTCCAGCTGCAGAGAGAGCGGGGACCAGGAACGGTGATGGATGGGGGACCCCGCCCCGCGCCCCCCGGGCCCCCCCAGCCCTGCGCTCACCTGCTCAGCCCCCCAGGTGGGGGCGGTTCCGGGGGGCTCCGCCGCCAGCACCTCCTGCAGGTCCTGGTACCACCCCTCCAGCTCCCAGCCGGGGGGGCCGCCCGGCCCCCACAGCCCTTCGGCCGCCATTGTCACCTCGGGCCCGGCACGGGCTGGGGGAGGCAGAAGGGAACGGGAACGGAGTGAGGGGGGGGCTCGGGCCGGGACCTCCGGTGCCCGAGCCGGCCCCGGGACCCAAAGGCTGTGTGCATACGGCGGGGGATGTCCCCTTACCTGCTCTCAGGTGTGGTGGTCGGCGAGGACACACTTTCTCCTGGATGCCTGGGGAAGGAGCGAGGGAGTGGTGTTAGGATCGGTGACCCCACGACCCCGTCCCGCTCCCGGGGTCACCGTCCCGCGGAGGCGGCTGCGGGCGCTCCGGTTTTCCCCCGGGACCAAGCGGATACCCTCCGCCTGCGCCCCCCGCCCCCACCCCAGCGTCCCTCGGGGCCGGCCCCCGGGTTGCCCCCCGCCCTCCCCGCACCTTTCTGGGTGGTCCCGGCTCCCCCCGGCCCCGCTCCGCTCGCTGCCCCCGCTTCATCCTCATCCGCATCGTCCCGCGCTGCGCCCCCTCCCCCGCCCCGCGCCGCTTTAAGAGGAGCCTGACGCAACGCTCGCGCCGGCAGCAGCCAATGGGCGCGCGAGAACCGTGACCGGCAGGGAAGCGCCAACCAATGGGAACGCGCCGGGGGCGGGGCGGACGGCACCGCCCAGCGCGCGGGGGGGGCGCGCGGGGGGGTCACGCGGGGATGATGCAATGGCGGGAAATGGGCCCCGCCCCCAGCGAGCACGGGGCGAGGAGGCGGGGCTTGCGGGGAGGGGGCGGGGCTTGCGGGGAGGGGGCGGGGCTTCCCTGGGAGTGGGCGTGGCTTGACTGGGAGTGGGCGGGGCCTCGGCGGTACCGGGGCTCGTTCCCCCCCCCCCGGGATTAACGAGGGGCCGGGGGCGGGGGGGGTCTCAGCCTTGCCGGGCACTCTCAGCCCCCCACCCCCACGTCAAGAGCCTCTCATTGCAAGTGGGAGGCACTGGGGCGAGGGGGTGGGACTGGGGGAACTGGGAGCACTGGGGCGAGGGGATGGGACTGGGGGAACTGGGGGCACTGGGGTGAGGGAGTGGGACTGGGGGAACTGGGAGCGCTGGGGTGAGGGAGTGGGACTGGGGGAACTGGGAGCGCTGGGGTGAGGGAGTGGGACTGGGGGAACTGGGAGCACTGGGGCGAGGGGGTGGGACTGGGGGAACTGGGGGCACTGGGGTGAGGGGGTGGGACTGGGGGAACTGGGAGCACTGGAGCTGGGAGGGCAGGTGGGACTGGGGCCACTGGAGCTGGGAGGGTAGGTGGGACTGGGGGAACTGGGGGAAGCTGGTGGCACTTGGGGGGAACTGGTGACATGGGGTGCTCTGGCTGTATGGGTGGGGGGCTGCAGAACGGGTGTGGGGGGCCTGGGGGAGCAGGACTGGGGACACACCTGGACCCCCTCCCCCCCACTTTGGGGGCCCAGCTTCCCCCTGTCCCCTCGTCCTCATGGGGGTCCTGGCTCCAAGAGGTTCCCCTCGGGTCCACCCCAATCCCAACACTGCCCACCCCCGGTTTGGGAGGCCCTGCTCCTGCCCCCCATCAGCGATGCTGACACACACACTGGGAGCGGAGCCGTTTATTGGGGTACAGGGGGGACCAGAGACCCACACACGGGGATGGAGCAGGGGGACAGGGACAACCCCCTGTGGGGACTGAGGGGGTGCAGAGACCCCTGCGGGGATGGGGACGGAGGATGTGCTGGGGGGGCAGAGCCGGGGTATTTACAAGCAGCAGCTGGGACCGGCGTGGGGGGGTCACGGGGCCCAGGGGGTCGCTGGGGGGGCCTGGGGAAGTCCTCAGGGGAAGCCCAGGGTGTGGCTTGGGGTGTTGTCACTTCTGCAGCCGCTTGATGCGGGCATCGATGTCGGCGAAGTTGTCCTCGACGATGGCCAGGTTGTCCTTCATCGTCTTCTGCACCTGGGGGGGCAGGAGGAGGGGATGGGGTGATGGGGGGGACAGGTGGACACCCCAGGGCCAGGGGTGGGGGCCAGGGGGACCCACCTCGGCCAACAGCACCGCATTGTCCTTGAGAGCCCCCGCGATCTCCTGCTGCGTCGTGTCCAGGTGCACCAGCACCTGCCCGAACTGGGTGGCTGGAGGGGGGCACACCTGAGTGCTGGGGAGGGCAGTGACCCTCCCCCGGTGTCCCCGAGCCCCCCCGGCCCTCACCTTGCTCGTGCAGGTCCCGCAGGGTCACCAGGCGCTGCACCACGTCGGGCAGGGCACTGGCCACAGCATCCCAGCTCTGCAGCGTCTCATACAGCTGGTGGATCTGAGGGGCAGCAACTGGGGGGTCAGCGCAGCCCGGGGGGGGCTCTCTGGATCCCCCCGTGGCCTCTGGGCCCCACAGCCCATACCTTGCTCTGGGTGTCGGCGTCCTGCACCGTGGCCTTGTGCTTGGCGATCTCGTTCACCTTCCCCAGGACGCTCTGGTGTGGGGGGAGAAAGAGACCCCAAATCCAGCAGTGGCCCCCCAAATCCAGTAATGTCTCCCAGTTTCAGCAGTGCCCCCCAATCCAGCAGTGCCCCCCAACTGCAGCAGTGCCCCCTAGCCCCCCTCACCTGCAGCCGAGCCTCCACCTGGTCCAGCACAGCCACATCCAGAATGTTCACCTTGGCCTGCAGCACCTGCACCGTGTCCTGGGGGTGGGGGGGCAGGTGAGGGGGGGTACGGCAGCCCCCCAAAGTGCTGGGGGCAGGGGGGGGGACAGGGCTCCCCCCAGTTTCCCCGTGCCTGACTCACCATGAGGCTGGAGCCCTTCAGCCCCACCAGCAGTGGGTTCTGTGGGGGAAAACGGCGTCAGTGGGGCAGGAGGGGGCAGATAAAGGACGGGCGTAGCAGAGGGGCAGGAGGGAGGCAGGGCGGCCCCCCTCACCTGGGCACCCACCTGGCTGTCGGGCTCACACCTCACGGCCGCCTCCAGCTGTGCCAGACGCTTCTCCAGCTCCGACACCTGTGGGGTTTGGGGTGAGGTGCCGGGACTGCAGTGCAGGGCCAGGTCCCAGGTGCGGTGTCCCCCCGCTGTGGGGCCAGCAAACCCCCGCTCACCTTGGCAGACTGGGCAAACTGGTCCTGCTCCGGCCTCCAGTAGAGCTCGAAGGTGACAGCATCGCCGGCGGGGGTGGGGGCCCGGGCGGGGCCCTTCCCCGGGGTCGCTTTGCTGCACTTGGCCACCTCCAGCTGCTGCAGCAGCCGCCTGGGGACAGGCAGGAGGGGACAAGGTGGGCACGGGGGCAAAGGGGGCACAAGGACAAAGCAGGCAGGGGGCAAAGGGGGCACAAGGACAAAGCAGGCAGAGGACAAGGTGGGCAGGGTCCCTGTCCCAGCCCCACGGGGATGCTGCCATCCCCCCCCAGGGTTCCGTTCCCCACTCACTTGGCCAGGGCACCCTCGGGGTCAGCAAAGTCAATGGCGGCACCAGGGCCCAGCACCTTCTCCAGGTGGGAGCTGAGCAGCTGCTGCTTCAGCACCTCCACCTGCCTGGCCAGGGCCATGGGTGTGAGCTCCTCCTCAGCCCCCGACTCCTTCACCGAGCTCTGAGGGGACACACAGGGGCTGTGTCACCCCCGGGACACACCCTGGGACACACACCTGGGTGGGTGCTCACCTGTGTCACCCCCAGGACAGGTGGAAGCTCACCTGGATCTGCTCCACGTCCCGGAGCAGCTCCTGCACCTCGTGCTGCAACCGCTGGAATCGCTGCTGCGGCGTCTCCTTGGCACCAAGACCCTCACCCAGCTGCGGGAGAAATGGGTCGGGGGGCTCACAGGGGGCCAGGGGGCTCACACAGGGTCAGGGGAGCTCCTGGGCTGTTGGAGGGGTCATGGTGGGTTCAGGTGTCTCATGGGGTGCTCAGGGATCTCACGGGGAGTCAGGGGTCTCACAGGGCTCAGGGGTCTCAGAGGGGGTCAGGGGTGTCACGGGGGGGCTCAGGGGGTTCACAGGTGCTGGCAGCAGAAGGAGCAGGTGAGGCCTGTAGGGACAGGTCGGAGCAGCCTCAGGTGGCAGCACCTGGTCCTCAGGTGGCACCTAAAGGGAACCTGATGGGGTCAATGGGGTGGGACAGGAGCAGCCCAGGAGGGTCCTGAACCAACAAGGAGAGGGGCTGCACTGGAGCTCTTCTTCATCCTCACAGAGCTCCTCATGTTCACACTCAGAGCTCCCCATCTTCACCTTCATGAAGCTCATCTTCATCCACATGGAGCTCTTCATCCTCACCCCCATGAAGCTCCTCACCGTCACCCCCGTGGATCTCCCCATCTCAGTGCCCACAGAGCTCCTCCTCCTCCTGACCCGCAGCTCTAAAGCCGTGGGGGTGGTTCTGGGTGGTTGTGTGTCCCCCGTGGAATGGGGGGGTTTCCTGGTCTTTGCCCAAATCCAGCTGTTCCCAGAGCAAACCCGAGCTGGGCCAGTGTAGGGGGTGATGGCCTGGCCCGATGGGCCACAGTGACCAGGCCAGGGGCCGGGGGACACAGATGTCACCCCGCTCCGAGCAGGCCAAGGAGGAGCCAGGTGAGCCTCCGTCACCTTCCCCCCTTTGACCCTGGGTGACAGGGACTGCAGCCCACCCTGAGCCCCTGTGACGGGCCTGAGGGACCACAGGAACCGGGACCGCCCGGGGAATGGGGGTGACAGAACCTCACAGAGGCACTGAGGGGACAGGCAGGGCCCTGCTTGGGGCACAGACCCCAAGACATGGGGAGGGGGCAGCCAGGGAAGGCCCAGGGGTCCTGGGGGACACCCAGCCAAACGTGAGCCAGCCAGGATCATCCTGGGACCCCCAGGTCCATCCCCAGATCCATCCTGGGACCCCCAGCTCTATCCCAGGACTCGGTGACCAGCGCTGTCCTGAGCACCCTCGGGGGTCTGTGCTCGGGACAGGGGCTCCCAGCACGGCAGACTGGGATGGACTGGGGAGAGACCAGCACGGTGTGGTGGAGCTGGCACATCGCTGCTGTGAGGCACGGCTGGAGGCTGCAGCCGGTGACGCCGGGGGTCCCACGGGACCTGTGGCCCACAGGGATGTCCCCAGCAGTGTGTGGGGAGGAGGGGGTGCCCCTTCCCCGCTCACCATCTCATACTCTCCGGCCTCATAACCCGTCGTCCTCGTCCGGCCGATGCGGTCAGAGAAATCTGGAAGAGGCAGAGCCGGGTGTGACCCAGCAAAGCACGTGGGGCTCAGCCCCCCAGGGGTGCCCTGGCCCATCCCCAGCCTGCCCAGCCCCTCGCAGCCCCCCTGAGCCCCCCAGCTCACCCACACCCTCGGTGCCCAGGCGCTTGTCCCGGAACTTCTCGTAGGCGGCGTTGGGGTTGATGATCAGGTGCTCCACGCTGGTGCTGCTCAGCTCCTCCTGCACACAGAGCCCCCTCAGCCACAGCCGCAGCACCCGGCGCTCCCCGCACTGCCACCGCCCCCAGCACGGACAGGGATGGGGACGAGGGGGCCCCAGGGCTGCCGCCACCCCCAGCACACGGCGTGGGCAGGACGGGGGGTGGTGGCCCGGTCCTCCCCAGGACACAGGCGCAGGCCCCCAGCACGGCTCTGCAGGCAGCGATGTGGCACGTCCCCAAGGGTCCAGGGTGGGGACAGTAGACTCTGGCTTGGGCCAGCATGGTGACATTGGAGCCCTGGTCTGGCCCAGCCCACCAGGCAGGGACCCCCCAAGGGCCGTGTCGGGACTTGGGACACCTGGCCTGACCTGGTCCAGCTCAGGGACCTCCAAGGTTCAGCCTACCCCAAAGTGTGGAACATTCCAGCAGCCCCTGGCCAGGCCCAGGACCCATTGCTGGCCCCTCCAGGGTGACCCCTGGCTCCGTGGGACTGTCACTGTCCCCCAGCTGCGTTTTGGCAGGACACCCTCCTCCCCAGGGTGACCCCCGGCCCCCTGGGGCTGTCACTGTCCCCTGGCTGCCTTTCGGGGTGACCTCCCCCAGAGGGGCAGTGGGGGGCGTAGGCTCCCAGACCCCCAGACCAAGGGGCCATGCCCTGTGCCAGGCAGGGTGGCACAGCTGACGTGTCCAGGCTCCCCTCGCCCCCAGCTGCCATCAAGGGAGTCCCCAGCTCAGCAGGGCTCTGGGGGGGACCCAAAGGACCCCCCTGCGGCCCCTCTCCAGCCCCTCCCGGCTCTGGCCCCGGTGCTGTCAGGGAGCCCTGGTTTGCTGCGGGGAGTGAGAGCGGCGGGAGCAGCGCTGGCAGCGTTAGGGGGCTGCGGTGGGTGGCAGCGGGTGACAGTGGCTGAGGGACAGTGACAGCAGCCGGGAGACGGGCGCTTACCAGCTCCTGGCGTTTCCCAGAGGTGAGAAAGTCAGAGCAAGGTTAGAGAGGGGAGAGAGAGACAAAATCCGCGTTAGAAGGTCCGGCCCGCGCCCGCCGCCCCCCGAGGGCTGGGGACCCCTGCGGGATGGGCACCCCCGCGGGACAGGGAACCCCACGGGATGGGGACCCCCGAGGGCTGGGGACCCCTGCAGGACAAGGGGCAGGGGGACAGACCCGGGGCAGCCGGGGGTGGGGGCAGCAGGGCCGTGCCCTGCAGGGCAGCAGGATGTGGCCAGAGTTTCGGGGCTCACCCCGTAACTGCCCTCCCCAGCTCTGGCTCTTCCCCAGGGTGGGGGGATGTGAGCGGAGCCAGGGGCTCCCCCACAGGACCCCAACACTCAGTGGGACCCCAGGGCCCCCAGGAGGCCTGGGGGGGCTCTGAAGGAGCATGAGCTGCCCAGCCCAGCAGCCGCCCCAGGCACTGCTGGCAGTGGTGAGGGGGCTCAGCACGGCCCCCCCGTGCCCAGGCAGTGTCCCCAGGGCAGTGAGACCCAGCCTGAGGGTCCTGGGGGGTCCCGGGGGGTCCCAAGGCCAGGGGGCAGTGTGGGCAGCAGGCAGAGGATGCAGAGGGCAAGGCAGAGCAGGTGGGGGGGCAGCACAGGGCACCCCAAAACGCCCAGCGCAGCGGGGGGACCCCCGAGGGGACAGCGCTGGGACCCCCATGCACATGCAGCAGTGCCCCCCCCCATGCACCCCAAAGCAGGGCCACGCTTACTTGTGCAAACTGAGTCCAGGCCAGGTGGGAGCGGGGGGGGAAGCGGGGGGAACCCTGGTCAGTTTGGGGGGCTCCCCAAGGGGGAGGGAGGATCCCTCAGTGCCCCAGAGCTGGTGGAGGGCTCCCCGAGGCAGGGGGGCCTAAGACCCCCCATCCCTCACCTCCCACCACAGCAGGGGCCACACATCACCTCATGACTTTGGGTCCACTTTAGGTTCAAACCCCTGTTTCAGTCCATCTCACTGCTCTGGCTCTCACAGGGGTGGGTCTCTTTGCCCCCCTCAGGATTTGGGGGTGCCTGGTGGGCCCCTGCTCCATGCCAGGGAGCTGTGCCTATCTCCCAGACCCCAAAAACACCAACGGCACCGGGGGTAGAGGGTGGTTGCACCCCCTGCACCTCCAAGGCCTGGCACCCCCTCACTGGCTCGGAGGGCACCGCGTCACCCCTTGTGCTGTGACCCCCATCGTCCTCCCCAGCACATCTGGGGGTCACCCCACACCCCTGGAGGTCCTTTGTGCCGTGTGGCCTCAAGGACAGACCCCCGTGTCCCCCCATCCCCGAGGGTCCCTCATGCCTCTCGAGGACAGAACCCAGTGTCACCCCCCTGGGCCCTGGGGGTCCTTCGGGCCCCTCCTGGACCTCTGTGTCGCTCCACTCCGGGGGTCCCATGAGCCCCTCGAGGACAGACCCCCCTGTCACCCCTGTGACAGCTGCCCCCCAAGAATGGCCTTAGCCCAGGCCTGGGGACCTCCCACTACTCAGAGCAGGTTTAGGGGGTCCCCCTTGTTCCCCTTGGGGTGGGGTCAGGGGACTGGCAGCCCCTTTCTCCTGGGGACATGGACAGCAAGGACGGGGACAGCACCCTGTGTGGCGGAGGCTGTGTCCTGCTGTCCCCGTCCTGCCCCCCAAAGCACGGGCAAGATGCCACTGTAGGGGACATTGTCACCGTGGGGGGACTTTGTCACCGTGGGGGGGATGTGTCACTCTGGGGTGCTGCTGGCTGCATGGGGGGCAGGAGCCGGTTCCCTGCCACGGTGCCGGTCTGGGGGGGGGCCGGATGGGCTGGGGGGTCCCGGGGGGGTCCCGGGGGTCCGGTCCAGCTGCTGCTTCCCCCACCGGCCGGGCCTTACCGCCTCGAACTCAGCCTGGTCATCCTCGGGCAGGTCACTGGTCTCGTAGACGTCGGGCTCGTTCCGGGCCTGCGGCACCAGGGGCTGTGCTGGGACCCCCACCCAGCCCCGGCTGCCCCCCAGCAGCTCCCTGCCCCCCACACCTCATCCCCGATGGACACCTCCGACGTGCCACATCTCCCTCTGCACATCCCAGTGTCCCCACACCCCTTGCTGACTGCCCCTGCTCCCCCAGCAGCCCTTCGAACACCCCAATGTGCTCCCAACACCCTGACTCCCTGTCCCCTGACCTCCCCCATGCTCTGTGTCTCGACTCCCACAGTCACCCCAAACACCCCGGGGTGCTCCCACCCCCCAGGGTGTTCCCCCCACAGCCTGGCCCTCACCAGCACCTTCCTCACCCAGAGCTCCCTGGCACCCCAAGCCCCCTCCCCAGCCCCAGCTCCCTCCCATTCCTACAGACATCCCAAATGTTGCCAACCCCCAGACCCCCTTGACCCCTCAGAATCCCCAGCTCACCTCCAGATCTTCTCAGAGACCTACAACCCCACAGATGCCCCAAATCCCCCTGGTCCCATACCCCGTCAGTCATCCCAATCTCAGAACCCACAAATTTATCTGATCCCTCCAGCCCCTCAGCTGCCCTGACCCCCTCGGACCCCCTTCATGCCCTCAGACCACCTCAGGACCCCTGACCTCACCAATCCCGTCATTCTCCCCCCAGGCCCCTCAATCCCCTCAGATCCCCCCGGGCCTCCCCAAACCCCTTGGACCCCCTCAGTCCCCCCCAGTGCCCACGGATCCCTAAATTCCTGCAGACTCCCCCCGCATCCTCTCCCCATCCTGAGACACCCCCCAGCACCCTCAGATCCCATTGACCCCCTCTGACTCCTCGGACCCTCTCAGAGCCCCCCTTCTCCGACCTCCGCAAACCCCTCCACATCCCGCTGGTCCCTTCACTGTTCCGAGACCTCCCGAGACCCCCGCATTCTCTCCCAGGGCCCTCATCCCGCTTGACTTCCCCGATCCCCTCAGCATCCCCTCAGATACCCCGGACCCTCCCGAACCCCTCAGATCCCCCGGACCCTCCCGATCTCCTCACACCCCTCAGATCCCCCTGACCCTCCCGATCCCCTCAGCACCCCCTCAGATCCCCCTGACCCTCCCGATCCCCTCAGCACCCCCTCAGATCCCCCGGACCCTCCCGATCCCCTCAGCATCCCCTCAGATACCCCGGACCCTCCCGAACCCCTCAGATCCCCCGGACCCTCCCGATCTCCTCACACCCCTCAGATCCCCCTGACCCTCCCGATCCCCTCAGCACCCCCTCAGATCCCCCTGACCCTCCCGATCCCCTCAGCACCCCCTCAGATCCCCCGGACCCTCCCGATCCCCTCACACCCCTCAGTACCCCCAGGCCCCTGATCCCCCCACACCCCTCAGCCCCCCGCCTCCTCCCCGGCCCGGCCCCGCACTCACGATGCCGGGCAGGTCGGCGTACTTGGGGTCGGCCATGGCGGGGGCCGCTGTTGGGGGCTGTCGGTGTTTGGGGGGTGTCGGTGTTTGGAGGTGTCGGTGTTGGGGGGGGTCGGTGTTGGGGGGGGTCGGTGCCGGGGGGGTCCCGGAATGGCCGCGCAGGGCCGGGGCGGGGCCAATCTCGCGAGAGTGGCGCGGGGCGGCGCGAGAGGCGAGAGCGCAGGGGCGGGGCCGGGGGGCGGGGCCGGGGGCGGGGCCTGGTGGGGCGGGGCCTGAGGGCGGGGCCTGAGCGGGCAGACGGGGGCGGGGGCGGCCCTGGGGGAGACAATGGGGTGGGACAGGGGACACACGGACACGAGGGGGGTCACGGGGGGTAAAGGGGGCCACACCGGGGGTGAACACGGCGATGCACACGGCGGGGAAGGGGGAGACACAGAGCGGGACACACGGGTGGGGGGGGCACACGGGGACACGCATGGGGGGCACCCGGGGAGGACACACGGCGGGTGAACACGAGGACAGCCACGGAGGGACAGATGGGGAGCACACGCGGGGACACACGGGGTTCAGGAGTGGGGCCACATGGGGAGACACATGGGGACGTGGGGGGACACGGGGGGACACACGGGGGAGGCACGGGGGGGCACACAGTGGGGGCACGGCCGGGGGACACCCGGGAGGGCACATGAGGGGCACACGGGGATGGGGGAACACGGTGGGGACACGGGGGGACACCCGGGGCGGACTCACGGGAGGGGGCACACGGAGCACGCCCAGGCCGGGGGGCGCACAGGGGGCACACAGAGGGGTGGGCACCCACGGAGGGGTGTCCTGGGCTGCGTCCCATGGTGGGGCTGCATTTTCCACCCGCGGAGGAATCCCGAGGTCAGCTCCGGACCGTCCCCCCCGGCATGTTTGGGGGGGTCTCATGGAGGGCGGGGGGACCTCCGGGCCGGGCAGAGTCCTCACTGTGCCGGGGGTGGGGGGATGAGTCAGGAGCGCTGCCTTCCCGTGGGGGGGGGGGGGGGTGGAATCTGAGCAGGGAGGCCGGAGGGAGGCTGGCCCTGCGCCGACCCCCTCCCCGGCCGGTGCAGGGACCGGTCCCGCACCCTGCCCTGCTCCCTGCGCCGTGAATCAGCAGTTTGGGGGGTCCATTCCCAGGGCTGAGTGCCCCCCCTCCAGTCCCGTCCACCTTAAAAGCCGCGGGCGGCTCCACCTTAAGGCGGGGGAGGGGGCGCGGGGGGGCGGTCCCCCCACCTCCCGGTCCCGGGGCTGCAGTGGCGACAGCAGCGGTCACAGGAGCGGCGACAGCGGCAGCTGCGGAGCGTCAGCCCCGCCCGGCGCCGCCTCCCGCATCCTGCAGCCCGCAACCCGCATCCCTGAGCAGCATCCTGCATCCCGCAGCGCGGGCAGCATCCTGCATCCCTGGGTACCACCCTGCATCCCTGCGTAGCACCCTGCGCTACTGAGCATCATCCTGCAGCCCGGGCAGCATCCTGAGAGTCCTTGGGTACCACCCGGCATCTCTGAGCACCATCCCGCATCCCTGGGTACCACCCGGCACCCCGGGCAGCATCCTGCATCCCTGAGCCGCATCCTGCACCCTCGGGCACCGCTCGGCACCGCTGGGTACCATCCCGCACCCCGGCTGCCACCTGACCCTTAGGCTGTGAGCAGCACCCCGGGTGACACCCGCCGCCCCCGAGCACCAGCCGCCCCCTTGGCCGCCCCTCTCGACGCCCCCCGACCCCCGCCATGGCCGAGCCCAGCTCCGAGTGCAGCATCAAGGTCCTGTGCCGGTTCCGGCCCCTCAACCAGGCCGAGATCCTGCGGGGGGACAAGTTCCTGCCCGTGTTCCAGGGGGACGACAGCGTCGTGGTAGGGGTGAGTCAGTGCGGGGGGCGCGGGGACCCCCAGGATGCGGGGGGCGGGGGGGGCGGGGGCGGTATCCCCAGTTTGGGGGGTAGCTGTCCGGAGCGGGGGCGCTGTCACTTGGGGGGCAGAACCTGTTTGGGGCGGGGGGGGGGAAGTGGTCCTGGGTGTGGCCACTGCCCCCCGGGGCTCTTCCATGCCCCCCCTTACCCTCCCCCCCCCCCCCCATTTCCAAGGTTCCCGGCACTCCCAGTTCCCCCAGTGCCGGGAGGGGGGGGGTGTGTGTTTACAATGAGCGGAACCGCCCTGACCCCCGGGGGGGGCACGGCCGGGCCCCCAAGCAGCGGCGGAGGGGGGGGGGGGGTTGCCGCAGATCCCCCCCTCCCCCTCCCGCTGCGGCCCTGCCCTTTGTTAGGGGCTCATCCGGGGGACGTCTCAGGCCCCCAAAATATCGCCACCCCCCGCCCCTCCATAACGCCCCCCCCTTGCCCGGGGGGGGGGGGGGGGAAGAAACGGTCCCGGGGGGACAGCGGGGTGTGGGGGCGGGGGGTCCGTGGATGGGAGGGGGGTGCCTGGATGCGGGGGGGAGGGGTCAGTGGGCGCGGGGGGTGTCCGTGGATGGGGGGAGACCGCGGATGGGGGGGAGGTGTCCGTGGGTACGGGGGGGCCCCTGGATGCGGGGGTGGCTCAGTGGGTGCGGGGTGGTCCGTGGGTGAAGGGGGGCTCAGTGGGTGCGGGGGGGCTCAGTGGGTGCGGGGTGGTCCGTGGGTGCGGGGTGGCTCAGTGGGTGCGGGGGGGCTCAGTGGGTGCGGGGTGGTCCGTGGGTGAAGGGGGGCTCAGTGGGTGCGGGGGGGCTCAGTGGGTGCGGGGTGGTCCGTGGGTGAAGGGGGGCTCAGTGGGTGCGGGGGGGCTCAGTGGGTGCGGGGGGGTCCGTGGGTGCGGGGGGGCTCAGTGGGTGCAGGGTGGTCCGTGGGTGAAGGGGGGCTCAGTGGGTGCGGGGGTGTCCGTGGGTGCAGGGGAGTGTCCGTGGGTGCGGGGGGGTGTCCGTGGGTGCTCAGTGGGTGCGGGGGGGTCCGCGGACGGGGGTGCCGCGGTGCGGCTGTGCCGGCGCAATGCGGGGGGCGGCTGCGGGGGCAGTTGCAGGGGCGGCGTTGCGGGTTTGGGGCGCGGGTTTGGGGTGTGGGGGATGCGGGGGCGGTGGGGGGGGGGGGTGGGGGGGGGGGCTGTGGGGTTGCGTGACCGGCGGCGGGCGGGGCCGCGGTGCTGCGGCGGCTGCGGGGCGCCGGGGGGGGGGGGGAGCCCGGGGAGAGCGGGGGCGCGGGCTGATGTCGCCGGCTGTCCCCGTGTCCCTGCGTCCGTGTGACCCCATGTCCGTGTGACCCCATGTCCGTGTGTCCCCGTGTCCGTGTGTCCCCCTGTCCGTGTGTCCCCGCGTCCCCGCCTCAGCACCGGGGCCTGGACAGCTCCCGGCGTGGGGTGGGGGGGGGGACGGAGGGGCTGGGGGAGGCTCTGGGGGTCTCTGGGGGTCTGTATCGTCTATGGGGGGCTGAGGGCTCTATGGGGGACCTGGGGGGGTGGGGATCCTTGGGGATCTAGGGGGGGTCCGCGGGGGGTCTGTAAGGGGATGAGGACTCTGTGGGGATGGATGAGGTCTCGGGGGGGCTTTGTGGGGTCTGTGGGGTCCACACGGCGGCTGGGAGGTCTATGGGGTGTATGAGGGTCTATGGGGGCCTACAGGGAGCTGAGGGGTCTTATAAACCCACAGGTTTTATGGGGGCCTGGGGGGTCTGTGGGGATCTGTAGGACAGCTAAGGGGTCTGTGGGGGTCTGTGGGAGGCTGGAGGGGTCTCTGGGGGTCTGTAGGGTGGCTAAGGGGCCTGTGGGGGCCTATGGGGGTCTATGGAGGGCTGGGGGGCCTATGGTTGCCTGTATGGAAGCTGAGGGGTCTGTGGGGGTCTATGGGGGATTGGGTGCTTGTGGGGGTCTGCGAGGCGGCTGAGTGTTCTGTGGGGGTGTATGGGGGGGTCTCTGAGGAGGCTGAGGGGTCCTTGGGGGTTCGTGGGGCTGTGGGGGACTCGGGGGGTCTGTGGGGATCTGTGGGGAGTTACGGGGAAGTCTGGAGAGGTCTGGGGGTCTGTGAGAGGTTGTGGGGAGTGGGGTCTGTGTGGATATTGGGGACCCTGGGGCGTGTGGGGGCTGGGTACACGAATGGGGGCTGTAAGTGGGGTTCAGGGTGGGTATAAGGGGACGGAGTGCCAGAGGCCCTAAAACCACCCACCTCCCCTCCTGGCACTCACTGCACCTGAGTGGACCCTGCCAGCGGAGCCCTGAGACTGCCACAGCCCCCCCAGCACCTCGGGGGGGAGGGGTCTCTCTGGCCAACGACCCCCGTGTGGCTCCCGTTGTGTCCCCCCAGGGCAAACCCTACGTCTTCGACCGCGTGTTCCCCCCGAACACCACGCAGGAGCAGGTGTACCACGCCTGTGCCATGCAGATCGTCAAGGGTGAGGGGCCGGGGACCCGCGGGGACAGCTGGGGACACCCGGGCACGCCGGGCAGGGGGGCCTTGGGGTGTCCAGAAGGCTTTGGGGGCTCTGCAGGACTTTGAGGGGGGGGTCACTGGAAGCCACGGGGGCTCTGGGGTGTCCTTTGAGGGTCACTGCAGTCCCCAGGGTTCTCGGGGTGTCTGTGAGGTCCTTCGGGGTGTCCTGGGGGCTTTGGGCATGCCGGAGGGGCTCAGAGCTGACCTCAGGTCCCTGAGAGGGTCGAGGACACTTGGGGTTTCCAGAGGAGTCGCTTGGGGTTTGGGGGGTCCCGGGGGGTTCCTGAGGGGTGTTTGGGGGTCCCGGGGGGTTCCTGAGGGGTGTTTGGGGGTCCTGGGGGTGCCCTGAGGGGTGTTTGGGGGTCCCGGGGGGCCCACACCCACCTTCGCCCCCCAGATGTGCTGGCCGGGTACAACGGGACCATCTTCGCCTATGGGCAGACGTCATCGGGCAAGACCCACACCATGGAGGTGAGGGGGCACTGGGGGGCTCCGAGGGGGCTGGGGGGGGGCACTGGGGGTGCCCTGGCACCGGCTGGGTGTTCACTGCCCCCCGCCCCCCCAGGGGAAGCTGCATGACCCCCAGCAGATGGGCATCATCCCCCGCATCGCCCGCGACATCTTCAACCACATCTACTCCATGGACGAGAACCTCGAGTTCCACATCAAGGTGGGCACTGGGAGCACTGGGAGGAGCTCTGGGGGGAGCACTGGGAGGCCAGGCCGGCCCTGGGCTGACAACCCGATCCCCTCCCCCCAGGTGTCTTACTTTGAAATCTACCTGGACAAGATCCGGGACCTGCTGGACAGTGAGTGGGGAGGCACTGGGAGAGACTGGTGGGGACTGGGACGGGGGCACTGGGAGAGACTGGTGGGGACTGGGACAGGGGCACTGGGAAGTGCTGGGAGTCAGTGGGGAGCCCTTGGGGGCAAACTGAGAAGTAGTGGGTGGGTCCTGGGAACTACCAGATGATTACTGGGAAGAACTGGAAATCAATGGAAGGGGACGGGGGAGATCTGTAAGGAATTAGATGGTTACTGGGAAGCACTGGGAGTCAGTGGTGGGGTACAATGGGGCACTGGGAGGCACTGGATGATTGCTGGGAAGCACTGAATGGGGACTGGGAAACACTGGGAGGCACTGGATGTGTACTGGGGAGCGCTGGGAAGCACTGGATGTGTACTGGGAAGCACTGGGAGGCACTGGATGGGGACTGGGAAGCACTGGATGGGGACTGGGAAGCACTGGGAGGCACTGGATGTGTACTGGGAGGCACTGGATGTGTACTGGGAAGCACTGGGAGGCACTGGATGTGTACTGGGGAGTGCTGGGAAGCACTGGATGTGTACTGGGAAGCATTGGATGTGTACTGGGAAGCACTGGGAGGCACTGGATGTGTACTGGGAAGCACTGGATGTGTACTGGGAAGCACTGGGAGGCACTGGATGTGTACTGGGAAGCACTGGATGGGGACTAGGAAGCATTGGATGTGTACTGGGAAGCACTGGGAGGCACAGGATGTGTACTGGGAAGCACTGGATGGGGACTGGGAAGCACTAGGAGGCACTGGATGTGTACTGGGAGGCACTGGGAAGCACAGGATGTGTACTGGGAAGCACTGGATGTGTACTGGGAGGCACTGGGAAGCACTGGATGTGTACTGGGAAGCACTGGGAGGCACTGGATGTGTACTGGGAAGCACTGGATGTGCACTGGGAAGCACTGGGAAGCACTGGATGTGTACTGGGAAGCACTGGGAAGCACAGGATGTGTACTGGGAAGCATAGGATGTGCACTGGGAGGCACTGGATGTGTACTGGGAAGCACTGGGAGGCACAGGATGTGTACTGGGAAGCACTGGATGTGTACTGGGAAGCACTGGGAGGCACTGGATGTGTACTGGGAAGCACTGGATGTGCACTGGGAAGCACTGGGAGGCACTGGATGTGTACCGGGAAGCACTGGGAGGCACTGGATGTGTACTGGGAAGCACTGGATGTGTACTGGGAAGCACTGGGAGGCACTGGGTCTGTACTGGGAAGCACTGGATGGGGACTGGGAAGCACTGGGAGGCACTGGGTGTGTACTGGGAAGCACTGGGAGGCACTGGATGTGTACCGGGAAGCACTGGGAGGCACTGGATGTGTACTGGGAAGCACTGGATGTGTACTGGGAAGCACTGGGAGGCACTGGGTCTGTACTGGGAAGCACTGGATGGGGACTGGGAAGCACTGGGAGGCACTGGGTGTGTACTGGGAAGCACTGGGAGGCACTGGATGTGTACTGGGAAGCACTGGATGTGTACCGGGAAGCACTGGGAGGCACTGGATGTGTACCGGGAAGCACTGGGAGGCACTGGATGTGTACTGGGAGGCACTGGATGTGCACTGGGAAGCACTGGGAGGCACTGGATGTGTACCGGGAAGCACTGGGAGGCACTGGGTGTGTACTGGGAAGCACTGGGAGGCACTGGATGTGTACTGGGAGGCACTGGATGTGCACTGGGAAGCACTGGGAGGCACTGGATGTGTACCGGGAAGCACTGGGAGGCGCTGGCAGCTCCTGGGGCACTTCGGGAGGCCGCAACCCCCCTCTCCCGCCCAACCCCCCCAGTGACCAAGACGAACCTGTCCGTGCACGAGGACAAGAACCGCGTCCCCTACGTCAAGGTGAGGGGCAGGGGAGGGTCCGGGGGGGGCACTCCCGGGTGGGGGATGGGGTCGGAACCCCCTGAGCCCCCCGTGCCCATCCCCCGCCAGGGCTGCACCGAGCGCTTCGTGTCCAGCCCCGAGGAGATCCTGGATGTCATCGACGAGGGGAAATCCAACCGACACGTGGCTGTCACCAGTGAGCGACACCGGGGGACACGGGGGGACACAGGGGGACACGGGGGGCACGGGGGCACGGGGGGGCACGGGGAGAGCACGGGGGGACACTGGGGGGACACCGGGGGACACGGGGGGACACGGGGGACACGGGGGACACGGGGGGCACGGGGGACACGGGGAGGCACGGGGGGGCACGGGGGGACACGGGGGGACACGGGGGAGCATGGGGGGACACAGGGGGGACACGGGGGACACGGGGGGAACGGGGGGACACAGGGGGGACACGGGGGGACACGGAGGGACACGGGGGGCACGGGGGGCACGGGGGGCACGGGGGACACGGGGGGCACGGGGGGACACAGGGGGGACACGGGGGGACACAGGGGGGACACGGGGGACACGGGGGGAACGGGGGGACACAGGGGGGACACGGGGGGACACGGAGGGACACGGGGGGGCACGGGGGGCACGGGGGACACGGGGGGCACGGGGGGCACGGGGGGACACGGGGGGCACGGGGGGACACAGGGGGGACACGGGGGAGCGCGGGGGGCACGGGGGGCACGGGGGGACACGGGGGGACACGGGGGGACACAGGGGGGACACGGGGGGACACGGGGGGACACAGGGGGGACACGGGGGGCACGGGGGGACACAGGGGGGACACGGGGGAGCGCGGGGGGCGTGGGGGGACACGGGGGGACACGGGGGACACGGGGTGGGAGCTGGGACATCCCACCCGTGCACGGCTGTCACCTGTGAGGGGCACGGGGGGACACGGGGGGACACGGGGGGACACGGGGGGCTGGGTGTTGATGGGGGTTGGGCACAGGCTGCTGGGGGTCCCTGGGGTGCCGGAGGCGTTGTGGGGAGCCACGGGGGACCCTGTAGGAGTTATGGGGGTCCCTGGGGCTTTCAGGGGTCCACGGGGTGAGTCGGGGTGCCGGGAAATGAACGGGTCCTTGAGCAGCACTGGGGGGCTTTGGGGGGCACTGTGGGGGTCTGTGAGCCGTTTTGGGGTGCAGTGGGGGCACTGCGGGGGTGCTGCCCGTCCTGGGGGTGCCCCCAACGTGTGCCCCTGCCTGCAGACATGAACGAGCACAGCTCCCGCAGCCACAGCATCTTCCTCATCCACATCAAGCAGGAGAACGTGGAGACGGAGCAGAAGCTCAGCGGGAAACTCTACCTGGTGGACCTGGCGGGCAGCGAGAAGGTGGGGGGACCCCAAAGGTGGGGGGACCTCAAAGGTGGGGGGACCCCGGAGCTGTGGGACTCCAGAGCCGGGGGTCCGGGGGGGCGGGGGAGATGGGCTGGGGTACGGGGCACTGGGAGGGCACTGGGAGGGCACTGGGGGAGGGTGTCCCCCTTGGAAGGGTGGGACCTGTGTTAATGAGGTTTTGGGGAGCATTGGGAGGGGGGGCCTGGGGCAGTCTGTGGGGTTTTGGGGGGGCAGTAGCGTTTTGTGGGACACTGGGAGGGCGGGGGTCTTGGGGGGTCCATGGGTTTTTTGGGGCCATGGGGTTTTGGGGACCATCAGGTTTCAGGATCGCCGGGCTGGGGTGGGGGTCTCTGGGCGGAGAGTGTGTGCACTGGGGGTCTCCTGACTGATGGCACCCTTGGGTTGGGGTTTGGGGCCACCCCAGGGAGGGGTCCCTAGGGTAGGGGAGCACACGGGGGGTCCCTGAGCTGCCGCCCCCCCAGGTGAGCAAGACGGGGGCTGAGGGAGCCGTGTTGGACGAGGCCAAAAACATCAACAAATCCCTGTCGGCGCTGGGCAACGTCATCTCGGCCCTGGCCGAGGGCACGGTGAGACCCCCGCGGTGCCCGGAGTCCCCCCCGGTGTCCCCCGCTCGTGTATCCCCGCCATGTGTCCCCTATGCCCCCTCCCCAGGGTCCAGGGGCAGGGACACTCCTGCTGAGCCCCCTCCCCCCCCCGTGCGCCCCCTCAGTGTCCCCCCCGGGGGTCCTGGGGTGGGGGACACTCCCTGAGCACCCCCGCCGTGTCACCCCCCCTATTGAGCCCCCCTGCCCACCCCGTGTCCCGCCCCGGGGTCCTGCGAGGGGGACACCCCCTGACCCCGGCGTGTCCCCAACCCGAGCCCGCTGTCCCCTCCCGTGTGTCCCCCGGGGTGGAGGCTGCCCCGCTGAGCCCCCCGCCCCCTCCATGTGCTGCCCCCGGGGGTCCTGCGGGGGTCTCCCCGCTGACGCCGCCCCCTCCCCCCGCAGAAGGCGTACGTGCCCTATCGCGACAGCAAAATGACGCGGATCCTGCAGGACTCGCTGGGCGGCAACTGCCGCACCACCATGTTCATCTGCTGCTCCCCGTCCAGCTACAACGACGCCGAGACCAAATCCACGCTCATGTTCGGGCAGAGGTGGGGGCTGGGGGCGTCCCGAACCTCCCCGCACCCCCCCTGAGTCCCCCCTCATGTTCGGGCAGGGGTGGGGGTTGGGGGGACCCAACTGAAGCCGCCCCCCGCACCGGTTGTGTCCCATGTGCCCCCATGGACCCATCACCTCCAACCCCATTCCAGGAGCTCCCACTGCACCTCCAGTGCCCCCCACGTAGCCGTGACACCCCCACTGCCCCCCAGCTGCCCCCACGGACCTGTTCCAGCCCAGCCGCACCCCAACAGCTCCTGCTGGACCCCAACTTCACCCATCACCCACTGCACCCCGGGAGCACCCCTTGTGTCCCAGCCACACCCCAACGGCACCCAGTGCGCCCCAAGTGCCTCCCTGCACCCCACGGGGGCTGCATTGGGGTCCCCAGACCTAGGAGGGGAGTGGAGGGCAGGTGGCCCCTGGAGTGGCCGCGGTGGCCCAGTGATGGGGAGCAGGGGGTCCCAGTTTCGGGGTGCCCCCCCAGGGCCAAGACGATCAAGAACACGGCGTCGGTGAACCTGGAGCTCACGGCCGAGCAGTGGAAGAAGAAGTTTGAGAAGGAGAAGGAGAAGAACAAAGCGCTGAGGGAAACCCTGGCGCGGCTGGAGGCGGAGCTGAGCCGCTGGCGGAGCGGTGAGGGGCACCCCGAGAGCTGGGGGGGACCCCATCCCACCCCACCTTCCCCTCCAGCCCCCGCTGGGGACACTGAGGCAGAGGGTGTCCCCTGGGAGGCCAGGCTGAGCCACTGGCGGAGCCGTGAGGGGCACCCCGAGATCCAGAGGGGAACCCCAACTGTGGGGAGGGGGCCCCATCACACCCCAACAGCCCCCCCAGCCCCAGAGGAGACCCCGAGGCCGTGTCCTTCACCAGGGGAGGCTGAGCTGAGCCACTGGCGGAGCAGCGAGGGGACCCCCAAGTCTGGGGGACACCCTGAGATCCAGGGGGACCCCCCAGCCCTGGATGGGGACGCTGAGGCCGTGTCCCCCCACAGGGGAGGCCGTGCCCGAGACAGAGCAGCTGAACGAGTCCGAGACCGAGACGGGGCCAGGCGAGGGGCCAGGGGAGGGCCAAGGGGGGGCCCCCGAGGAGCCCCCCCTGAACGACAACAGCTCCTCCATCGTCATCCACATCTCGGACGAGGAGCGCCACAAGTACGAGGAGGAGATCCGCAAGCTCTACAAGCAGCTGGATGACAAGGTGGGGACCCCTGATCCCCGAGACCCCTCCGGACCTGCCAGGGACCCCCTGAGCTCCCCCAGACTTGGGGACCTCCCAGTCTGCCCAGCAGCCCCCAGGACCCTCAGCATCCCGGGACTCCTGGGACGCCCTGGCAGCTCCCAGCTCCCCCCTGGACCCCCAGCCCCCCTTCCCCCCCACCCCGCAGCCCCTCGGGTGACCCGTGTGGACCCTCCTGTGCCCCCCAGGATGACGAGATCAACCAGCAGAGCCAGATCATGGAGAAGCTCAAGCAGCAGATGCTGGACCAGGAGGAGGTGAGGGCCCTGCCCCCCACCCCGTGACACCCCCTCTGTCTGACTGACCCCCTTGGACCCCACCCAGACCCTCCAGGACCCACTTGGACCCCTCTGGGACCCCAACCCAGACCCCCTGGACCCCTTCACCCTGAGTGCCTGGGGGACCCTCCAAAATCTGACCCCTGGGTCCCCAATGTGACCTCACTGGAACCCCCCCAGGTCTCCTTCGAGACTCCCACCTGGGGACCCTCTAGGATCCTTCTGGGACCCCCAGTTCTGACCTCTGGCTGACTCTGCCAGAACCACTTTGGGACCGGTCCCTAGGACCCCCCAGGACCTCTCAACCTGAGCCTCCACCCCGACTTCTGGGTCCTCCTGTGGGATGCCCACCACAACCCCTGGGACTCCCACTCTGACCCCTGGGATGCCCACCATGACCCCTGGGACTCCCACTCTGACCCCTGGGATGCCCACCGTGACCGCTGGGACCCCCACTCTGACCCCTGGGATGCCCACCGTGACCCTTGGACCCCTCTGGACCCCTACTCCGACTCCTGTGCCCCCTGTGCCTCCCCCAGGTGCTGGCAGCGGCGCGGGGCGGGGGGGAGGCGGCGCGCCGGGAGCTGGCGGCGCTGAGGGCCGAGCACGGCGCGGCGCGGGCCGAGGTCACTGAGGTGCTGGCGGCGCTGGAGGAGCTGGCACGGAGCTACGACCGCAAGGCCCAGGAGGCCGAGGACACCGGGCGCCACAACCGCCGGCTCGCCGACGAGCTGGCCCGCACCGAGGTGGGGAACGCACCGGGACACCAGGACAGCCCACGGGGACTCAGCGGGGTCAGGCTGGGAGCCTGGCGGGGACACCAACCGGGAAACCCAACAGGGAAACCCAACAGGGAATCCAATGGGGAACCCAATGGGGAAACCAGTGGGGTAACCCAACAGGGAACACCAACAGGGAACCCAACTGGGAACCCAACAGGGAACCCAATGGGGAACCCAACAGGGAACCCAATGGGGAACCCAATGGGGAACCCAACAGGGAACCCAACAGGGAACACCAACAGGGAACCCAACTGGGAACCCAATGGGGAAACCAACAGGGAACCCAACAGGGAACACCAACAGGGAACCCAATGGGGAAATCGAAGGGGAACCAAATGGAGAAACTCAACTGGGAAACCAACAGGGAACACAACAGGGAACCCAAATGGGAAGCTAACAGGGAAATCAATGGGGAAACCCAACAGGGAACACCAACAGGGAACCCAATGGGGAAACCAGTGGGGTAACCCAACAGGGAACACAACTGGGAACACGACTGGGAACCCAATGGGGAACCCAATGGGGAAACCCAACTGGGAAACCAACAGGGAACACAACTGGGAACCCAATGGGGAACCCAATGGGGAAACCCAACTGGGAAACCAACAGGGAACACAACTGGGAACCCAACTGGGAAGCTAATAGGGAAATCAACAGGGAAATCAGTGGGGAACCCAACAGGGGAAACCAATGGGAGCCCAACAGGGAAACCCAACCGGGAAACCCAATGGGGAAATCAATGGGGGACCCAACAGGGAACACAACTGGGAGCCCAGTGGGGTCCTACTGGGAACCCGACAGGGAAACACTGCGGTGAAGCCCAGCAGGGTCCTGCTGGGAACCTCTACGGGTGCCCCACGGTGACTCACAATGGAGTCCTGCTGGGAATTCCCACAGGCACCCAATGGGGATTTCCAACAGGATCCTACTGGGAACCCAGCTGGGAACCCAGCTGAGACCCCACACTGGGAATTCCAGTGGAGTCATGCTGGGAACCTGACAGGAAACCCAGTGGGGTCCTAGTGGGAGCATCCAAGGGGACTCAACAGGGATCCCTGCTGAGACCCCCCACTACTGGGAACCCCAGAGTGGCTCATCAGCTGTGAATCCAGTGGGAAACCTACTGAGAGACCCCATGGGCACCCAACAGGGATTCCCAGCAGGATCCACGAGGCCACACTGGCAGCCCCCATGGGTGTCTGACCAGGATCCGCAATAGGGTCCTACTGAGAACCCGCTGGGGATCCCAGCTGAGATCCCTCCTAGACTCCACTGGTAACCCCAAATGGGCTCCTCAACCCCACTGGGAAACCTACATGGATCCCATTGGGACCCCCACCCTCTGACACAGCAACTCCCAGAGCCCCCTCTCCCAGGTCCACACTGGGACTCAAAACCCAAACTGGGATGCTCTGAGCCAGGGAAACCCCAAAACAGGAGCCTCAGACTTGGGAGCCCCTTAAACCCCAAACCAGACCCCAAAGAGGGTCCCCTTCCCATCAAGCCACACCCCAAGAAAGAGATACCCCCTCCAAGCAGAAGGGGATTCCCCCCCCGCCTCAAACCAGCACCCAAACTGGGGAACCGCACCCTTTAACCTGGAAGCCAGACTGGGTGCTCCCGCGGCACCCCGCGGGTGGGATCGTGGGGTGCTGGGGGTGGTGCCACGGTGGTGGTTCCAGGGTTACTGAGGGGTGCTGGGGGTGCCAAGATGGGGGTCCTGGGGGGTGCTGGGTTGCTGGTGGCATGCCAGGGGGTGCTGGGAGTGCCGAGATGGGGGTCCTGGGGGCTGCTGGTGGCATGCCAGGGGCTGCTGGGAGTGCCGGCTGTGGTGTGGATGCCGGGGCAGCGGGGGTTCAGGCAGGGGGTGCTGAGGGGTCCCAGGGCAGAGGGTGTTGAGGTGTCAGGGGTGCTGGGGGTGCTGGAGGGGGGCTGGAGGTGCCGGGCTGCCGGGGCGGGGTGTGCTGGGTGTTCGGGGACACGGGGGTGCCAGGGGTGTCTGGGAGGTGTTGGGGTTCTCAGGTGTGGGGGGCTGCCGGGGAGGTGTCGCGGAGGTGCTGCTGCGCCTCGGTCCGCGGGGTGTTCCGGGTGCCGCTGCTCCCTGGTGGCCCAGGGGTCCCCGGGGGGTGCCGGGTGCCGCTGTCCCCGGTGCCAGCGCAGCCCCCTGGGTGTCGCAGGCCACCACGCTGTCGCTGGAGTCGGAGCTGTCGCGGGCACGGGAGCTCGGGGGGCAGCAGCGGCGCCGCGCCGCCGAGGTGCTCAACGGGCTCCTGCGGGACCTGAGCGAGCTGAGCGCCCTCGTGGGCAGCGGCGACATCAAACTGGTGAGGGGCACGGGGGGCACGGGGGGGTCTGTGCCCGGTGGGACGTGCTCCTGCCGTGCCCTCCCCGTGTGCGGTGTGTGCCTGTGCCGTGCTGTGCCCATACCAGAGCCGTGCCGTGCTGTGCCCATACCAGAGCCGTGCCATGTCACACGCATCTGTGTGCTCTGCCTGTGCCATGCCGTGCCCATTCCATGCGCATTCCGTGTCCATTCCGTGCCCATTCCGTGTCCATTCCGTGCCCATTCCATGTCCATTCCGTGCCCATTCCGTGCCCATTCCGTGTCCATTCCGTGCCCATTCCGTGCCCATTCCGTGTCCATTCCATGTCCATTCCGTGCCCATTCCATGCGCATTCTGTGCCCATTCCGTGCCCATTCCGTGTCCATTCCATGTCCATTCCGTGCCCATTCCATGTCCATTCCGTGCCCATTCCATGCCCATTCCGTGTCCATTCCGTGTCCATTCCGTGCCCATTCTGTGCCCATTCCGTGCCCATTCCGTGTCCATTCTGTGCCCATTCCGTGCCCATTCCGTGCCCATTCCATGTCCATTCCGTGCCCATTCCATGCGCATTCCGTGCCCATTCCATGCCCATTCCGTGCCCATTCCGTGCCCATTCCGTGCCCATTCCATGCCCATTCTTTGTCCCCATGATGCCCATGCCATTCCATACGCCCTGTGAGTGTCAGATCCACCCCGTGCCAGGCTGTCCTGTCTGTGCCACGCCATGCCCACGCCATGCCCACGCCGTGCCCCTGCACTGCCCACAGCATTCCCAGGTGCATGAAGTGCCCGTGCCACGCCCACGTAATGCCCCCACCACGCCTCCGCAGTGCCCATGCCATGCCATCCCCGTGTGTGCCGTCCCCACGTGCCACACGCGTGTGCGGCACATGCCTGTGCCACACGGTGCCCGTGCCGTGCCTACATCCTTCAATGCCGCGCCGTGCCACGCCCGCTGACCCGTGTGCTGTCCATGCCGTGCCCATGCCATGCTGCACCTGTGTGTGGCACACACCTGTGCCATGCCATGCCGTGCCGTGCCATACCCACGCTGTGCCATTCCTGTGCCCGCTGCCCTGCCTTGCCATGCCCTGCCCAGCCCGTGGAGGTGAGCGGGGCCATCGAGGAGGAGTTCGCGGTTGCCCGGCTCTACATCAGCAAGATCAAGTCGGAGGTGAAGTCGGTGGTGAAGCGCTGCCGGCAGCTGGAGAACCTGCAGGTCGAGTGCCACCGCAAGCTGGAGGTGACGGGGCGCGAGTTGTCCTCCTGCCAGCTCCTCATCTCCCAGGTGCGCCGGGGCGGGGGCAGTGCCACCGCCGGGGGGACCCTGTGCTTTGGTGGCACAAGGTTTAGTGGCTCCAGGGTTCGGTGGCTCAGAGTTTTGTGTCCCCGGGATTTGGTGACCCTGGATTTGGTGGCACCGGGGTTTGGCGGCTCCAAGGTTTGCCAGCTGAAGGCTTTGGTGTCCCCAGGGTTTGGCGGCCTGGGGGTTCTGTGGCCCCCGAGTTTGGTGGCCCCAGGGTTTGGTTTCCCTGGGCTTTGGTGACCCTGGATTTCTTAGCCCTGGGTTTGGTGGCACCAGAGTTTATTGGTCCAAGGGTTCGGTGACCCTGGCTTTGGTGACCCGGGGGTTTGACTCCCCTGTGGTGGGGGGTCAATGGCTCTGGGGGGTGCCCCTGGGGTTGTTGGGGGGGCTGTTCCCGCGGGGGTCGCTGTGCCCCTGGGGGTATCAGGGGGTACCTGGGGGGGTGGTCCTGGGGTTGGGGGTTGCCAGGGTGGTGCCCCCGCGGGTGTTGGGGGTATGGTGCCGGGGGGGTTCCGGGAGCTGGGGTGCCCCCGCGTGCCGGGGGGTGCCGGTGCCCCCCGGGCGGAGGCTGAGGCCGGTGCCGGTGCCGCTGCAGCACGAGGCGAAGATCCGCTCGCTGACCGAGTACGCGCAGAGCCTGGAGCTGCGCAAGCGGCACCTGGAGGAGGCGCACGACGCGCTCGGGGAGGAGCTGGCGCGGCTGCAGGCGCAGGGTGGGGGAGCGGGGGGTCGGGGCTGGGGGCAGGACGGGAGCACGGGGGGGCCTGAGGGCACGGGATGGGCACGGGGGGAGCACGGGGGCATGGGGGGAGCGGGGTCTGGCGCGGCTGCAGGAGCAGGGTGGGGGGCGCGGGAGGGTGGGGGGCTCAGGGGCATGGGAGGAGAAGGGGGGGCCGGGGGCACAGGGGGCTCAAGGGTGTGGCGGGAGAATGGGGTGGCCCAGGGGGCTCAGGGGGATGGGGTGGCACAGGGGGCTCAGGGGGATGGGGTGGCACAGGGGGCTCAGGGGGATGGGGGTGTATGGGGTGGCCCAGGGGGCTCAGGGGGATGGGGGTGTATGGGGTGGCCCAGGGGGCTCAGGGGGATGGGGGGCACAGGGGTTGGGGGGGAAACGGGGGGGCTGGGCAGAGTATGGGGGGCTGGGGTTCATGGAGGGGATTGGGGCGCTGGGGGACTGAGGGGGGGGCTGAGGGGTCCCTGTCTCGCTGGGCCCTACAGAGGCCGCGCAGGGGGCAGCTCGGAAGCAGCGGGAGCAGGATGAGAGCGAGGACACGGACGAGGTCAAGGTGAGGGGTGCAGGGGGACACAGCAACCCCGGGGGGTTCAGGGTCCCTGAAGGGTGTGGGGGATTCGGGGGGTGGCAGCTGGGGGTTCTTAGGGTATGTGAGGTGTGCTCGAGGTGGGTGAGGGTCCCTGGGGTGCTGGGGGGTGCTGGGTGATGCTGGGGGTCTGGGGGGTGTTGGGGGGTGCTGGGGAGGCTGGGTCGTTGGGGTCTCTGGGAGGTGTTGGGTGTAGGGGTGTGGGGTCCCAGGACTTGTGGGGGACATGGGTGTGCTGAGGGTCCCAGGAGATGTTGGGGTGTGGGGTCCCTGGGGGTGTGGGGTCCCTGGGAGATGTTGGGGTGTGGGGTCCCTGGGGGTGTGCGGGTCCCTGGGAGATGCTGGGTTCTGGGGAGGTGCTGCGGTGTGAGGTGCTGAGGTCCCCAGGAAAGGTTGGGGTCCCCGGGGGTGCCCGGGGTGCCCCGAGCTGAGGCCCCATGTGGGGCGCAGGCGGCGCTGGAGCTGCAGCTCGAGAGCCAGCGCGAGGCCCAGCACAAGCAGCTGGCGCGGCTGCGGGACGAGGTCAACGAGCGGCAGAAAACCATTGACGAGCTGCGGGAGTGAGTGACCCCGGCCGGACCCTGAGCCCGGCCCTGACCCCTGACCCAGCCATGACCTGGCCCTGCCCCTGATGCTGACCTCAGCCCCGTCCAGGCTGCCCCCAGCCCAGCCCAGCTCTGTCCCTTCCCTGGCTCATCCCTGGAGGGATGGACAGTGGGGGCAGGCAAGGACAATCCCCTTGTGGGTCTGTCTCCATCCATCCCTCCATCCCCCATCCATCCATCCATCCATCCATCCCTCCCTTCATCCATCCATCCATCCATCCATCCATCCATCCATCCATCCCTCCATTACTCCATCCATCCATCCATCCCTCCATCCCTCCATCCATCCCCCATCCATCCATCCACCCCTCCCTTCATCCATCCATCCATCCCTCCATCCATCCCTCCATCCCCCATCCATCCATCCATCCATCCATCCTTCATCCATCCATCCATCCCTCCATCCATCCATCCATCCATCCATCCATCCATCCCTCCATCCATCCCTCCATCCATCCATCCCCCATCCATCCCTCCATCCATCCATCCATCCATCCATCCCTCCATCCATCCCTCCATCCCTCCATCCCTCCATCCCTCCGTCCATCCATCCATCCATCCCTCCCTCCATCCATCCCTCCCTCCATCCATCCATCCATCCCTCCATCCATCCCTCCATCCCTCCATCCATCCATCCTTCCATCCATCCATCCATCCATCCATCCATCCATCCATCCATCCATCCATCCATCCATCCATCCATCCCTCCTTCCACCCATCCTTCCCCTGAGTGCTGTCCATCCGTCCTCAGCCCCCTTGACCTCGTGTCCATCGGTCTGTCCATCCCCTGACCCCATGTCTGTCCGTCCATGCCCCCTGTCCATCCACCCATCCATCCCCTGTTCTCCCTCCATCGAGCCCTGACCCCCTGACCCCTGACACTTGTCCTTCTGTCCATCCCTCCTTCCCTCACCCATCTGTCTGTCCCCTGATCCTGTGTCCATCTGTCCATCCCTGACCCGTGTCCGTGTGTCCGGCACAGCCAGAACCAGAAGCTGGAGCTGGAGCTGGAGCGGCTGCGGGCGGAGCACGAGGCGCTGCGGGCGGAGGAGCGGGCCAAGGCCGCGCGGCTGCAGGAGCTCACGTGAGACCCCCAGGACCCCAACCCCACCCCCAGGGGCCTCTGGGATCCCCTTGGGACCCCAACCCGACCCCCAGGGCTCCCCGGGGCTCCCCTGGGGACCCCCACCGCAGCTCCCAGAACCCACCAGGGACTCCCTGCAGGACCCCAACCCACTCCCCCACGACCCTGCTGACACGCCAGGAACCCCAAACCCCAGGGCCCCCAGGACCCATCCTCGGCACCCTAAACCTGACCCCAGAGCCCCCCAGGACCCCCTGACATCCCCCAACCATCGAGTGACCCCCCAACTTCGGGGTGCTCCCCAACCTTGGGGTGACCCCCGAACCTCAGAAGGACACCTCCATCCTTGGAGTGACCTCCCCATCCTCGGGGTGCCCCCTCAAGCTCGAAGTGACCCTCCCAAGTTCGGGGTGCCCTCCCCTCCGTGTATTGCCCCCCCCCAACCCCGGGGTGCCCCCCTCGGACTGAGCCCCCCTAACTTTGGGGTCCCTTCCCCCAGGCTCCTCTACGAGCGCCACGAGCAGTCCAAGCAGGACCTCAAGGGGCTGGAGGAGACCGTGGTAGGTGGGGGGTCCTGGGGGGCTCAGGGGAGCCTGGGGGGGGTTTGGGGGTCCCTGTGCACCCCCCTCACCCCCCGCCCCCCAGGCCCGTGAACTCCAGACCCTCCACAACCTGCGCAAGCTGTTTGTTCAAGACGTCACGACTCGAGTCAAGAAAGTGAGGGGGAAAAAGGGGGGAAAACGGGGAAAAGGGGGGGAAAAGGGGGGGAAAAGGGGGGAAAATGGGGAAAAAGGGGAAAAGGGGGGAAAATGGGGAAAAAGGGGAAAAGGGGGAAAACGGGGGAAAGGGAGGGAAAAAAGGGAAAAGGGGGGGAAATGGGGAAAAAGGGGAAAATGGGGGAAAATTGGGGGAAATGGGGAAAAGGGGGAAACGGGGAAAAGGGGGGAAAATAGGGGGAAAACGGGGAAAAGGGGGAAAATAGGGGGAAAACAGGGAAAAGGGGGGAAAAGGGGGGGAAAGGGGGGGAAATGGGGAAAAGGGGGGAAAAAGGCGGAAAAAGGAGCGGGCAAGGGGGGGAATGAAGGAACAAAAGAGGGATAAGGGGGTAAAAGAGGGGACAAGTGGGGAGTCTGAAAGTGGGGTATTGGGAGAGTGTGGGGTCAGAGATAGGAAAGGGAAGGGAAGGGAAGGGAAGGGAAGGGAAGGGAAGGGAAGGGAAGGGAAGGGAAGGGAAGGGAAGGGAAGGGAAGGGGGCACTGGGGGGAGCAGGGACGGGGGGTGGTCTCGGGGGGAGCCAAGAGTAGGTTGGGGGGGTCCGGTTCAGGTTGGGAGGAGCCCTTTGAAGGCTGAGGGGATCTCAGCCCAGGCTGGGGGCTCCCAGACCAGGTTGGGGCATTCCCGGATTTGGGGTTGGGGGGGGTCCCAGCTTGGTTGTCACAAGGAAGGGGCCTGGCCCAGGTTTGGGGGTTCTCAGCCTGGGGGGGCTCTCAGGACAGCCGCGGGGGGAGGGCGTCAATGCTGGGCGGGGGGGGCTGATCCGGGGTGTGGGGGTGCCCGTCTGGGTGGGGAGGGGTGATCCCCGTGTGGGGGGCGTTTCCCGGGGAGGGGGGATCCGGTTCTGACGGGGGTGCCGGTGCCCCCAGAGCGCAGAGCTGGAACCCGAGGACAGTGGGGGGCTCCACTCCCAGAAGCAGAAGATTTCCTTTCTTGAGAACAACCTGGAGCAGCTTACAAAGGTTCACAAACAGGTGCGCGGGGGGGGCACGGGGGGGGCGCAGGGGGGGGTTCCCACCCCATAACTGCCCCATAACTGCCCCATAACCACCCCAGGGCCCCTCCGGTTCTGCAGCCTCCCCTCGCTCTCCTGGTGGCCCCTGCAGCATCACCCCCAGCGCCCCTTTCCATCCCACCCCCCCATCCCTGGGTGCCCCCCCCCCCCCCGCTCCATCCGGCCCCCACCCCAGGCTGACCCGCGACCCCCTCGCTGATGCCGGCTCTGTTGCCCCCCGCTGCCTCCTCCCAAGCTGGATCTCTGGGTGTCCAAGGTACCGAGCCCCCCCCGGCACCCCCGCGGGCAGGACACGGGGGGGGATCCCCCCCCACCCCCCCGGGGGGGGGCAATAGACCCCCCCCCGTCCCCTCTGCCCCCCTGGCAGCCCCCAGTTTTGCAGGGTGGGGGGCACCGCTCTGACCGGCACCTTCCTGCCTGCCCCCCCCCGGCTGTGCAGCCCCTCCCTCACTCCCTGCGCCCCCCCCAGCCCCCCTCACTGCCCCCCAAGCACCGCCCCGCTGCTGCATGTGGCACTGCTGGGGGGGCCGGGGCACCCCGGGACACTGCTGGGGGGCTGGGACCCCCACCCTAGGACCGCTGGGGGCACGGAGACCCCCACCCAGGCACTGCTGGGACCCCCACCCAAGGACCGCTGGGGGCACGGAGACCCCCACCCAGGCACTGCTGGGGGCGGGGGGGCTGCAGGGCGCCCCGGGGCTGCCCCCGCCGGTGCGGGGCTGGGCTGGGTGCGTGGTGCCGGTGGGTGCCTGGTGCCGGTGGGTGCCTGGTGCCGGTGGCACTGTCGGAACCGGAGCGGGCTGGTGTCGCTGCCGGTGCCGATGTGTGCCGGTGTATTCGGATGTCGGGGCTGGTACCGGTGCCGGTGTGTGCGGTGCCGGTACTGGTGTGTGCAGTGCCGGTGTGTGCGGATGTCGGGGCCGGTACCGGTGCCGGTGTGTGCGGTGCCGGTGTGTGCCGGTACCGGTACTGGTGTGTGCGGTGCCAGTGTGTGCGGTGCCGGTGTGTGCCGGTACCGGTACCGGTGTGTGTCCCGGTGCGGGCCGGTGCCGGTGGGTGCCGGTACCGGTGTGTGCGGATGTCGATGCCGGTACCGGTACCGGTATGTGTCCCGGTGCGGGCCGGTGCTGCTGTGTGCCGGTACCGGTGCTGGTGTGTGCGGGTGCAGAGCCCGGTGCCGGTACCGGCGGCTGTGGATGGATGTGGATGTGCCGGTGTGCGCGGGTGGCTGCCGGTGCCGGTGCCAGGGCGGATGCCGGTGATGGTGGGAGTGGGTCCCGGTGCCGGTGGGGTCCCGGTGCCGGTACTGACGTGTCGCACAACGAGTCCCTGGCAATGCAGCCCCGGGGCGGGCGGTGCAGAGTGCGGGTGCCGGGGCAGGTTCGGGTGGCACGGCAGGTGCCCGTGGGGGTCCCGGCGGGGGTCCCGGTGCCGGTGCCGGTACTGACGTGTCGCACAGCTGGTCCGTGACAATGCAGATCTGCGCTGTGAGCTTCCGAAGCTGGAGAAGCGGCTGCGCGCTACGGCTGGGCGTGTGCAGGCCCTGGAAGGGGCGCTGAGGGCGGCCAAGGAGGGGGCGCGGCTGGACAAGCGCCGGTACCAGCAGGAGGTGGAGCGGATCCGCGAGGCCGTGCGGGCCCGGGGGGCGCGGCGGGGGCCCGGCGCCCACATCGGTACGGGGGGCACGGCGGGCACCGGAACGCGGGGTGCAGGGTGGGCACGGGGGGTGCGCGGGGAGCTGCGGGGCGGGGGCACAGGTACAGGGGTGCAGGGGGTGAGGGGGGTGCAGGGTGGGCACGGGGGGGTGCAGGGTGGGTACAGGGGGTGCGGGCACATGGGGGGTGCAAGGGAGTGCCCAGGGTGCAGGGTGGGCACAGGGGGTGCACAGGATGGAGCGGCACTGGGTACTGGGGGGCAGGGTGGGCACGGGGGGTGCAGGGGGTGCAGGGGGGGCACGGGGTTGCAGGGGGGACACGGGGGGTGCGGGGTGGGCAGGGGGGACACGGGGTTGCAGGGGGGACACGGGGGTGCAGGGGGGACACGGGGGGTGCGGGGTGGGCAGGGGGGACACGGGGGTGCAGGGGGGACACGGGGGGTGCAGGGTGGGCACCCGTCCTGGCACGCTCTGGGGTTCATAGGGGGTGCTGGGGCTGACACCCCCTGCAAGGGCCGAGGGTCCGGCCCAGGGGGTGTCACAGACTCTGGGGGTGCTCCCGGGGGTGCCGGGTGCCAGCCAGCGCCCCTGACCCCGCCGTGCCCCCCCAGCCAAGCCGGTGCGGCCGGGGCAGGTGCCGTCGCCCACCGGGCTGAGCTACACCAACAGCCTGTTCCAGGGGTACCCCGGGGCGGGCCCCCTGCCCGGCCCCCACGGCCTGTGAGTGGGGCGGGGGGCAATGGAGGGGCATGACGGGAGGGCAGAGGGGGCACACGGGGGTGCAGGGGCATGGGGGCTGCCTGGGGGGAGGGCGAAGGAGGCACAGGGGGGTGCAGGGGGTGTGGGAGGGTCCGGGGTGGGGGCAGGAGGAGTGCGGGGGGGTCCGGGGGGGGAGGGCGGGTGGGGTACGGGGGGTGCAGAGGGCAGGGGGGGATCCCTCGGGAAGGGCGGGGCAGGCTCGGGTTTCTGAGGGGCTGGAGCGGGGGCAGGGCACGGGGTGCCCCCCCCGGTGCCAGCAGTGCCCAGGGGGGTCTCAAGGCCTCTGTCCCCCTGTCGCTGTGTCCCCCCCTCCCCATGCCCCCCCCAGCTTTGCCAGCGGCCCCCCCACGCTGTCCAGCAGCCCCCCGGACTCCTACCAGCAGCTCAACGTGGATAACGGTGAGGGGGGGCCCGGGGGACGTGGGGTGTCCCCAGTTTTGGGGTGGTGCCACGGGGGGGTGGTGGGGGTGTCCCCAAACCGCGCCGCTGGAGCTGCTGCTCTTCCTTGCAGGGAACGTGACAGACATCAACGACAACAGGTGAGGGGGGGCCGGGGCTGGGGGGGTCTCGGGGGGGGGGGGCCCAGCTGACACCCCGTGCCCCCCCAGGAGTGACCTGTCCTGCGCCTGCGAGGCCGAGGAGGCGGCCAAGCTCTTCCCCCTGCGCCAGGAGACGGCGGCCAGTTAATGCCCCCCCAGGTACGGGACCCCCATCCCAGCCCACTCCTCACACACCCCCGGGGACCCCCGCCCCCCTGTCTCAGGGACCCCGGGGATCCCCCCCCAACCCTACACCCCCCCCAGTCCCAGTTCCCCCCATTCCTTGGGTGTCCCCAGCGCTCCCTTGGATGCCCCCAAATCCCTGCACCCCGCTACTCCCAAACCCCTCCCCACTCCTCGGGGTGGGGGTCCCCACTCCTGCAGGGTCTGGGGTCCCCCCCCATCCTTGGGGGACGCCCGGGGTGGGTCTGTCCCCCCCAACCCGCGTGTCCCCCCCCAGGTCCTGCCAGACCCGGCTCCGCTCGCATGTCCTGGTGTCACCCGTGTCCTGTGCTCGTGCCACGCTCGCCCCGTGCCGGGGGGGCTGTCCCCCCCCCCACCAGGACCCCCCCCGGGACACCCCAATCCCGCTGTGGGGGCGGCGCCGGGGGTCGCCCGAGCTGCCTTAACGCGGACCTGGAGAATGTCACCCCCCGGCCCAGCCCCACAAGTGGGGGGCAGCCCCCCCTCCCGCACCCCCCGGGTCCCCTCGCTTGGCATCTCGGCTGTGCCCCCCCCCCCTCCACAGGACCGTCCGGGCCATCCTCGCGTGGGGGTCCCCCGTGCCCCCCGCCCCCCCCAGCGCTGCATGTCCCGCCCGGCGCGGCCGGAGGCTCAATAAAGGCTGGAGATGCTGAGAGGAGCCTGGGGGGCCGCGGAGGGGGCTGGGGGTGCTGGGGGGGCCGGAGGGGCTGGGGGAGGGGGCTGGGGGAGCGGAGTCACACCGGGCATTTGGGGGGACGCTCGTTCCAGGGATGGGGGGACACGGGACATTTGGGGCAGCAGGAAGGACACGGGGGTCTGGGGAGGGGGGAGTGGGACCCCCCCTGCACGGGACGCTCTGCGGGTGTCACACGTGTCCCTGTGGGGTCACAGCTGTCCCTATGGGGTCATACCTGTCCCTGTGGGGTCATACCTATCCCTGTGAGTCACACCAGTCCCTATAGCAGTCACACCTGTCCCTGTGGGTCACGCCTGTCCCTGTGGGGTCACACCTGTCCGTATAGCAGTCACATGTGTCCCTGTGGGGTCACACCTGTCCCTGTGGGGTCACGCCTGTCCCTATAGAGTCACACCTGTCCCTGTGGGGTCACACCTGTCCCTGTGGGTCACACCGGTCCCTATAGCAGTCACACCTGTCCCTGTGGGTCACGCCTGTCCCTATAGAGTCACACCTGTCCCTATGGGGTCACACGTGTCCCTGTGGGGTCACACGTGTCCCTGTGGGTCACACCGGTCCCTATGGGGTCACACCTGTCCCTATGGGGTCATACCTGTCCCTGTGGGGTCATACCTATCCCTGTGGGTCAC